>NC_056746.1:469727203-470052203 GCF_019279795.1 Protopterus annectens
CACATGCCCGTCAGATTCCAAAACACATTGTGTGCACCCAACATAACTTAAACGAGGTAAACTGCCAAACTGCAATTCTGACTCTGTTTCCAAAATCCTCTGCGTGTGCTATATGACATCACAAGGAACAGAAAATATTACTATTGATTACAAGAGAATCCAAAATAATACCACAAAAAAAAAAAAAAAAAAAAAGCTACCTGCAGTGAATGAATTGCAAAAGGCTGCTGTACTATAAGCCATGGATGAGAATGTGGCTGTGTGCCCTAGAACGCAGCCAGCTAGAGTGAGAGCAAGACTGCAACTAAACCAACTGTCAGATCAACAAATCATTGACAGGTACTGCCCAAACAGACCGCTGGTGCTGGCTTTCTGCAGCATGCATGTCCCACATATGTCTGTGCAGAAATTGTGAGGCAACCCCATCCCTCTTGAAACCAAAGTGTGTCTCAGCCTGAGTCTACTGGCATCTGAGACATTCCAGTGACACATGAAGATGCTGTAGGAGTGTCACAGACAGCTGCCAGTTGTATCCTGTCAAAATTCCTGGCTGCAATGTGCAACAAGCTGGATGACTACGTACACTTTCCATCTACCCCCATGGAGTGGAGAATTGTTATGTACCAGTTCTATAACCTTGCAAACTTCTCACATGTACTTGGTGCAATAGAATGTCCTCATTCATATCCCTATCAAGAGTCCAGTATATCCAGATGCAGACAAATACATTACAGAACGGGCTGGATATTCCTGAACTGCCAGTTCATGTTTGCAGCAGTTGGTAGCATAACAAACATCATGGTGACACACCCTAAAAGTGTCCATTATGATGCCACATTGAAGGAAAGGGGTCTGAGAGCTGCATTTCAGCAATGTGAAATGCATAATGGACTGCTACTGGGTGAGCACAGGAATACATCTAGGATGTAATCTAAGGACATCCCTCCCAACAATATCCATGCTCACAACATGTGTTTACTCCTCATAACAGGTGTCTGTGGTTAACCACTTGAACCATGGCTAATGATGCCATACAGAGAACCATCAAGCCCTGCAGCGGAGGCCTACACTTGACAGCATACAACAAGAAATACCATTGAGCATGTGTTTGGTGTAATGAAAGCTAGGTTCAAATGTCTGGACATATCCAGGGCTGCACTACAGTACACACCGGAGAAGTCAGCACAGATGATAAGGGAGTGTACCATGCTATACAACATGCTAACAAGAGCACATGGTGGTCTTCCAGTTGCAGGTGTGGGTGAACTACCCCAAGAGCCCCAGATGTCTAAAGATTACATCCCACAGGTATCAGAGGAGGAGCAAGAGGACATAGGGGGCAAAAGACACAGGTGTGGGTGACCACAAATGCAGGCCCAGGCAACACGGAAATGTCTGACACAAAACTTTGAGTCATGACAAGCCACATGTACAGAAGTACACAGTTTAAACATTGATGTTCAGGTGTTGCCCCACCACAATAGCACAGATTTAATCTAATGGCAATTACCAAGTAGGTGTATACACTGAGCATCAGACATACAAGATAATCATAACATGTAACAGTAGGAATATATACAAATCTATCAACACAGGGATTATCAACTCAAGGCACAAATGACACAGGTAGACATACAGACTCATATTGGTTTATCTGTGTATGGCAGACAATAAGAGATATACATCTGTGCAATACACTCCTATCTGTCCACTACAAAAAGATGCAAACAGGAAAACAACTCAGGACATAATACAGAACTGTCATTACTATCACAAGTGAATATATATTACTGTAAAGTATGGATAAATAAATATAATAACTGGAGTCAACTATATTTAGTGAAACTGTCAGACTCCCAGGGCATCAGACTTGCCAATGAACAGACAGATGAAATTGTCAGTGTTCTGCATAGCATTCATCATCACCAGAGGGTGAGACTGACACTACTGGTCAGAGTGGATCAACTTTCTGTGTTACTTTAACACAGTCTAGGGCTCCCATGCTGATGTCTCACCCTATGGCCTGGCCTGTCTCTATCGCATATGGAAACACTTGGCCTAGGTTGCTGCACAGAGGAGACTGATAGGGTGATGCCAGCATGTGGAGGTGAAGGAGCATGACTGTGACTTGACCGTCTGGTTGTGACTGCCGGGTCCACAGCAGATAGTGTGTGCATGTTGGAGCACAGACATTGATGACCGATGAGCAAGGTTTGCTCTGCTGAGAAGTGGTCTGTCCCCTGTGGCAAACAGCAGTCAGTGCACACAGAACCCTGCTTGTACTACTGCTGTATTATTATCAAGGCCAGTGATTCTATGGACTGTGCCACAGATAACATACTTTAATTCTTTGTAGCCAATGACTCCATTATCTCACTGTGTCTGTGCTTCTGTCTTTCATGCAGCACAGTCAGCTGCTGTGCAACATGATCTGTGGTAAGGGCAAGTGCATAGATGTCACATCCATGACATTGCTGGGAACATACATTTATCTGAAAGAGTAGGCAGGCAACCTCCGACACATGCCCATGCACACCATCTGCATGCCTCCATCTATTGCAATGGGCAGTATCGATATGTTGTGGGGAACTTTCAAAAGCAGCAGCAGCAGCAGTCTCAACACGGGTCTGTTATCCACAGGCCTTATCCTGTAAACCATCTGATGTCCTGTAATTTCCAGAATGGCTGGAAAAGTTTCCCACCACAGCTGAGGCTGCAGACACATGCACATGACCATCACCATCTGGGCTGGGCTATCACCAAGTCAGTGTCCTGTGTGCCAGGGGCATGCTACCATACTGAGACACATCAGATCCCACATCAGGATTAGTGGACAGGCTAAAGAAGGATAAAGGCAGTTAATGTGCTAAAAGAAGAGACAGATGACACAGATCAGGACAACATGTTTACATCACAAGCTATGTATCATTAAAGACATATAACACATATATGTCTCTGCAATGTTACAGATAATAATGACTTACCATTAGGTCTTGCTTGTATATGAGTCACAGAATATGTATAACAGGGAGCTGGCAATTAATTTCCATGTAATACACACAGGAGCCTGGAATTGAGCACTTTCATTTTTTTATTATCCAAACAAAGAAGTTCTTCAGAACAAAAGTCAACCAACCACTTTTTAAAAATGGGGTGGTAACACCACATGACCATCAGGAGCCAATCGGAATTGCTGACCAATAATTAACTCATTATTCCTAAAAGAAACGTAAGTTAAAACAACCATAAAACTTTATGGCATGGTATGTAAATGTATAAAAAGTTAAATAGTGAGCTACCATTCCTTAAAATGTCAAAGTCTTTGTAGCAATAAAAAGCATAATGTTTATGAATTGATTTAAACTGGGTTCCTTGTATGCCCCTAACCTTATTTGCCACTGCACCTCTTGGCAGGCAAGTAATGCATCCCGGTACTAAGAATGAAATTTTTTAAAAATTGTCACAAAGTAATGAATGTTTCACCAGAGAATTGCTGGTGTCCCTGTTTTTTATCACTGTAACATGTTCATATGCTCTTTTTGATAACTTCATGACTGTCTTTCCCACATAATAATGTGTGCAGGACTCATACATTGCTGAATAAACAATGCCTTGTGAGTTACAATCATACCTATTTTTAGTCCAGATTGTTTTATTTAATGCTTTTTAATGAATAGTCAAAGTGCTGATGATGAATCTGCAGTACATGTACCTACCACATTTAAAAGTACCTGCACTACTCCCTGTATTCACAAGTGTGGGAACATTTTTCTCTAATATAGTTTTACTATTGTTACTTCTTTTATAAGTAAAAACAGGGACCTCTCCAACAACTTTCACTAGTTCTTGATTTCCCAGAGAACTTTTCCAGTTTTTCTTCAAAATATTTCTAGTAAGATTCATTTTTAAACTAATGGGGAATGGAAATGCCCTACCAACGCAGCAAGTGGAAGATGTTGCTAAGTCAATTGTGCTTGTAACAGCTTCATATGTTTCTTTTCTGCATTTAAGTAAAATAGCCTTTGTTTTATTTTGCCTCAAAAGGCAGACATCATTAATAATCTCAGATAACAAACCAACATTTTGACCTCATTTAAGAAATAATAGTTTTAAATGCTCAACCTCTAACAAATATACATCATAGTTACTAGTGAGCCTACTAAATCTCATGAATTGACTCTCAGTTAACCCTTTTTTCATGTGCAAGGGGTGTTGACTTTTGTAATGTAAATAATTATTCACAAAGGTTGAAAATCCTACTTGAAAAATTCTCACTTGCTTCATCAACCAAACGGTGATGTCTAAAAAACTGATTTCCTTTCCAAAGTCATTTAAAGTAAATTTTAGAAAAGTGGTGCTAGCATTCGCATATTAAAATAATTTATTCTTAACACTTATTTAGTGGGAAAATCCAACTGGGACAGAGCCCATTTTCAGCAGAGGCCTGGGGAGAAATGTTCCAGATGTATGTCTTTGGAATGTGGAAGGAAACCAGAACACCCAAAGAAAATGCACGCAAATGCAGGGAAGACATAGAGACTCCACACAGAAGATACCCCAGCTGAGAATCAAAGCAGAAAACCTCTTGATGTGAGGTGATAATGGTAACCACTGCACCACCCTGTTGAACTGTTGAAGTTCTTCTTTTGTACCATACTATACAATAATCAAGTCATCAGAAAATCTTTTATAAAACATAACCTTCTTAAAAAGGTGGTGGGGTTTAAGATAATGTTGAAATATTTTCCCTGGAAAACAAAGAAATTATTATCCAAAACAATCTCAAGAAGTCAAGAAGAATCTCAAGAAGCATGCCAGTGTGCATCCAACATGTATGACATATGTGAGAAATACAGCCATAACACACACCTGACAAGTCCTTGTGGGAAAATAGCAAGGGAGGAGAGGGATGCACTATAACTGTTGTAGGGAAACAAAGTCAGCATTTTTAATCACATCATTGCCAGCATGGGCCATTCCAGCAGTGTTAAAACATACTATAAGTATTACTAGACATAGCACTTGTGTGCGCACTTGATGTTAATGTAGTCTGTCCTAAGAATGGGTAGAAGGACACAATATTAATGGAGAACAACAGGATTAACAGCAATGACTGGTTTGAAGGATAGGTAATGGTATGCCACTGATAAACTCCCACTGTTGTCAGTCTGTGTGCTGTATTGCAGATCCTGCAGTGGTAAAGTAAAGAGAAACATGACACAGCCAAGTATGCAGGTAACAGAATAATGACATGATAACATATATAACACAGTAACAGATGCTGCAGATTCTCACATGATGTATGGTGAGCCTCTTGGCCAGATGTCCCTGTGTAGAAAATCAGCGACATTAATGTCATGTAACACAGGTCTGCTTCACATTACTGCAACCTATGAACTTGTTGTGATAATATGCCTGGTCTCTCTGGACTTGCACCTGCATAGCTTGTGCCCCCACTGGATGTACCTGCAGTGTACAATGTTAGGGAGATATCAATAGGACAGTAAACAGCAGTGCCATGACATGAGGATGAGGCAAAAACAGGTAGTGATCACAGAAACATTGTATGGAGACACACTCCTACCATTTCCTGATGTAGTGTACATGTAGATGTACCTGTGAACATTAATGCAGACAACATTGTACATTTTGGTTGCACTGTTCTGTCTGTAGTGCAGTTGTATGGCTATACGTCATTACATGTACACTGAGTGTCATCACCCTGTGTGGATCTCTGTGCATGATTCAATTCCCCTGCTGAAAAGCAAAAATGACAATACATGAATATGCATGCAACAACAATATGCAATGATTGACTGTATCGTCATCCATGTTATGCAAAGTAACACTTACATGTGTGGCCTGGAACACCTGCTTCTATTCTACTCCAGCGCTCCCTACTCTCCATATGCAGGGATGCAAGAAATACTGTGATCTCACACTGGTGACATTCCTCAGTCTCTCATACCATTGTAACCTGTTGGCTGCAATGAGGATCATATAACAGCAGCATCAGTGACAGGCCTGACAAGATCTATTGTGACCTTCCACTGCATTAATCATGTTGGTGAGGTTGACCCAGACTCCATTCCTCCATACTGTATTCCCTGCCCTTCTAAGGAGTCTCTGTCCATGTTGTCACAGAGCATCTTTTATAACCTCATTCTACTGTGGGGAGAAATTGTCTACTCTAGGTTGATTTGTCATCTGAAAGACAGCGATATGCACATGTTCATATCTGTGTGGTGGGGCCCACTTATGTAAGAGATTACATGGACAGCTTATGCCACAGTAAACACTATGCATTCCTATGCAATGCAAAATTCTATGAAATATGTCCTGTGGCATATCATAATGTGACATATCAAAACATACTTTAATGGCTCCATATATAACACTTGTAAAAACAACATAACTTGCAATATCTGTAGAGGCTGTCTGTAGAATTCAAGCCCCTTACAGTAGATATTTGTGGAATGTAGGTCCAAACACATCGTCATACCACAGGAACCACAGTCTGTGAGCATTTCACATTAACATATTACAGAAACATATGTTTACAACAGAAATGTGTGATGACTGTAGCTGTAATACAATTTCAGCCTAAACAGACAAGCATTCAAAAACTTTCTCTCATATGACATATTATATATGATGACCTCAGATAAATGCAATCATTACTGAGCAAATGCCATCAGCACATAGTATCTGTAAATTATCAATTAAACAACTTTACGGAAAGCATTGGAAAACCTCAGGATCTGTAAGCAGGCCACAGATAATACAGGTCTTTTTGTGTTGATCCAGTAGTTCTAATAATGTGTTTTAAGAATCATCAGTGAGTAAATATCCAACACAGCAAAAGGAATATATAGTACATACTGATATACGGATAATGTCAGAATCTGTAGTTTTCCATACAAACACCACAGAGTGCATGGAGCCACCCGCAAGATATACAGATAATCTGTAAGATCATCTTTATGTACTGTTCAGTTTTGCTATGTACATCTGTCTGTGCAACTGCATATGGGAAATTACGGCATGTCCTTCATGCAGATGTAAACACCTGTATGCATATAGGCAAATCACACACCACTTTATTAAATTCATTATGCACAGATTTTTCAGAAATGCATAAATCTAATGAGGTACATTTGAGAATGAATAATGCTAACATAGGTGCATAATAAGCTATATTCCTCAAAACAGAAATGCTAGCAGGTGCCAAATTACTTAGCAGCTACCTATGACTCAGGTATAAGTGAAAGTAAGGGCAGCTATGTGCATAATTCTTTTAAGTACCATTTTTACAATACATAATTAATAAAATTCATTAAAATTCCAGGTTTTGGAATACCATTTGTTCAAGTCCCCATATGTTCTCAAAATTTGGCACATTAACCAATAGCTCAACATAATAGGAGGGTGCACTGCACAGGTACCCAATAAGTATTATTAAATGGCACCATGTGCAGCAAGTGCCTGTTGTCTTCCAATGATCTGATAACATGACTTAAGTGCCACTTTTAAATATTGATTTTGATACATTTACAGATCAGGCCATTGCTACTTGTGAACTGAGTAGGACCTCTGTGAGCAATTTTCATATTTGTGTATTATTCAATTGGGCTATTAACATTATCAAGATAACTACTTCCAGGAGGCTTTGATGTGCCCAGGCACCCAATTGGACTAAGGAGGAGACTACCTAGATGCTGACTATCTACTCTGGAGTGGAGTATCACATGAGTGGCAGGCCACAGAACTTTGCAATGATTCACCTGATCACGAGAGAGCAAAAATGACACAGGGATCTACTGATTGCATTGCAGGTTCACCACTGCTACGATGACCTGGAGGGACACAGAGGAGCTTCACTGGAGGTTTGCCGAGGTGCATCGACAGCTGATGGATGCCTACAGTAAGTGTCATACTACTATGTATACCCAAGCATTCTTACAGACATTAGACATATAGCTGGATCTCAAATATATCAGATACATGCCTTTTATAACCATTAAGTAGCTGTTGTGACAATTAGCTCATCTGGATAATTAATAAGGCATGATAACTGTTGTCCATATTAGTATTTTTAATATTCCCCTCGGTTTTATTTATTTACTAATGTTAATAACATTGTAGATGTGCATCTGTTTTCCATCATATTTCAAACATCCAATATATTCATGTATCACTGACTCCTATAGCACCTAAGGTAGCTGATGACTATGCATTTTAGTTATCCATAATACCTTGAAAGTATGACCTAGTCTACCTCTATATGTGTAAATAGTAACTCATAAATATATTCTTTACGCCATTCTTCTTAATAAAATGAACTTGCTTATTATAGCCCTGTTTGTTTAAGCCAAAAGGAATGCCTGTCCAACTGCCTACATATATCTTTTCATTTGTACTGTTGATAGCTGTTAATTGTGTAGATTATGACCACCAATAGCATTTATGTGTTAGATTTTCCATATTTGTCCGTTATCAGCAGGAAAGTGGAATGTGGATACATACACATAGTAACTGTTAAGAAGTATGTGCTCTCTGGTAGCTTGGTCTGTGAAGAAACAGGGCGATGTGCATACCTGTTGGTGTGTTGTGGGTCAACTCCACATAAGGGAAGTATATCATTATATTCTTATTATTGTGTCTTTCATACATTGTTGAAAATCCTACTCTACATACCTGCTCATTGATATTAGTTTTTGTTTGTGCATGCTTACAAATAACTGGTTTGTTGAATTTCTATGAATATATCCATAATCCATAATGTTCTGTGAACAGCACCTGTTTAAGTACATGGTTATGTGTAAAGCTTGGAATGGAGGGAATCGAATGGTCAGACACAGATGAAATGCAAAACAGGGAGATACAGTGATATTTGCATTTAATTTGTGATGTACACCGTCAATGAATATCCTTGCATGTAGTCTTCTTACATACATTACTGTGTCTCTGATGTACAGCACCTTGTATTTCTCTGTTAACAGAAGCTATATGATATATGATACTGTCCCACTGTCTGAGGGATGAAGGCTTGCACTTGCTGTTAATGGTTGTGAGGTGACATTAATTCATTCTTACAAATTATATACTTAAATACCCAGCACATTGTCATTTTTGTAAGCCATAATCCATATCAGTAACTTACCCTGCACTTTTATAAACCCAGATATTTTCACTTCATTTACAACACTTGCCTCTTAGGCAAAATGGATTACCTAAGCAGATAGGTGTCAGCATTAGAGTGTGGTTGCAGCTAAAAGTTACAAGTTTGAATCTCAAGATAGAAAGACCTGTGCACACCTTGTTACAAAATGGGCATAGTGATTCTTTGATATTCTTTAACAAAACATTTTTAGAAGCTGCTCTAAACAATATATACAGCTGTTATTTGAGGACTACATCATTCATAGTTACTCTTCTTTTTGCAGGTGACAAGGACAGGACCCATAATCATGCCCTGTGCATCGAGATGATTCACAGGCTGGAGGAGCAGTGAAGGGAAAGTGGTATGTTGCTTACTTTGTCTGTTTCATTAAATAAAATGCATCTGATCTGGGCAGACCCAAATTTCTTGCACTACCATGTATAGCGCTTATAATGCAGGAATACCCATAATTCATCAGTAAGGCAAGTGCAATAATCACATTATACTTGTGCTTACAAGTCTGATTGAAATACAAATATGTTTAAATATCATCTAGCATCAAGCCATGATTTCTGAAGGTAGTTTTTCAAATTTAGGCCACAACCTTAATGACAACCAGGTATGTATATCTGTCACACAGAGTTTGAGATGGAGGTTTAATATATGGGTTTATAGTGCTTTGCCTGTTTGTCCTGTATGTGTTGGTATACTTATGGATGTGACTTCTAGTGATTGATCTTCTTTGTGTAGCTGGCTTATTCATGTACTGATTGGGTGTCTGCTGTGTCAGTGTTCACTCTGTTATTAGTAGACATGGTGGCATATCATTCATTTCAACATTGGTATTATATCTGCCTGCAACACTTTGGATGGGTTTGTCAAAGCGTACTTGTATCCTCCATTTCATAAGCAGCAGGCATCTTCAGGATGTTTGCATTTTGCAGGGCAGTGATGTCATGCTATCTGCTGGTAAGTTATATTATGCATGCCATTGCACAGCCTTGATTAAGCTGGTCACATTATGTGATGGCTACCCTGTCCTTGACATAGCATGTAATCAGACATGTCCATAACTATAGATAATGTAACACAGGGAAGGTATTTCTGCATGAGGAGCCATTTGCTAGCAGCAAATCTGTTGATTATAATTGTACTACTTGCCAATGTTTGCACCATTTTATCTTGAACTGTGTTGTAAATGAAACCTTCATTGTATATTACTACACCTTCATTCTCATATTCTTATATGCAGAACTCATGTGTGGAAGGGATGGTAATGTATCAGACTGCAAATGTCCACATCAGTTTCAGTTTAATGTCAGCCATGATTGGTACTTTTCTGTTATCGGGGCAACACTTTCATTGTGATCGTTCAGCTGAAATCCATTACCTTAACATGTCTGTTAACCAGATATGTGTAAAAATTATTTGTCTTAATAATAATTTTTTTAAAAAAAAGTTATTTTTAAATTTTACACACATTTGGTTAACAGACGTGTTAAGGTACTGAATTACAGCTATATAAATCTGACAGCAGATAACGGAAATGAAATGAATCCAGTTTTTAATGAAATAATAATGAATAACTTTTTATTTATTTATTTATTTATTTATATTTGTTGACCGGGAGTGTCCGACTGGACGTAGGCCAATTTTCAGTGGAGGCCCGGGGAGAAAAGCTCCACAGTTAAAATAAACAGACAGTAGTTACATTGGATTACATAGCGATTAATAATTTAACATAGCAATTACTTACAGCATATTTACAGACGAAGAACATAGTATATCAGTAGACAACTAGAATCTTTATCTGTAAAGTACATAACAGACATTAACAAATGTTACAATAAGAAGTTCCTGCTGTATAATAAGTACTAGGCTTATGAGCATCTGAGCTTGCTATAATCAAGGTAGTTAGTGGAGTGGAAAGAAAGGTAGTGGTTGGATGGGGTGGGTGATATTAGAGTGGGAGTTGCAAGGGCATAGCCAGCATGTTTTTAGGTTCGTTTTTAGTAAAGTTTTGATGTGGGTGCATGATGGTATGGAGGTAATTGTGGGTGGGAGGGAGTTCCATAATTTGGCTATGGTGCAAGAGAATAGTGCTTCACCAGCAGAGTTATTGGCTTTAGTGATCTGCTAGTGATTTTTGTTGCTGGATCTTAGTGGTCTGGTGGTGCGATAGGGTTGCAGTAGATTCTGGAGGGATGGGACATTTAGTGGATGGTTTACTAGTTTGTGGACGAGTGAGATTTGATACCATTGAAGGAGGTGAGGGAGTTCAAGCCAGCCCAATTCAGCAAGTGAGAGACAGTGGTGACTACGGTAGGATGTCCCTGTGGCGAATTTGGTGATTTTGTTGTAGCAGGTCTCTAGCTTGTTTAGATTGCATTGCCTTAGGTTGGTATATATTGGAAAGGCATAAAGTAGGGTGGAGATAAGGTGGGAATTTGCTATTGAAATCTTTGCTGCTTTGGTGAGAAGTTGCTTATTTCTGTATAATGCTCCTAGTTTTTTATGGACTTTTTTTATGGTCATGGATATGTAAATGTCAAATTTTAGTTTATTGTCTATTTCCACTACTAGCAATTTGGTGTGTTCAGTTGGGTATATAGTGGTGTTGTCTTTTGCTGTGATGTTAAAGTGAGAGTTGTTTTGAGTATGTTTGGTGGGTTGGAAGATGAGTAGTTTAGTTTTGTTTGGGTTGAGTATTAATTGGGCATCGGATAACCAAGTTTCAACAGAGGAAAAGGCTTCCTGTGTGACTTTTTGCAGTTTGGGTAGGGACTGGGCTGAGCAGATGATGGTTGAGTCATCTGCGTATTGTATGAGTGTGCCATGTTTGGTGGCAGAGGCTAGATTATTGGTGAAAACAGAGAAGAGTAGGGGTCCAAGGATGGATCCTTGGGGAACCCCTATGGAGACAGATAGTTGGGGAGATATGTCATTCTACCATACAACGGATTTTTGGCGGTCAGACAGGTAACTCTGAAACCAGTTGGTGACTGATTGAGAGAAGGATAGGTTATTGAGGACAGAGATAAGTTGTTTGTGTGGGACCATGTCAAATGCTTTAGATAGGTCTAGGAAAGTAGCAGAAGAGAGATAGCCATTGTTTTTATGCTGAAGGATAGTGTTAGTAAAGGAGAGTAAGACAGTGGTGGTGCTATGGTTTGGTCGGAAACCATGCTGAGTATTGGAAAGGAGGTTGTTAGTAAGGAGGTAGTCTGAGACCTGAGAGTGTATGCATCTCTCTAGTATTTTGGAGAGTGGAGAGAGAATAGCTATGGGGCGGTAATTGGTTAGTTCTGTGGAGGGTCCACCTTTGTGGAGGGGAATTATATGTGATACTTTCCACAGTGTGGGAATGTACTTTCTGACATAGATCAGTTAATCAAGATGGATACTGGGTAGGCCAGAGCATCAGCTGCGATTTGTAGGTATTCACTTTGAGGTTGTCTGCTGCCAATTTGGTGGGCTTAAGTTTAGTTAAGAGTTTTTTTATGTTGGAGGTAGGTACAGGAGAAAGAGAGAAGGCAGTGGGGAGATTACTAGTTGAAGGTGTGGGTTGGAGGGGAGGGGGGTTGTGTTGTTTAGCTAGTGATAGTATGGTTTGTGTGGTGTGTGTTTAATGAGGTAGCAATATTTTCTGAGGAATGAGGGATGTTAGGAGGAGGGGTACTGACTTTACCTGGGTGGAGGATTGAGTTTATGGAGGACTAGAATTGTTTGGGGCTGTGTTGGGAGGAGTCTAGGGCAGGCTGGTAGTATTGGAATTTGTTCTGTTTTATTAGCTTTTTGACTCTATTGCGTAGTTCTAGGAATTTCTGTCTAGTTGAGGGGATTTTGGTTTTGCGCCAGTGCACCCAGGCTTTATCCCTGTTTTTCATTTCTGACTTAGTGGTTTTCTGTAGCCATGGGGATGGTTGTGCTTTGGTTCTGGAAAGTCTTATGGGGGCATGGTAATTAAGGATGCTCAGGAAGGTAGTATTAAAAAATTCAACTGCGTCATCAAGACTGAGGTACTTTAGAGGATGCCAGTTACATTCTTTGAGGGATGAGATGAATGTGAGTGGGTTAAAGTTTAGTTTTTTACATATTTGACGGTAGATGACAGGTTTAGCTTGGTATAGGTATTTTTGAGTAGGAATGTTAGGGAGTGATCACTGAGGCTATCTGATAAGCAGCCTGTTATATATGACTGGGGGCTCTTACTGACTAGTATCCAATCCAGGGTAGTGTGCTTGCTGGAGTTTTTATTTATCCTGGTTGGCAACTGAACTAGTTGGGTGAAGCCATGAAGGTTTACATGATGGGTTGGATGGTTGCCAGAACAGGATTGCCAGTCAATATTGAAATTACCTAAAATGATAGTTTCTTGGGGGAGATGGTGGGTAGACCAGCTGAGGAGGTTTTCTAGTGGAGGGATGTTTTGGCCAGGTGGGAAGTAGCATGCGATTATGTTGATGGTTTTGTTTTGGTTTATTTTGAGGTTGGTATATATTATTTCTTCATTGCCTATTTGTGGAGCTGTAGATAATAGATCCAAACTGGAGTCACCACATGGAAGAGCCAAGTAAATGAAAAAACGTCTTTTATTGTTCCATAAAAACGCAAGCGCTTTCACGTAGGTTAACTACGCTTCTTCAGGTGTAAATAACATAAAGTAAACAAACTGCTTTTATACATAGCCTTTCGGCGCGAAAATCAAGGTACAAAGCATCAATTAACCAATAATTTAATAGGCTTTTGTTGTACTTAAATCGGCAGTAACCAATATTCAAAAATAAAAAATAAAATAAAACTTAACATCTTATAAAAAACAAACCTATAAAAGATTCCATTAATTACAGTGCTGTAAGCAATTAATACACAGCTAAATTGCACTAAAGGCACTGCAGCGCTTAACCGCTACAATCCTAGTTGGCATAAAAGATATAACTTCTACTGACTCACAGTATATCGAATTTCCTATTAGATTCTACTGAGTCCTTCTTTGCTGTATCAACCTAGGTGTTGTTCATTCATGTGTTTAAAACATCAATATTGAATTTTTCAAATAATATTAAATATCATCAAACTCAAAATTAACTAAACTATAAAACATACTCAAGTGTTGCCGCTTTAAAACCTATATATTCCCTGGCTCGATGATTAGCTTATATTCCATAGCTAGTGGGCTATGTTAAGCATAAGAAGCACTATTACAAGCTCCATGGAAACAGTAAACTAAAGACATAAACATGTCATCTTAATTTTTAAAACTTAATAATACTGAAACTGTCCTTCCACATCTTTTTTCTTTTAAATCAGGGAATGCTAGTATATACAAATTTGTGGAGCTGATGATTTTAAGATCTGGATGTTTAGATGCTGTTTAAATATTATAGCTACACCGCCTCCTTTCTTGTTTAGCCGGTCTACTCTTAGTATGCCGTAACCTGTAGGGAGTATTTGCTCACTGGTAATGTGAGGTTTTAGCCAAGTTTCTGTCAGGATGACTATATCTGGGGAGTACAAGTCTATGGTGGCATGGAGTTCATGGACTTTGTTGGATATACTTCTAATATTTAGGCTTAGTAGAAGGAAGTCACTTGGCTTTCTATTGGCTGTAATATGGGAGAAGTTGTTGTTTTTAGTCTGATTATGAGGATTGGGGTTGGAGATGGTAGGGCCATGGTTGGGGTGGATGTCTCCACTTAGGGCTAGTTTTGATATGCATGAGGTTATTAGTTTTCTCAGTTTTTGAATGTGTTTGTTTATAAGGGAAACTTTATGTTTGTGCTCTGTGGGCAATAGGTATGGTGGGAGGGTTACTATGTTAAGTTGTAGGGATGCTTTAAGTTTGAGTAATATAGTTGGTAGAATATGTGGGGGCTGCATAGGGATGGTTCTTGAGCTGGTGGGAGGGGAGCTGAGTAAGGGTGAGACATTAGTGGTGGTGTGAGTAGTAGTACAGTGGTAGTGGTTGAGTGGGGGAATGATGGAGCTTTGGTAGGATGTAAGATATACAAGAAGAGTGCATGCAGTGAGCATAGGTAAGGTATGCTTGTACATGTTAGTTTTGGAGGTGTTATAGTAGTGGGAAGATGGAGGAGGTAGTGTTGGGTTAGTGCTGTGGTTGGCTATGGGAAAGATGGGAGGGGTTTGTGAGTGTAATAAAGGTGGGACCACTGGGGGCAGGAGAGAATAGGGGGCAGGGTGGGGAGTGAAGCGGGTAGAGACCCTGTTAGTTGCTCTTATGAGGGGGCTGGAAACAATCAAGTAACAAAGTTAACTGTTAAATGAACATATGATAGTGACAAGGGTGGTTGTAGTTTTAAAAATGGTGCCTGCCACAGGTAATATTTATTAACTTTGGGATCGTCTTAAGGTAATAAACAGGGAAGGGGGAGGAGAGAACAAGGGTGTGAGCAGGCAGTTCTTTGTACTGCTGCTAATGAGCCAAAGCAAAGACAAGTTTGCATTTAAGAAACAATCACAATTGACAAAAGACTGCTCTGAAACTGTAAGTCATTTCTTAACCATTTCTCAGGTGGAAAAACAGGATAACCTTGTATCAGTAGACTACTGTGGTCTCAGTTTAAATTAACAAACACACAGTATTGATCAGCTATGGATACTATTTGATAACAGAAGGGAATACGAGAGAAACTTTAATCAGTTATGGATACTATTTGCTAACAGAAGGGAATAAGAGAGAAACTTTAATGAATAACTTTTATAATACATATGGATCAAAACAGTATATAACAGTTATACAGGAGGCATAAAAGTTGAAATATCTGTCAACATATTTGAAAATAGGGAATGTTTGGGATTGGAACATCTCCACATAAATTCTGCCAAATATGACTCTAGATGATGTCTAGCACTGCCCCGATGCTTTTTATTCCACCACTTCGCACTTCCTCATAGTTGTCCACATTTTGTGTATGACATCCACTATCTGGATCAACAAAATTATACTTATGATTTATAGTAAAATGATCATAGCCAGCATCCCTTAATTCATCAGTTTTATAAGCCTTCCAACAGTCTGAGTAAATGATACCCCCTTCTTCTATGTTGTTCTGGGTGACAGACAGTAAGGTTTGGGCTGACCGGTCAGGAACAGCCACTAGAAAGCACTGTTTGGACTCCCAGCACAATCCTCCAAAAACCAACTGTTGAGGAAGAACATGACCCATGTTGCTTTTTCTCTTAGTGAAAAGACTTTCATCAACTTCAACAATTTTGTTTAATCCTCCAATTTTTATAGTACACTTTGAAAGTAATGCAGTAGCACATACTTCCCACATATAACTGTTCCAATCTACAGTAGTGTTGTGGTTCATGGGTAACCAAAGCTCATAAATATCCACAAATGTGAATTCTTGACACCAAAAATATATAAATCTGTTAGCAGTCAGGAAAGGGATGTGTGACCCCTCAAACCAGTTTTGACTTTGCAAACCCTTTTTTTCAAGGCAACCACATTGTGTATATTGCCATTTGGGTACATCCTTACTATTAACACAAAGCTTCATATTGTATCTGAATAAAATCTTTCTTTATGTAGTATTTCTTTGTCCTCTAAAAATTGAATTGCCGACTGTTCGTCCTATGATCTTCATTGGAATGTGTGTCCCAATAGACATTTGCTTTGCACTGTTATGGTTTTAATTACAGATATACATTGCATATGGTGATACTAAGGACTATGGTCATAACATATTTTAACATTTCATGAGAACTGTTTTCTGCCTGTTCATTGTGTCGCAGTGGGTATGTTATGCAGACAGGCAGTATTAGGTATGCATATATAATTTCTGTCCTGTGTTGTAATTCATCTTGACAGAGAATGGAACCCATGGACGATTGCCAATCCATGTAGACAATGAGCACATGAAGGGCTACTACCAGATAATGATGACCCTGACAATAATGAGGATGATGATAAGGAATCAGGACCTGCATGTGCCATCATCCCTGCTGTACCCTGAAGGCGATGACACCAGGAACAACATAGAGACGATTATTGGGAGCAGATCTGGGAGATGGTGACAGATGTGTTTAGAACACAAATGAGGGACATGATGGTGAATTTTTTTTCAGGATATAGCATGGGCTATGCAAGACTCATTCATGGTGATAGCCTGAGAGATCATTCATGATGTTCATCCCCATCAACGAGGTTCCTCAGGTCCATAAGTATTGTCTGTGTCCTCCAGTTGTGTAATGCTGCCACCATGCTGTTTGCCATATAATTGATTGTATTGTATATGCACTCTTGTGCATGCATCCCATTTAGCTGCCATGCTTATGTGTTACATGTGCAAACATACAATGCAGATATTGTGTAACATTTAATTATGCTTCAAAGTGTGCATTACACACATTACACTTTCCTTCCACATTCAGCTGTCTATGCGTAATGGCAGTCAACAGGCAGCTACTGCTGCAACAATTACCCTTTGAACATGTTTTAATGACAGAAATTCACAGACAACACATTTCTATAATCCACCACTAGCACACTGATATGGATAAGATTTGTTTATTGTCATATCATGCATGTGCAACAGAAGGACATGCCATTGCCCTTGTGTTTTGGATGACAGTTATCATGCTGTTCCACTGGCATGATGTCATGTTGTGTGGCATGTGTTGGCAATGCTGATGCCATGTCGCATCTTATAATAGTATGTCATACATATGGGCAGTCCTCTTTTTCTGACTGCATAGAATGCCAATTTAACATTCATGTATACACTGTGGAAATTATAATTTATTCATTAACACTACAGTATGGAGTGTTTGCTCTATGGTACATTTCCACATCCATTCATTATTCGCAGTTGCACACATTAACTGGTGTATGTATATGTCTCTGTACATAGTCAGATCCATATTGAAACACCATTATATCATTGACGTGAGCATTCGTTGACTTATCATAGATGTGCTGTAATGATAGTCACATGACTATCCTATGCTCAGTAATGAGCAGGGTCTATGACGTATAACTGCAGTTGTTAATTCCACATTGGCATGTCTGTATATGTGTAAGTGGTGGAAATTCTTAACCTCCTTACCTATACCTGTTAATGTTACACAACTGCACATCACTACGTATGTGTGATTTATACATGCCCATTGTTGTTGATGTCAGCAATGCAATCTGCCCATGTTACATACATTTGCCATTTGCTTAATTGTATTTTGGGTTGGCTTCAGCAGCACCCTCTGTGCTGTACACATGCATTTTCTATATATAACCTTACCTTGTTGTCCTGATTTACCATTGTCTTCCTTGTTGTGGGCCCAGGTTCTCCACCTCCATTCCACCTTTGTAGTTACATACTATATTTTAGAGATATGTTTGCCTTTGTTGCAGTTATTGTCCATTGTCATGTATTACTTTGTTTACAAGGTCAACATGTGCCAACTCTATGGCCATTATGCAGATACAGGGCACATGCACACAAGTCGCTGACTACTGCTTGCAATACATCCTTGTTTTTTATTATACCTGTGTATTATCCATTGTACATTGTTTAAATTCATGTGCACAACCTGATATTTTTTGGAGCTGTAGTATTAGATTTGTGAACATATTCTTACATGTCAATGGTGTGTGTATGTGTGTTGACATTTGTTTCATATATGTTGCATTTAGGCTACTGACAGTTATACATATACGCCTACACCTGTGCGTTACATTTGGCATGGTATATGTGTGTCACATATGTGCATTCCATTACACATTTGTTTGGGTTGTGTACACCTATTTGTGTATGTAGTAGCCAGTTTGTTGCTTTGCTGCAGTGTTGCTGTTTGGCACTGTGCTTAGTAGTTTGCTTTTCACATGCATGGTCAGAGGTTCTGTCCTCTGTTGGAATTATCTAGCATTCCTAGATCTGCATTTGGTCATCTCTGATGTTGCTTGACTTACACCTGCACTCATACCTTTCAACCTCTTAGAGCAAATAATTTGGACATAGCCTAAAATGATGGAGGGACAAATAGGGACATATTTTAAATATTGCTCTTACAAACATTGATAGAATAATAGGTTTTGTATTAGCATGAATTTTCTGAAGAATGTGGAATCCTCAACTCAAATGTTTGTCATTATTTAATGACTTAAATCCTCAGCTATTTACCAGAAAAGTACAGATTTTAGGAGGGACACACCAAAAATATGAGGCAAAATTCTGGACATTCTGCAAATATCTGTACAGTTGAGAGCTATGCCTGCACTGCTGGCAGACTACTTGGGTATGTGTTTAGTTATCCAATGTGTACTGTTACCCTTATTTATTGCCCTACAACAGACATCTACCATTGATCATACGCATCCAGGTATGACTGACACACAGTTTGCAATATGACATAATGTGATAGTATATAGGTAGATATGCTTTTTTGCATTTCATCATGGCTGGTATGCATCCTCACCAAGTCTAACAACTTTTCATTGCCATGTTGTGCATTGTGTTATCTGTGTAGCTTACCTGTCCTTACTGTTTTTTTTCCAACCTTTGTCAGTGATGTGCTGTGATAAGTGTTTTAAGGGTATATCTGCTATGATGGCCTTCTTCGCCTCTTTCCCCATCTTTACCTTTTCTTCTCTTATTAACAAATAAAAAATGGTGCGTATTCCCACTAAAAATCTCTGACTTTCCCTCAGATTTTCTTTTTTCAACATACCTCTTGTGTGTCCCTCTTCTTTACCCCTACCCCATGTCTGCTTTTCTATTTCTCTATTTCCTTGGGTGTGTGCATTATCTGTGTTCCTCACAGATGTCCCACTCCCATTGTTAGCTAATGTTAGCTGAGGTGATATAGCCACAATTGCCTTTCACCTTTATTACATATTTATTAGAAAATTTATAGATTCCATTGGAATCATAAGTGATAGCTAGCATAGTTTAATAATGGACTTATGGTAATATTCCATAGTTGTCTGTAAGCTTATTGAAGAGATTCTGTTATAGATATGTATGTATTTATATCCATCAGGCTGCTTTCTGTAACTTTGTTAATGTACATCATGCTTTGACAGTGAGTTTCCATTACTTATGGATTATACGCAAGTGATATATATAGTACACTATTACTACCAGGATACTCCATTATGTGCCGAGATATTCAGAGTTCACTGTGGCATATTTACATATTACTTATTTATTCAGAACTTATACACTTATAACAGCATAATATGTCAGATTCTGTGAACTTTACAGAATCTGGCCCAATATATTACAACTGTTGTATGACTTTTTTATTCTTATAAATAGTATAAAAAGAGTTTATTATATTGCAATCAATTGACTATTATGGCAAGCAAAGAGAGATTGGAGTTATCAAAGAACTAAAGTATAAAATCCAGAGTTTACCAGGGTGTGAGCTTCCTTCCTAGTCGTTGGTAAATGTGTCATGTTTTACCCATCTGCCTCACATTGTGTAAGATAGGGCAATATTCTGCATTTTAAAGATGGACAGTTAACTATGCATATAGTTTCTTTAATTAATTTGCTAGTTGGTTTTATGGATGGTGTGGTATTCATAATGCTCCAAGCCTGCTCTTACCTATAATACTTGATTGCTTGATGCTGACAGGAGTAGATTGTGTTTTTTCTTTGGGGGAGGGGTGGGGTGGCTCAGACATTCCATTTTGAGTGCTACCTATATCCCTCGGTTGTTCCTATTTTTACAGAATGGCCTGACTTTGCTTCAAATGTTTGTCCTGTCCTAATAACATTTTTGATTTTCTGGTAAATCACTTATGATTGCAATGCCACTCATTATAGTTTTATACCTCTTATTGCTCAAAAATGTATGTTGATGTAAAACTTGTTCTCTTAACCTTTATTTTTGACCTTGTCTAGAATTCTTCACCAAATAATCATGGAGAATCCCCAAAATATTCAGATCTAATTTTTTTCTATTTATGTTACTTCAGCAACCCCTAAATAGAGTGCTAGACAATGCATGTTGCTGCATTTGCTTGGTACAATTTTTGTCTTAATCAGTGCTGTTTTCATTGAAAGGGGCTGGAAAACTAATGCTTATTTGAAGTCTATGTAACTTATCAGGTATCACATTCATCTTTTACAGATAAGGCTGTAGGGTCTAGTCCCACATTACTTACTTTGATAATTTTTTCCATTAGTGACATTGCAATACAGCATAAGGGGACTGCTGCACTCATTAATGTGCCATCCTTCAGGTGAGATGCTAAATGGTGGCCTCATCTGCTCGAGTTAGTAGTACCTCAGGTGGACGTAAAAGATACCTAGGTACTTATCAAAAAGAGTAGTGGAAGTCCCCCAGTATCTTGTCCAAAGTTCCACTAGTCAGTATGAATACTACCTCAGGTTCCCCCATAAAAAAGCCAGTGGTCTAGTGGGTCTAACTCAGTCAAGAAAAAAATAGCAGGAATTATTACTTCTTTTCTAGAGCATTTGTTACTGTACTTGAGCTCAAAGCCAGCTGGTTTTACATTGGGAGGGTTCTTTTGTACTCTCTGGTGGGAGCAGGGAGCTAAATTCCACCCATCCAAGGTGGGAACTACTGGTTGATAACTTTTTGTGTTTTTATCTGATTGGCCTGAGGGTTTAACTTTAGAAAAGTGTTTCATCCTGCTGGTATAAAAGCCAAGAATTTGCATGATGCACAAACATGGTTCCCCATGCTTGCATATAAGTAAATCTCTCCTGTTTAAAATCCTTTACAGGAAATGCTCTCCATAGTCTCCCACTGTTAGTATAGAACCTTTATAGAACCCGTCCATTAGTATAGACCCCGTTTAGAGCAGCCTGTTATACCACACCCCTCCATTTTCTCTCCCCACTATGAAAACAGGATTTAACCTAGCATTATGGATGGTCATTTTCCCTCCATTTCTTCTACCAGCCTGATTGACATGGGTATCCTGAGGCAGTGTAGCAATTGCCTCATATACTCTGGCAACCATCTACTCCTAAATCACCCAAGTACAATTTGTGAGAGGTGCATCTACACTAAGAATCTGGAATCCTTGCACTCTCACACACAGAACAGTAATACTGAGCAGGTTGTCAGGCCACATACTACACCTCCTATGCAAACCATGCACTCAACACATAAACCATCATATGCGGAGATACTTATCAGAAACCTACCTAACAAAAGAGACCTTCAAAACACAAACACACTACACCTAATACAGAACTCTCAATACACATTAAAACAAAAGCACCAGCGTCTAATAAGCCCCTAAGGCAAAGTACATCTAAACTAATATTTTTAGTTATAGATAACTCCATTGTGAGACACACAGAAATCTCACTCACCAGGCTGGACTAGGAGAAGGTTACGGTCAGCTGTCTGTCGGGTGCCAGAATCTGTCAGATCACACATGCACTCAAGTCACTCCACAACAAGTACCATTATGACTTTGTCATAGTCCATGTTGGTGTGAATGACTTGAGACATACTTCACTGACTATATGAAAAGAGACATGATTCAGCTCTCTAAGTATGTGTCCCAGGCAGGTATGTCCCTAGCCTTGAGCAGCATTCTACCCTCACCTATTATGATACCACAATATAAACAAAAAATGATTGACTTCAATTTTTCTTAGTTTTTGGTGTCATTCTAAGGAGGTCCTTTTCCTGTCAGCTTGGGATAACATGGTTGATAGACCACTCTGCTTTGGCAGAGATGGTCTTCTCCTGTCATCTTCAAGCTTTCAGATACTGGTTAAGGTACTTGCCTCCCCCATTGTGCCTTTTTAGGCAAGGTGTCAAGAACAAAAGTTCAGACATAAAAATATCACTCACAAATAAACTAAGAGTTATGCTGCTAAATGCTAGGAGTTTAAATAAAAAAAAAAACTGCACTATCTGGAATCACTCTTCTCCCTGGAGGATGTTGACATCTGTGCAGTCACAGAGACTTGGTTCAGGGCCATAGAGTGTACCCCGGCCATGCAAGGCTACAACGCCTTCCACACTTTCAGACTGCAAAATGAACATGAGACAACCAAAGGAAGAGACGTATCTATCTTCATCAAAGATAAATACACCTCTACATTGGTTAGACAGGAAAAGTTCATGAAGTTACTCCAAGTTCAACTAACTGTGGCTAAGACCACCCTTCAGTCATCGTTAGTTAAAGGCCCCCTTCAATAAACCAAGATACCCACTCTGCTTATTTGGACCTACTTGAGTCAAATTACAACAAAACACTATAGTCATGGGTGATTTTAACTATCCCTCCATTGACTGGGAAACATACGCGTACCAGCATTCTCACACAAAGGTTCCTCGACTTTGTTAACACTAATGCCCTGGAGCAAACAGTATGCAACCCCACAAGGGGCTCAAATATTTTTGACCTGGTCCTCACCAACATGGGTGACTGTTGCACCACCACAAGGTATAGGACTCTCACTGATTAAATCTGTTCACAAATTAGTCATATTTGAAGTAGCTATAACACTTGAACCTCTCTTAGGTAAAATGAGGCTAAAAAATGTCACCAAAGCTAATTATACCTTCCTAAGGGATGGCATAAATAACTTCCAAGCCCAGTTCCTACAAATGGCATTGACAACTATACTAAGGTACACAAATGCCCTGTACAAACACTTATACAAATGTATTGACACAGCTGTACCCAATAGGATCAAAACAAGATCCTCAATAAAAAACAAGACTCCCTGGTAGAAATCTGGCATTAATAAGTTATACAACAAGAGGAAGGAGTTGCTGTCTAAGGATAAAAAAGAGAGGTCCCAGCACTAGAAGAACACCCTCTTCTGCTTGAACAAACAAATAAGACAACTTGTAAAATCCTCTAAGGGCAACTTTGAAAAATAATTAGCAACCATAGTGAAGGATAACCATAAGGCATTCTTCAGCTATATCTGTAACCTAAAAGGAAGGATCCAGACGTGTGCTGAACAAGCTGTGGATGACATCACACAGACTGATCCTGCAAAAATAGCTAACCTGTTAGCTGACAGGTTTGGTGAAATCCCCCCCCCCCCCCGTCCCCTCCAAACATTCCATATAGTATTCCCTCTACATCTCCCTCACCTTGCATCTTCAAAGAGCAAGTCATTAATACTCTTTCCCAGGCCAAAAGAGCAGCATCTATGGGACCAGATGGTATCCCAGGTTGCATTTTAAATTGTCTAAAACATGAGTTAGCAACTCCATTAGGTACTCTCTTCAACCACAGCCTGAGTACTGGTTTTGTCCCTGCTGAATGGAAAACAGCAACTGTCATCCTCCTTCATAAAGGGGGTACAGCAATAGACCCTGGGAACTACAGACCAATATGTTTAACCAGCCTTATCTGTAAGGGCATGGAACGAATCATCATGGACCTTATAAATCAGAATATAGGTGATCTCCAATCCCTTCATCCGACGCAATTTAGTTTTGTCAAAGGCAGGTCATGCCTGTTAAACATAGTGGACTTCTTTGAAAACACCAGCAGACCCACAGATGAAGGCAATCTGTGCATAGAGCCTACTTTGACTTAGTCAAGGCCTTCGACACAATCCCACATTTGGGCATCATTGATAAACTCTCCCAGTTGAATATCAGCTCTTATGTTGTCAGGTGGGTTGCTAACTGGCTCACTGACAGATCACTCTTAGTCAAAGTTGATGACTTTACCTCAACTAGCAGACCTGTCACCAGTGGGGTTGCACAGGGGTTAGTGCTGGGTCCCCTATTGTTAGACTATACTTCTCAGAAGTTCAGGCCAAAACAGAGGATCTGTGGCTGACTAGGTTTGCTGATGACTGCAAATTAGGTGCAATCATTGACTCCCCAAATTATGTCAATATACATCAAGAGGGACTTACACAAACCAATCACTGGTGCCGAAGCCATGGACTCAAACTCAGTGCTAAAAATTGCATTATCATCTCCTCTGATAAAAATGATATCCCTGCAGGCTATCATATAAATAATAATAGCCTAAGTAACAACTCAGTAGTTCAGTAGTGAGAGACTGAGAACGCAAGTTGACTGCAGCCTAGACTTTGACCACTATGTGTCTACTGTGGTAAGGAAGGAATTCTACGTTGCACAGCAAAGGCATTGCCTCAAGAGTGAAAGAGGTCATAACTCCTCTGTACTCGACCCTCATCAGGCCAATAATTGCAGGCACCTGCAACAATTTGAGAGACCTCAGAGACGTCTAACCAAGAAAATTCAGGGACTCCAGCATATGTCACACACTCATAGACTGAAGTCACTATCGCTGTACTCAGTAGCATATGGACTACTTAGAGGAGACTTGTGCCTGGCCTACAGAGCAATCTCAGATCCAAACCTCACGGAAATGCTGCACATTTGCAAGTGAAATGGAACAAGGGTCACCTGCTCCAGGGATCTCAACCTGGCCTGTGACATAAATAGAACCTGCTGGAGAGACAGATATGTCTCTCAGAGGTTGTCACTTCTCTGGAATAAGCTACCAATTCACACCAAAGAGAGCTCCTCTATGACCCTGTTTAAACATAGCTTGGATGACTGGATGGGAAACCTTCCTACCAGGAGGTTCACCTATGACCCTCCTAGATATGGGCAGTCATTGCTAAGTAAGATTTCAAGTTTAGGCAATATCCTTTATATTGGATTTCTCTAGTATTATATTGGATACACATAGCTAGGCTTATAATGATCGGGTCAATAGCCTAGTAACCGCTTATGAACCTATGAAATAAATAATTTATGGTTGCAAATATATCTCAGTTATTTCATTTTGTCTTTGTACTCTTGACTGTTTTAATGCATCAACATCATTAAGTAGTTATGATTTATTATATCTCAAATGACCTGCTGCTGTGAAGTGTTCTTAAGAGTTTTTTTCCTAAGATTCCACTTTAAGCCCCCTTTATATGAGTAATGCTATTTATAAGGAGTTTTCTTTAATTTAAATGTAAGTATAATTGTAGCAGTGTGAATCCCGGCATCTTGCACAAATTCTGGAAACTTTTTTTTAATTTCACTTATTTTGATTGAATTACTCTGATTTGTGTTCTCAGAGTAGCTTTTACCTCTTTAACAGTAGTTGTAAATGCTCAACAAAATAAGTTAGCTAAACTGCATTTTTAAGGCTTTAAATATTTAGTCCAAGTACTAACAGACACTCTTTCACATTCCTCCTGAGGTGTCAAACTATCATTGTAATTCAGCAATTGTTAACCGACCACTATTGCTTCTACTTTACAACTAAACTGCTTTGCTATTCACCAGTATCTGCAATAGGAAGATATGTGTTTTATCTTGAATGTTGGCGAAATGTGCTATATTTGTTGTGATGCCCCTGGACTGGCCCGGTAATCAAGGAACCTCAGTCCTTACCATTAACACCAGTGAGGGATGTGCACATTTGGAGGATGACAAGCACACACACAGTAAAGTACAATTTCCCTTAAGAGCACACAGAGATCTCAGTCAGTCTGGGGCTGGTTCTCTCTCTCTCTCTCTCTCTCTCTCTCTCTCCAGATCCCCAATAACACTCCCCACAGGCACAGCTATAGGGTTAAGATCTCAGCCAAGTGATCAAGCCAAAACCTCCAGCACCCGCTCTGTTCAACCAGTGCTTCATGTCTCTGCCCAAGTAGCTCACACACACACACACACACACACACACACACACACACACACACACACACACACACACACACACACACACACACACTTTCAGATTTGATTTATATACAAACACACAGACACTCCTGGGGAAGGCTAGCACAACTTTACTAGCTATGCCCCCTTCTGCCCAGACTGTAAGGTAGTAATCACTGCCACCAACCACCCTTTATCAGCTACTTTAAGGCCCTTCCTAAAGGGTGACCAATTCTACTGTGTAATGTTACTGTTATCCAAATGATGTGAGTCCAAGACTTTAAGGCTATTTAAGAGTGGCATGTACAGTGTCACCAAATACATATGCAAGTACTGTAGGAGCTTAAATATCTCTAAACAAACTGGCCACAATTTAAAGGTTTAAATCTATTTAATAATAAATCATAAAAGCACAAGACAATACTCAATAACTCAACACAGTTACAACAGAGTTCAGAATCACAGGAAATATTTTAAAACAACATTGCAGGACAGTCTCACATAAATACAGAAAACATCTAAACTACTCTTTACTGCAGTCCTATCTATCTCTAAGAGAAATACTATACCTAAATCTTACGGAGCCAGGCAAATGCAAGTGCTGAATGGATGTTTACAGGTCCAAAGATAAAATACAAAATGCACAGACTTTATCTGACAGATAATTCTTAAATTACTATCAAACATTTCTGCTGGGTTATCTCAGATTACATAATTCTTGTCACATCTGCCTTTAGTTCCCAGGCTAACAGGAACTTAAAATATAACATCTCTGTGTTAAAAATACTTATCTCTCAGAAGTTTCACCTAAAACTGGAAGTCATAAACCTGTTAAACACTTTTACCTTGGAAACCTGTAATTATTTCTGTTTCCAGATAATGCAAAGAATTTCTAGCTGCAGACATTCTGTCTTCAAGTTAAGATAAACACCATCGTAAACAATTCAACTTATTTTCTTATAGAGTTTTGCTCTTTTCCACTAGGGTGCACTGTGGTTACATTTTTGAAGCTCGGTACATAACATACAGTTTATTTACATTTGTAAGACAAGCATACAAATCATATTACTATTTACAAATGACATAGAATTATTTAAAAAATTCTAGCTAGCTGGGTTGGCAGCCTTCACTTTTGTTTAAAATATTTTATTCACAATACAGTACAGAGCAAAATAGGTCCAACTTTCTGTTCTTGAATTTAGCTCAATATTTTTCTCTTTCTATCTATGGAGGCACAAATGTCTGTGTGCATGACATTTTCTCTTCTCTGTTGTATTGGTAGCTAGACTCTTCACTTGTTACTCTGTAGCATACCAACACTTCATCCAAATCATTATCCTTGAACATGATAAGTTAGTAGTTTTTCTGTGCTTTGAACATTGCCAGGATTTGTAAGATAATGACATTCACTGTTTTTTTTTTCCACAGGGAAGTGTCTCTCATTTTAACACTGGATTATGGGTGAGTTGTCACATGTATCATGTATTCTATTCTTTGTTGGTATGGTGTTTTGGTGTTTTTTTCACAAGCCCTTCATGCCCCTCCTGCTAGCTACTGTGCCCCTACTGTGCCTTGTCAAAAAAGGAACCTGGAGCCATCACTCATGACAAGGGATCAGGAAGAGTTAAATCCTGGGATAAAGTACAATGGTTAAGATAGAAGAAAGGGAAACACTGCAGGGTCAGTATAGTGCTTTGGTCCTGATGTACATTAAAAGAGGAAGAGGAGATAAAAATAAAGGACTGGGGTAGGGGGAAGATGGTCATAGGGAATCTGAACCTGGCAGAAAAATACTGGGAAATTCAAAGATCCAGGTTTGACTGGGAGATTCAAAGATCCAGGATTGAGAGTATTTCACTAAGTTCCTAGAATATGAAGTGCTTAGCAGCATAGTGTGAGACTGTACCAGAAGAGACAGAA
Source organism: Protopterus annectens (assembly GCF_019279795.1). Lineage (NCBI taxonomy): Eukaryota > Metazoa > Chordata > Ceratodontiformes > Protopteridae > Protopterus > Protopterus annectens. The sequence goes on from NC_056746.1 coordinate 469,755,909, forward strand.
TTTGTGATGTGGATGTAAGGCGGAGGGAAGCCACATCACCATTAGCTAGTAATGATTAGCTGTTCTGTGGTTTAGACTGGAGACAAAGGTGAGCTCACAAGATTAAAGATGATATAAGATTTTAAAAGACTAGATTATGAAATGCTGGAGAAAATGGTCCCTATCATCTGTTCAGATTTTCACAAAATGCACAGATTTTTGTTTAATAGTTTTGGTCTGTTCCTCATAAAATTTGTAGTATTCTGGCACACCATCATAGGTTCATAGGTAGGTACTAGGCTATTGGCCCTAGGGCCTATATAAGCCTAGCCAAATGGTACCCTGGCTTTTGCCAACCAAGAAAATTATTTTCCTGTGCCCCTGTCAAGCAGAGCCACAGAAGTAATCCTCGGGGTGAATTTCCTATCTCCCATCCAATCATCAAGATTTTTCTTGAAGAGTGCTAATGAGGAGCTTTGTTTTATATAGATAGGTAGTTTGTTCCAGAGTATGGGAAGTCTCTGGGACAGGCATCTATCCCTCCAGCATGTTCTGTTTATTGTGGTGACAAGGTTTAGGTCCCTAGAGCGTGTAGCTTGGAGGGATTGGGATTTCTTTATGTGGAGCATGTCCAACAGCTCTGGGTTTGACATAGCTTTGTATGTTAGGCAGAGATCGCCTTTGTGTAGGCGATATGCGACAGAATAAAGCTGGAGTTTTTTTAGATGGTCTGCGTAGGGCATCTGTTTGAGGTCAGTAATCCTCTTTGTGAGGTATTTCTGTGGCCTTTCCAGTTGTTGTAGATGTCTTGTGAGGTACATACCAAAAGGGCCATTGTACTCTATAATGGGTCTAATGGGAGATGAGTAGAGGGGAACAATGACCTCTTTTTTCCTGGATGAGAAACCTTCTGTGATGAGGTGCGCCATGTAGAAGGATTTCCTGACTACTGTGGCAATGTGATTATCAAAGGAGAGACTACTGTCCACCTGTGTCCCAAGGTCTCTTATCACATTTTGGTGTTAAGTAGACTACCACCTATGTGGTAGTTCATGGGTACAGAGTTTTTAACAAAAGGGATGACAATGCACTTTTTGGCATTGAGCTTGTGGCCATGGCTTTGACACCAGGCATCTGTCTCAGTGAGGCCCTTTTGTAGGATGTCCACATCGTTAGGAATTTTGATTATGGCTCCTAGTTTGCAGTCATCTGCGAACTTTGTTAGCCAAAGACCTTCTGTGTTAGCCTGTACTTCAGAGAAGTAGATACCAAACAGGAGAGGCCCTAGGACTGAACTTTGTGGTACTCCACTTGTCACTGGTTTGAAGTTGGATTTAGAGTCTGCTACTTTCACAGTGTGGGTTCTGTCAGTGAGCCAGTTGGCAACCCATCTTGTGACATAGGGATTTATACCTAGTTTAGTGAGTTTGTCTATAATTCCAGAGTAGGGGATTGTGTTGAAAGCCTTGGCGAGATCTACATAGGCTGTGTGAAACACCTTACCCTCGTCTGCGGCTTTGGTAACCTCTTCAAAGAAGTCTATCTGGTTTAGGAGACATGATCTGCCTTTTACAAACCCAAACTGGGTAGGGTCCAGAGTCATTGTTTATAAGTTCCATGATGATACACTCCATAGCCTTGCAGACCAGGCTCGTCAGGCTAATGGGGCGGTAGTTCCCGGGTCTGTGGTGGCTCCCCCTTTGTGGAGTGGGATAACCGTTGCTGTGCGCCATTCAGTGGGTACAAATCCTGAGGTGAGGCTATGACTGAACATGGTACTTAGGTGGGGTGCCAGTTCATTCTGTAGTTCATGTAGAATTCAGCCTGGGATGTTAGCAGTTCCCATAGATGCTGTGCTCTTGGCTTTGGAGAGTGTGTTTTTTACTTGTGCAGCCATGATTACAGGTACTTTGCATTCTTCCGGTATAGAGATGGGTCATTTAGGGAATGAGAGAGGGGTAAAGTTAGCACTGAACCTATCTGCCAGGATGTTGGCAATATCAGTTGGTTCTGTATATTTAGTACCATTGTGCTGTAACTCAGAGCAGATCTGAGTGTTGCCATTGAGGAACTTGACATAGCTATAAAATGCTTTGTGGTTGTCTTTAGAATCAGTGGTGATTGACTTCTAGCATTATGTAGCATTACCCTCAGATTTTGCTTGCTTGTACCTGTTATGGTGGTGAATTTGTCATTTGAATCTTGCCTAAAAAAGGCACTATAGGGGTGGCAAGAGCCTTAGCCAGTATCCGGAATCCCAGGGACGAAAGGTGCAGGCCATCTCTGGCAAAGCATCATGGTTTGTCGATCATGTCATCCCAGGCAGACAGCTACTGGATCCCCTTAGAATGACACCAGAAGCTTAGCCAATTGTTGAAGTCAATCATTTTGTCCTTGTACTGTGGTATAATTCTGGGTGATGGCAGGATGCTACTCAGGGCTAGGGTCATACCTGCTTGGGCTACAAGATCAGAAAGCTCCTCCATGACTCTTTTCATGTAGTCCAGGGAGGTACGTCTCAGGTCATTTACACCAACATGGACAATGACAGAGTCATATTTGTACTTGCTGTGGAGTGACCTGAGTGCATGCATTATGTGGCAGATCCTGGCACCTGACAGGCAGCTGACAGTAACTTTCTCCTTGTTTAGCCTGGTGAGTGGAACATCAGTGTGCCTGACTATAGATTCACCTATGACTACAGTGTTGGGTACGTTCTTATGCCTTATGGGCTGTGGTTGAGTGGCACACTGAGTTTGTGGGGCTGAAGTCACTAAATGATTACAGGCATTTGAGTTTCAGACTTCATATCTTTCAGAAAAATGCATGCTAACATAAAACCTGCTCTTTTAACAACGTTCTAAGTTTATAAGAGCAATGCTTAAAATTTGTCTCTATTTTTGGTTCTTTGTTCCCCCATTATGTTTGGCTTTTTCCAGATTTCTTGTGCTAAGAGGCTGAAAGGTATGCTGTCCAAGCTATGTTAGGAGATTTTGGACAAACTGAAGGAGTAAGCATGGGAATGGATTAAGGATACAGAGCTCAGATCTGTGTGCAAGAGCTTGAAGAAGAGGCAAAAAAGTTAAAAAAAATTAGACTAATGCAGCTAAACAGCAAAATGAGGCTACTTACTGAGGCAAAAACAAGACATACAAGAGTTGAAAGAGAGGGTGTGGGAAGGTGGATGAGACAAAGGTATGCAGCAAAGGTGCAAGCTGAAAGGCATTTGACAAAAGGAATTATAAGGGTAAATACTTCTTTAGCTATATAAAAAAAGAATGAGGGTAGGAACAGGGCTTTCAGGAATGAACTAAGATAAGAAGAAATCCCCAAAAATGGTACCGAAAGAAGACTTTGTGAAGACTAAAGCAAAGGAAAACAATGGGACAGTGGCATGCTGGGATGGAGGTAAGACAGAGAAGAGCAGTGAACAGGCACCGGCATAGTAAAGATGGACACTGAGAGGGTAGTGGCTTTCATAAGGAAAGATACATCAGGGTAAATGGTAGGGCCCAGGTAGGATACATGTCTGGATCCTGTAGAATCTTGCCAGTGTGCTAACAGGCGTGATAATGGAGACTTTCAGTACTTCACTGGGCAGTGAGGAGGAAGTAGCTGAGGAATGGAAAACAAAACAAGTATGTTACCTTATACAAGGGAGGCAGCAGAAAAATCCAGGGAACTACATGTCTGTTAGTCAAATAGCAAAGGCTGAGAAAGTGATGGAAAGAATTCCACGGAGACGCCTGGTTGCTTTCTTAAAGGAGAACAATCTCTAGGACAACAATCAGAATTTTGTTTTAGCCAGAAGAATCTGCTAACCTAACCCAGTAAAGTTTTATTACTTAAACTTAACAATGGAAGTGCAAGTAGACATTTTCTACCTGGAATTCAGTTTTGACATGGCCCTGCACTGGCGACTGCTAAAGAAAAGTTGAAAGACTGTGGGTACATTTAAGATTAAGTAATTGGATTGCTTTGCAGCTGATAGATGGGATATAGAGGGCTGTGGCAATAGAGAAAGAGAGAGCTAGAGAACTTCAAGAATGAGAAGAATTACAAGTGGATTTCTACAGGAGAAAATGTTGTGTCCAGTACATTTCACATTTTTATCATAGATTAGACAACATTGTCTGCCTCTCTGCTAACGACATAATGTTAGGTGCAGTAGTCGAAGATGGGGGAGGGATAGACATGGAATTATTTTTTGCAATACTGACTAAGTGGGTTGAAATGTGGCAGCTGAGGTCCAGGGTAGACAAGTGCAAAGTATTGCCACTGGGTCACGACAAGCATGGTATAACAGCAGGAGTGCGTAGAACAGATCATAACAGAGAACAGCAGGAAAATGATTTCGCTGAAACTGAACTTCATACTTCTTTATTGATTAATTGAATTTTTCAGTGCCAGTTTTTCCTATTTAGAGTTAAGAGGGGGCCATACCTCTTCCAGTATGCAGTGGGTACAAGGCATGGAACCAACTCTGAGTAGGATACCAGCCACACTAACACACATACATAGCCCACACACACTGCTATAAGCAGTTTAGAGGATCACCAATTCATCTGTCATACTGTGTCTTGTAGATATGTAAGGAAACTTGACACAAATGAAAAAAACCCTTATGGATACTATGACAATGTCCAAATGCCACACAAAAGGCAACCCAGCCAAGTACCAAACTTCAAAACCAAGTACCATGCGAAAGCAACACTAACTGCTGTATCACTGTACCATTCTGCTGTTTATTTGTCACAATAATACTGCAATATGTTAATGAGAAAAGTGGTTCTGATCCTGGTTCTTTTCTCCCTTTATTGACCATTAAAATTTCCTTTCTGCATGCACATGTATTTCTATTATTCTTTCACTCCTGCCATATCTTTGAAAGTGAGCAATATGACAACTCTGATGGTGTTTTCATGTAAGACATGGTACAATGTTGACTAAGAAATTGTCTTGCAAGTGGCTGAATATTGGGTATTTAATGTGGTTCACACTAAGGTGTCTGCATATGAAACTGGGTAATTAAGAATATAATTTTGGAATTATAGCTAAAGTCACTAAACTAGGTATAAATCCCAATGTCACAAGATGGGTTGCCATCTGGCTCACTATCAGAACCCACACTGTAAAAGTTGCAGATTCCAAATCTGACTTCAAACCAGTGACAAGTGGAGTACCACAGGGTTCAGTCCTTGGACCTCTCCTGTTTGGTATCTACTTCTCTGAAGTACAGGCTAACACAGAAGGCCTCTGGCTATTGAAGTTCGCAGATGACTGCAAACTAGGCATTATAGTTGAGTCCCCAAATGACGTGGACATCCTACAGAAGGGCCTCACTGAGACAGATGCCTGGTGTCAGAGCCATGGCCTCAAGCTCAATGCCCAAAAGTGCATTGTCATCCCTTTTGGTAAAAACTCTGTACCCATGAACTACCATATAGGCGGCAGTCTTCTTAACATTGGATGTGTGATAAGAGACCTTGGGACCCAGGTGGACAGTAGTCTCTCTTTTGATAATCACATTGCCACAGTAGTCAGGAAATCCTTCCGTGTGGCACACCTCATCACAAAAGGGTTCTCATCCAGGAAAAAAGAGGTCATTGTTCCCCTCTACTCGACACTCATTAGACCCATTATAGAGTACAATGCCCCTTTTGGAATGTACCTCACAAGACATCTGCAGCAGCTGGAAAGGCCACAGATGTACCTCACAAAGAGGATTACTGGCCTCAAACAGATGCCCTTTACTGACCATCTCAAAAAAACTCCAGCTTTACTCTGTAGCATATTGCCTACTCCGAGGTGATCTCTGCCTAACATATAATGCTATGTCAAACCCCGAGCTGCTGGACATGCTACACCTAAAGAAATCCCAATTCCTCTGAGCTACACGCTCTAGGGACCTAAACCTTGTCACCACAATAAACAGGAAATGCTGGAGGGATAGATTCCTGTCCCAGAGAGTTCCCATACTTTGGAACAAGCTGCCCATCTATGTCAAGCAAAGTTCCTCATTAACACTCTTCAAGAAAAATCTTGATGAGTGGATGGGAAATAGGAAATACACCCCAGGGATCACTTCTGTGGCTCTGCTCGACAGGGGCACAGGAAATTAACTTTCTTGGGTTGGCGTAAGCCAGGAAGCTTTGTTAGGCCCTTGGGCCGATAGCCTAGTACCTACCTATGAACCTATGAACCTGGGTGTTACCGGTCATAAACAGGGCGAGAGGAAATGAATGTGCTTAACAAGGTTATTTTCTTGATGGCTGTGGGGTGTGAATTTAGTCTCCTCTTCTGCTGCAGCAGCAGCACCATCCAGTGGTTACAAGACTAAGTGCAGCAGAAGCTGCAAAGAAAGTTACTGTGGGGGGGGGTTATGCCAGGTGCAGACCTGGGCAGTAAGACATAGCCAGTCTGTCAGAATCTTTGCTCACTCAAGTATGAAGGAATGGGGTCCAGGGTTGGGTTATGAAATAACTTCACCAGTAACAGTATACTGCTATTTTTCTACGTTTCCCTTTGTCCACCATTGAAGAAATGGAGGGAGGGGATCAACAGTAATCATGAATAAAAGGACAATGTAAAATCATATACTGGGCTGATACAGGACTGGAAAAAAATATACAGTATAAATAACACTTGCAAGCTGATTTTAATTGCAGCAAAAGAAACAAATGCCCTAAGAAATCCAAGGTTCTGACAAATTCCTACAATTTCCACTTTATTTGGTTCATTTTGCCATGATTCTTTAAGTAAGACATCAAACTCAGTATAAGTTAATGGGAGTTAAGCTATGTCTGGCTGAATTTATTAAATAATATCACAATAGTCTTGGGTTTACATTGTTTGAGTGTTGCCAAAATGAATTGTTTGAATTTTTGAGTGCTGTGCCTTCATGTAATGGCATAACGTAAATGACATCACTTATCAGCAGAAGCCCTAGTTTGCTTGACACTAAAATAGTTCCTCATCATTTTATTCTACTGAATAAAAAATATCCTCTTCCTGTTCATTGCATTTTAAGGACTTGCTCACTCAAGAGGTTTTCTTACATCAGGATATAGGCAATATTATCCACTGATCAGTAAACAGGATTTTAAGCCATTACACAGAGTCAGGGTTATTGTACAATGAACTAATGCGTGTCAGTATATTAAATGCTGAAAACTAATCATCCATTGAGGTAAAGCCTAAGCAAGACAACTATAGTAAAAATAACTCTGACATAAAACAAGTGAAAAGCAGTGGGAAAAGGGTGGTTATCTCAACTGATTTCCTCCTTTCTTTGTACATCTAATTTTGCATCCGAGATATTTTTGCTACACCCACTTGCTCCAGCTCTGCCTCACCGAACATTTGCTTCACAGGATTTTAAATATGTTAGCGTGTGTGACCACAGCAACATATCCATGCGTATTGCAGATGCATTTAAAAGTGACATCCATCTGACAGCAGCTTCATCCAGAGGGGATTTGTGCAAATCCTGATTAAATAGTAACTCCACACCAGCTCTGCAGAGGAAGGATTTCATAGTAGCCCAGCAACTGATCAATAATTCAGCCTGCTGTTGTTTGTAATGGTTTTACTTTAAAAATGTTGCTAGATTAGTAGTCTAGTTTCAATCTGGTATCAGCAGAGATTTGTTGTAGTCCCTCATCCATTTCAGCATTTAATAAGCATTTCGCATTTCTCTGTGCTGATTTTATTTCACTGCACACAGTATATGAGTTTACAAAAGCATTCTTTTGGATGAATAAACTGAAGTTTAGTCAGTGTCTATAAATTTAAACCTGTTCAATTAATGAGGCCAAAGAAAAAAATGTGTATACTAAAATTAAAGTGTAAAATATATAAAAATGTCAAAACAAACTAAAGACATACCCGTCTTTTCACTAAGCCAAGTTTAAGTTTTTTTTTTCTTTCTTTCTTTATTATTTTCTTTTTTAATGTTTCCATTTCTCACTAGTGCATCCTCCAGTTGAAACTTAAATCTTTTAGTACAAACAGATAGCTAGAACTGATAACAAAGATCCTGCTAATCAGAGAAAGGAGAAAACTGATATTTAATTATTTTGTGGTTTAGTTTGAGGAGGTAGGTGGAATGTATTGCATGTTACCTTTTCAGCAATAACTTACTTATGGACAAAAAAAATCAGTGTGTAAGAATACAACTGTGTGGTAGAAGGATTATATTTAAGAATCCAAGACAGTGGTGCAGGTTTAAAGCTAGGGCATGTGGATCATGTGATCAGGTTTGGAAGAGGAGGAATCATCTGGCAGTGTGAACTTTAGCACTTTGGCTTTAGATGATTGTCACTGTTAAACTGATACCCCAAATCCATGTGTAAAAATGGGAAAAAGAGGTCGTGGGTGGATGGATTCATTGGGATATTTTGTTAAGCTTTAGTGTAATGTTGAAGCAATACTTGCCAACAGAGCTAAGCTGTTAATTTAAGATATTTTTCAAATCTTAGAATGTAGTAAGTGCTCTGGTATTAGCTCACAGTGATTTCCAGAGCTGAGGATGTTATACTGACAGTCTTAGTAGCTCAAACTATAGTCCCCTCCCCTTTGGTGCAGTCAGATTAGAAAGATGTGAGTTCTATTCCCAGACCAGGTAGTTGTATTAATTTTTCCAAGACTGATACTGCAGTGCAGCAAAAGGAAGTACTGCACTCCTGAATGTGCTGTCCAACTGAGATGTCAAACTGAAGCCCCATCTGCTTGAGTTTGTGGTAGCTTACATAGACATAAAAGATTCCATAGCACTTAAAAAAGGGGGGGGGGGGCTTCCCTGGTGTCCTAGCCAAATTTCCCCTAGTTGTATGAATACTACCTTGGGTTTCCCCTGAAAAGTGGCCATTGGCCTAATGGGACTAACCCAGTCAACAAAGTGTAAATAAAAAAATAAATGTTGAGAATGTTTTGCTGTCACTGAATAATAAATATGGATGGTTGGCAGGTGAATGTGCATTCAAAATATATGTTCTGGTAAGACATGACTTAAGTAAGATCCTTAGGAATGGACAGTGACCCATGTTTATTATTCTAAATTTCAAGGTAGATGACAGAAGAATGGCTCTCAAATTAACCAATAATGATGTTTAGTGATGTTTCCTTAATGGTAACTGAATAATAAACCTGTGTAATTTGTTTAACGAGGTTTGAGGCCTTGTATAATTATATTTTTAGCTGTTAATGATCACTAGGAGGTAATATTAATCAGTCCTTTTTGCAGCATGTCAAGAGCTGCACCAGTAAGGAGCTTGATACCTTATAGTATGTCCCCAATAATGTGGAAGATTTTCCTTTGCCACGTCCTGAAGTAATGAGAATGATAACGTGGGATCCAGCCACACTCTGATGTAGCTGAAGGAGAAGAAGCAATAAGAAAGGATATAAACTTTCTTTAAGAAAAAAAATTGATTATGTCATGTATTCCTATCTAGACCTCACATAATGACAAGGACAACTACACCTTGACTTATTGGATCTTGGCAGTAGGTTTATAGGACCATAAAAATTATAAGGTAATGGTGTCACCTTGCCAATACCTACCCTCATGATGTAACTTCCTTTCTCAAAAAGAGCAAAGCAGGTTGTCAGAAGTAGATTTATGAGTACCCATCCAATCATTCAGATTTAATTCGAAGGATGCTAGAGTGTCACCTTGTTAAACTTGCATGGGACATTTGTTACATAAGTGGAGTAGGTGCTGAGAAATAAGTTAATCTCCAGTTCATTTTGTGTATGTGCAGGTGGAGAGTTACGTCCCTGCTACTGCTTGTAATAGCGCAACTTCACTTGACAAATACAACAGATCAAGGAGGATGGGATCTATAATGGTGCGAGATTCAAGGTACAGATCATTCTACAAGAAGCTGTAAAAAAACAGTGAAGAGGTAGTAATTTAAGCCTTTCCTGGTAGCTCCGAGACTTTATGCCAACAATCGTTCTGGTTAGGAATCTCTGGGGCCTTTCCAGTTGCTTAATATGTCTGGAAAGGTATGTCCTAAAGGGGAAATTGTATTAAATAATTGCTCTAATTAGGGATACATGCAGAGGGTTGATAACTTCTTTTGATCGGATGATACAGCTTTAGATATTAGTTGTCTTAAGATTTTCTGACTAATGTTAATACATTGTTGTTAAATGAGAGAGAATTATCAATACAGGTTTCAAAGTCCCTGACTATGTTATCTGTTTGGAGTGGGGTATTGGCTATAATGTACAATGACAGAGAAAATTGTTTACCATATATGATGATACTACACTTTTTACATTTAATTTTAGCCATTTTTCCATACACCAGTTGTTTATGATTATTATTATTTCCTGCTATAATGAATGTTACCATTTGGAGATTTTAGCAATAATACTGAACCACCAGAAAAACAAAAAGATAAACTCAAAAAGCTTGCCACCGCTCACACGACCAAACCAGTGATATCCTCAGACTCAATAATCCAAATCGGGTAAGCATACAAATCACACTGAACGCCAATAAACGAAATTGAAATATTTTAATTAAGCCAAACAACTCAGTGTAGCTTTTCGTCGGTGCTCTGCACCAACTTCCTCACCAACTTCCTCAGAATTTAAAAACTTGCGCCATTGCAATAATTCCCTTAAAATAAAATCACTCAAAAACATGTGATCAACACGCCCCCCTTCATTCCACTAAATTTTGTTCTTGGCGCCTTTAAATTTAGTGGAATAAAGGGGGGCATGTTGATCACATGTTTTTGAGTTATTTTATTTTAAGGGAATTATTGCAATGGCGTGAGTGGTGGCAAGCTTTTTGATTTTAGCAATAATCCATGACATGGTGTAAGTAAGGTAGAATTTACTAATGGTGGGTGTGGCTTGATTATGAATGTTAATTTTATTAATTTTGTTTTTTGAGTATTTATGATTGTATTAATTTTGTTTTTTATGTATGTATGATTTAATTACACTTGGATGACAAAAGCACTTACTGTTATTTTGTCTTTTATGCATTTATGATTTTATTAAAGTGATACTAAGGTAAGCATTTTTTTTTGTGGATTATTATAGTTATAACATTTGAAATGGTAGTTTTCTTGGTACTGTTGTTCTTATAATTGAGAGCATTGCCAAGACTTATTTCTTAATCATCTGATGTAGTGAGAGAAGGATTTATGATTGTTTAGCTTTGGATGCTAATTTTAATATGTGTTCCACTTTGATATTCCTTATATTAACTTTCAGACTTTTGCTGACCTTGTTTTTAATAAAGACTTTAAAAGGGGTAATTTATGGTTTATTACAAACCTTAGCTGTTTCTTTTATTACAGGGCTTATTAATGCTGGCATTCCAACAAGCTGGTTTGTTTTAACATTCTTCAATGTTTCTGGTTCTCATTGGAACAAAGTGGTTTATGCTATTAGATGGGAGCAAAATTCATTGACATAAATGACTGCTGAGGTTATATGGGGACTTATAACTTGTCGTGGATCTTTGAGAGCTCATCATATAGCTACGCTTGTTTATGTCCTTGAATTCAAAGGTGTTTGTTGTGGTGTGTTTAGATGCCCTAAAGGAGAAAAATTAATGATTCTGTAACAGATTTGAGCAGCAGTTTAGTGAGGGTAAGTGTTAGAAGAATTTGACCCAAAATGTGCTGGTTAACGGTTTGTAAAAATGAGTTAAATCAACAAATTGTTAGATGTTTCTGACTTTTGCACTAGTTTCTCCAGTTCATTAATGGATAATCTCCCATCAGTTAGGTATTACAATTTATGAACAGTTCAGTAAGCACATTTATATATATTTTGTGTATTCTGCAGTCAGGAAAAGTTACCTATAGTAGGCTATGATTTGGCAATTTGTCCTGTAAGGATAACTTGAAGTTCTCTTGGTTTTGTTTGTGGGTTGTGAGAACTCTGTCCAGAAGCAATTGGGTCCCTCAAAAATATTGATACTGTCCTGCAAATTTCAGCAGATCTGTAAGTATGACAGGCATCCAAACTTGGGAAACAGGGACGGCTGTATTTGCACTGAAGCCAGGTATCTGCAACAGTGCAGATATGGATGAGTTCAGGTTGCAGGAAATTATTATTGACTTATTTATTTATTTAGTTATTTGTTTGTTTATCTATTTATTCATTTATTTTTATTTGATAACCAGGATAGCAGAAATGGTGAAATAGTGCCTCTTTTGCAGATTTCTAAGGAGAAAAGCTCCAAGATACAATATTAGCACTAGATATGCATAGACTTACAAAAATGGGATGGAATGAATTTCTGGTTATGATGAAATTCCCAGAAGGTAGAATATGCCTTGAAATTAAACTATAGCGGTAATAAGTGTTTTTCCACTATGCAGAAGCCAAGGAATGAAAGATTCAGGCCACTCTCTGTGAAGCAAGTTGAGTAATTGATTATCCTACTCCAAAATGACAAATAATGGGTCCTCCTACAAAGACACCTGCTGCCTAGCCACCTGTTGAAGACAATCACCTTATAGTTGTATCTGGAAATCATTATGGGTGAGGGTAACTTTCAAGTCAGGGAAAGTCTGGTACATGCATAGTAAACTCAAACATGTCTCTCCCTACATGTCCTTCCCGGTTGGGCACCTCAGGTCATTTGCACCTTCATCAGCCACCACCAGATTATAGTCATATTTGTCCTGTCTGAGGGACTGGCATTGATCTTGGTACCACAAAAGCAGATGTCTTTGTCCACCCTATGCAGTGTAGTGTCAACGTGCCTGATTATGAAACTACTTATAGTTAGATGCACAGACTTAGTGGCAGTGGAAGGTATGCAAACTGCAATGTGGTAAGCTAGAACATTGATGCTGGGGCCATTTTGTCTTGATTCTTGGAAGTATGGGCAGTCAATTTCGTAAAAGTCTATGTTGGTTTACTGTAATCTCATGGACGCATGGGTAAGTTTATATTATTCATTTTTAGAGGAGGCCCAAGAAGAAAAACTCCAGTATTCATAAAAAAGACATATAAATATTTGCAAAAAAATATTTAGAAAAAGATATTACAGAAATGCATAGAAATTATATACAAAAATATGGCAATGAAATTAAAGAAATTACACAATAGCTTCAAAGATAATGAACATTGTTTAAGTAAAACCTTTGGAGAGTTATTATAGCAATAACCCACGCCTGGGTGTGGGTAATGCTGGATTTACCCACGGTTGGCGTGGTTTGGTCCCGAGGCCCGAGGACCAAACAAAGACAACCGTGGGTAAATCCAGCATTACCCACACCCAGAAGTGGTTATTGCTATTATAATGACATTATTTAAGAAAAGAAATAATTACTTTTCTTAAATAATGGCATTGTATAATGCCTCTTTGCTGCCCTTCCGCAGCTGTCTGGTGTTCCGCGGCAGTTCTGATGTATTGCGCATGCCTCGCAGTACATCAGAGTTGTGGGCAAAAGCAACGGAGAACGCAAGATCTCCGTTGCTTTCAATCTCGCTATGTTAAATGGGTTTAACATAGCGAGACTGCTAAAATAAGCAACGGAGATCTCCATTGCTTATTTTTAAAGCTGTCTCGCTATGTTAAACTCATTTAACATAGTGAGACAGGTTAAAAGCAACGGAGATCGCAAGATCTCCGTTACTTTTTACATTGTCGCTATGTTAAAGGAGTTTAACATAGCGAGACAGCTTTAAAAAGCAACGGAGATCTGCGTTGCTTTTTAAACCTGTGTCGCTATGTTAAACTCTTTTAACATAGCGAGACAGTGTTTTATACTAATGGAAAAAGTCCGGGCGACCGGACCTTTTTCCGTTAGTATATTGAGGGATTTACAACGGGCATGCTGGTTGGGCTGGCCAATCAGCGTGCACGTTTTAGAGGAGGCATTGTATAATTTCAAATATTTATGCATTTCTGTTTCTGAGACTGGAAAATCAGTATGATTGTTAGATACTAGTAAGAGCAGAGAAACAGGAAATGAAAAGAAAAGATGGCGGATCCAAGAAGAAGAGGGAGGCTGGGTTATAGAGAGAAAAAGGTAGCTGCAGAGAAAGGAGACAAAGGGAATAAAATAGACAGACTATGGGAGAGTGATGGGAAAAGAGGGGACTGGAGAAATAGAAAAAAAGGAGAGAAAAGAAGGAATGATGAGAAAGGGAGTAGTGGTTGAGAAAGATATGGAAAGAAGGATGAAGGAATAGGGTGGAATGGTTGGAGGGAGTTAGCTAGGGTTGATGTACTAGTGAAACCATTTTTTTAGATAAGAATTCTTCAAATAAGTGTTTAAAGATAGCTAGGTTTGAAATAGATTTCACTGAGCAGAGCAAATAATTCCATTTTTGTGACACAGTAGGAGTATAGGCTTTCATCAGCTGATTTATTTTTTTTAATAGGGACATGTTACTCTTCTGACTGGAGAGATCATTTGGGTTGGTAGGGATGAAGAATAGAGCTAACGGCTGAATAGGTAGTAATTTTATGAATACTTTTGTGAGCTGTTACAGCTGGAGATAATTTATTTGTTGTGGAAGTTCAAGTCTGTTTAGAGTATGAAGAACAGTGCGGTGGTGGGAATGACGCAAGGCACTGGTAACAAATTTAGCTATTTTGTTGTAGCAAGTTTCTAGTTTGGACTGTACATTGATGAAAATATAGGATCCATACAGGAGAAAGGGTGGCATTTACGTAGTAAAAATGGTAGTTTTGATGGAATTATTTAGGAAGTGTTTGTGTCTAAATAGCACTCCAGGTTTCTGGTGCATTTTTGTTATTTTGTATATGGAGGTCACATTTGAGGCTGTCAATGGTTATATCTAATAATTTTGTTTGAGAGACTAATTCCATTAATGTATTGTTTAGGGAGATACCCTTGAGATTATTATTATCTGTGACTTTGTTTTGTTTTGGAGTAAATAGAAGTTTAGTTTTTTTTTTTTGGGGGGGGGGGTTAAGTAAGAGTTGGACGCTATTAAGCCAGGTATAAATAGAGGTAAAGGTTTTCTGGGTTATGATTTGAAGGTGTGAGAGTGAGTTAGAAGAGTAAATAATAGCAGAGTCATCAGAATACTGAGTAAGAGATCCTTGACATGTACAAGTGTGCAGGCTGCTGATGAAAATATTAGAAAGGAAAGCTCCAAGTATAGAGCTCTGGGGAATGCCAATTTTGCTAGGCAGATATTGCTAGTGAACTATTTGCTAGAGGAAGTTGATAGACAACACTCCTATGTGTCTACCATATGTGTACATGATCTGCATTTTCCTCCCCACATCTCCAACAATCTATGTATGGATAAATTCCTTCTCATAGGTTCATAGGTGATTACTAGGCTAATAACCACAAGGGCCTTTTTAAGCCTAGCCATGTACCCCAAATCTTTGACAAGTTCTGGTACCATTGATAAGTGTAAGCAGGGGCATTGGAGATGAAACATTTACAAGCAGGGGCCTGGGATGTGAACCATTTACAGGCTGCCTGTGTCCATTAGAGACACAGATGGTAAACCAGGGATTAATTTCCCGCTCCTCATCCAGTCGTCCAAGTTGCAGTTGAATTGGATTAGAGAGGAACTCTGCTTCATATGGGTGGGGATTCAGTGTATCTTTACAGGGTTTGTATACCACCTGTACACCATTCTTCTATACTAATCGTCAACATGGCTAACCCCTTTTATCATTTTTCATCATTGTTAATATTAATTTCTAAAACTATTCTTCTACCCATATTATATCCACTTTACTTCACTGATCTCTCTCAGCTTACCAAAAGCACATGTACAAACTCTCCCACCATGTAGATGATATCAGTTCCTCTTTTGTTTTAACTGGTTCCATTTCTTTTTTGTAAAGTTAAGTCCATCTGTCATGTTTCCAATAATCTATTCCAAAGATCTGGCATGGTGCAAAATGTATTCAAAGGAGAAACCAAAACGAATTAATAAAAAAAAAACTGCACCAAAGATATTTGAAGAGAAATGTAGACAAAGACACACATACATGAAAAATTGTACAAAACAAGAAATAAAAAAAACAAAGGGGAAAGTGGAAAAGAGGATTAGTATGGAAGAAATTAAACAAATAAAAACTGACATTATGAATTATTAGCAAAGTAAAGGACTTGGTGTGGAAAATCCAATGCACATAATGGCACAGTATAATAGAACAATGAGTCCCCAGATTAAAGAGAAACAGGTGGAGTGGGGGCATCTGAAGACTTGCCACATGGTGGTGCTCTGAAGCCTTCTGTAGAAGATCACTACAAAAATTCAGTTGAAGTTGCACAGCAAGAGAAGGAGCAAAAAAACCGTGGAAACTCTGACAGGCAACATTATGGAGTCATGAGCCAATGAATTTTCGTATGAAGGAGCAGCAGATGAAGCAGAGTGCATTTGAAGAGGATATTTTACAGGAAGATATTCTGCAACTTTCTGTAGAATACCCACAGGAAACAGAGAGCAACAAAGGTTCTCCCAGTCTAGAAGAAAACAGTCTAAGGAAAGAAGAGCTCGGTTTAATAGATATGGATAGACATATTAAAACGTATGGAAGAAATAGATTACAGAAAGTAAATAAGAGCTAAAGTGTTAGAGGTTTGGCAAAACAGACAAATACAGTCAGCTAGGACTATTAAGAGAAATTCTTGTGATATAACATTAATATGTATGATGTGTGATGACCCTCCACTGGACCAGTCATCAAGAAGCCTCAGTCTTCACCACTGGCACCAGTGGGGCTACGTTCACTGGGAGGATAACAGGTATTTCCAGATTGCAGCTCTTTACATCAAGTGTAATTTCCTTTACGAGCACACTGAGACCAAATTCAGTCAGGGGCCGGTTTCTCACTCTTTTTCCAGATCCCCAATAAGACTCCCCACTGCCACAGCTATAGATTTGAGATCTCAGTTGAGTGACCAAGCCAAGACCTCCAGCACCCTCTCTTTGAGGTTTGAGTTACACACACACACACACACACACACACACACACACACACACACACACACACACACACCTGGGAAAGGCTGGCACTGGTTTACTAGCTATGCCCCCTTCTTCCCAGACTACAAGATAGTTTCCACTGCCACCAGTCACTCCTTATCAGCTACTTTAAGGCCCTTAATAAATGGTGTCCAGTCTTATTGTGTAATATTAATATTAATACAAATGACAGTTAGACCAAGAGCAAGGCTATTAGGAGTGGCCCATACAGTGTCACCAAATAAATATGCAAGTACTCTCAAAACTTAAATATCTCTGCACAGATCAGCCACAATGAAAGGTTTAAATATGTTTAATAATAAATAATAAAAGAACAAGACAATACTAAATATATAGTCACAGTCACATCAGAGTTCAAAACCACAGGAAATATTTAAAATAACATTGCAGTACAGGCTGATACAAATAAAGAAAAACATCTGAACTAAGCTTCACTATATTCCTGACTGAATCTAAGAGAATTATACTATTCCCTAGTAAATTACTATTAAAGCAAGGCAGATGTGGTAAATGGTTCTTATTTGTTGTTGTCAGGTCAAAGACAGAATGCAGAATGCTCTCTCACTAAGAGACTTCCCAAATTATTATCTAAAATATTACTGTTGGGATAGCTTGAGAATCACATCATTTTTGATCATCTGGACTTATAGTTTCCAGGCCAAAACCCCTATTGCTGGCAGCGGGTAGCATTTAGCATCTACCTGTAATAAAACATAGGCAAGGGGGTTTTGCTCAGATCTTTGGCAGATGCTGGAAGTTATAAAACAATTGCATTACTTCATGCTTTCACCCTAGCAATTAGTTCATTCCAAAGACAACACAGAAAGCTTCCTAGTACAGACTTTGTGTCTCTAGCTGCATTGAAAACTTGAGAGATAGCCTCTTTATGGTGTAGCCCATAAAACAATTTAATTTCAGATATTTTTCTAAAGTTTGCTGGACTGAGGTTAACCTCCTGTATCCCAATTTCCACTTTTAAAGTATATACATTTAAACAGTTACAATAGTGTATGTACATTTCTGTTCTCTTCCAGTAGGGCACACACAGCACTTTTACAAATACTTTTTCAACACAAACATCTGTACAGAGCAGTTTGATATACACATGGCATACAGTTATAGTGCATTTGTAACACAAGCATCTTATATAAATTAGTTTGATATTCACAAATGAGATATAATTATTTAAACAATTCCAGCTTAAGAAATGTCACTGTTAGAAGACTATAGAACAGGGAACAGATCAACAAAAAGACACAGAAAATAGATACGGCAAAAGCAACACACAATATCAGAACAGACTAGGCTCTATCATACACTATTGCAAATAACAAAATGAAAATACCAACACAGGCATAAAAACTTATACAATATGTAGATAAATATAGAGAAAAAGTACAAAATAAGCAATTCATTGATCACTCAAAAATGTTTTATAAGAGAGCTGGGAAACACCACCAAAAAAGAAGTAAAGTAGAAATATTTATGAAGACCCAATGTTACACATGTATTTTAATCAGCTGTAGTGTTTGTATTCCTGGCACCACGGCTGTAGGATATTTATTGCAGTTGTTGTGTGTGTGTTTCCTGTCTGAAGAAGTCCCACAACTAGGTGGGACGAAAAGCGTTTAACCTGTACCTGTTATTTTCATTTAATTCGTATTAAATTGGTTTATTTAAATCTATTCGTACTACTACTTCGTGCTTTTGGGTGAGTGGTATGCTGCAGGTCTCAGCTATTTGTTCGAGTTGTTCCTAGTTTGAATTTGTTTTATGAGTTTTCAGTTTGTCATGGCTGAAGAACCCGCACCCGCCACCACCTTACCACTATCATCTAGTGATAATGCCAATATGTTCGTTCTCATAGAATTGTTAATAAAGCAAGATGATGCATTAACAAGGAAGTTCAACACATTACCAGTGGACTTTATTGAAAATTGTATGCGCCCTTCATCGAGTATCCAAACTCCAACTTCTGCAATAGAGCAACCAGTTTTAGCCATGAATGCCAGGACTATTACAACAACATCTCCAAACCTAGTACACAATGCAACCAACAATACACAGGATGGCAATACCCCACGGGAGGGTTGCACCCATGACCAACAAGTATCAAATACCAGGAACGGATCTACAGGGCTTATTGGAGCTCTGAATCTAACTGAATGGTTGACAGAACCTTTATCACTACAAACAGCCACCAGTAGTGAAACACAGGAGCAACCGGCTACGAGATTGTGGATATTTCCTTACAATTAAAACAATTAGACCAGAAACTGGTCAAATATAAAAGACCCAACTAGAAATTGCTTATTTTCGTGAGTGCTTGAGTGAGGGAATTGTCCCTAAGTGTTTAAGGTCCTAGCAGTACCCGACTGGGCTAATAGAAGGGTCACTGTTCCACCAGGACTTATTGAAACTGTTCAACAAGCAAGGACTAGAGCTATTGGAAATAATGTGTAAACATTACCAAATTTTATCCGATTCACTTGTGGAAGAAGCAACTGTCCTAAATAAATCAATACAAAAGAATATAAACTTTACACATTACAAATACGACTATGATCGTATTTTTGGTAGCATTGACCAATATGTGGATAAAATAAAAGAAACTAAACTTAAAAAACTTAATAGGGACCGACAAGCATATAGCAGTGGTACGGTTTACCCAACCCCCTCCCCCATTCCCAAACTAAAACATGGACTGGTCCAAAACAAACTTATGGGAGGAATCAAACAAACCAAGCTGATGGCAGTGAACAAAGCCAGCAGGAAGACTCAACAATTAAAAACATAAATAATACTGAACAACACAACATCGGAAACTCAGTTTCCACAGTGCCTTCACCTCAGGATCAACCAGTAACCCAACAGTCAAATTTTCGAACAGGAGCCTCGCACTACAACTTGAGGCAAAACATGAATTTTGTGAACAACTACAACAACAGGAACAATCCCAACCCATGAGGAAAGAGGGGGAGGTAAATAACAGTTATTCTACTCATGGAGAGAATTGCTCTATTTTATATAACATGGATAAAGACTTTAAAACCTTTAACTATGCTAATGTAGAAATTGACCCTGCTGTTATTGAGTTACTTTCTAGAGGTAATTCCTTTGTCCCTAGTAGCAAGACTGACTTAGTTAAAACCTTAATAGACTTGAAGCTGTTCCTCAGAAAAATGAACTTAAAACTATTTTTTGGATGTGACCAAACAGGGGTTAATAATTTCCATGCTGCAAGTACTTTTTTACCGCCAATGCATCCTGTTTTAAACCTGTTTGATAAAATGTGTGAAATAGATTTAAGAAATATGTACTAACATTTACAGGAAAATGTGTCTTTTAATGTTACAACACAGGAAAAAATAGCCTTGCATTCCTTGAGAGAAGCAGGAGTTCGAATCATGCAACCGGATAAGGGAGGGGGGGGGGCTAGTGGTCATGATGCAGAAACAGTATATTGATAGAATGTCTAGCATACTAAATAGTAATGCATATCAAGAAACATCTAGAAATGAACTGTATCAAGCATATTCTAGAATTGGGTCATTGTTTAATGACTTCTTCATAGAAGGAAGAATTGATTTGTCAACACTGAATTATTTGACTATGTTAACACCTAGGACTCCAATTCTTTTTGGAATCCCCAAAATTCATAAATCATTAGCTGACCCACCCATGAGACCCTTAGTGTATGCTAGAAATAGCGTTATGTATCCCTGTGCCAAAGTGGTGGACAACATACTTCAAAAATATGTAACACAAGATACTGCGATTTGTAAGGATTCATGGCCATTTCTCCAAAACATTAACAATTTTAAATTTGATGGAAATTTAAACTTTCTAACCGTCAACGTGAGGGATTTGTACACATGTATCCTTCATGAAGAAGGTATAGAATGGGTGAGCTTTATGTTAAGGAAAAGAGGAGCAAAGCAATCAGAGATAACCTTGGTAGAAGAAATGTTAGACATAGTTCTATCATACAACTACTTGACTTTTAATAACAGAATTTACCTACAGAAAATTGGTGTAGCCATGGGTTCCCCCTGTGGGGGAAGCTTTTTTAAATTTAGTCATGGCCTATTGGGAACAAGAAGTGATAGGGAAGACTGACCAAATGATGAACAAAGTTAAATTTTATACACGTTTTCTTGATGATATTTTTATTTTAATAGAAGGAGATGAAAAAACAGCTACTGACTTGATTTCATTCTTCATTTCCAGTTCCAGCATCCTGTCCTTTACTTACACATACAGTAGTGAAAGAACTGCATATTTAGATGTAAATTTATGAAAAGACCACAAGAATCAATTATTCTGTGCAAAAATTCATAGGAAAGAAACCTGTTCCAACAGTTTTCTACACTACACTACAGCAGCAACCATTCCTGGTACCAAAAGAGATCAATAGTTAAAGGGCAACTGGTTAGAGCGGCACGTATGGTATCAAGAGACACTGACTTTTTGGAAGAGTGCCAATTACTAAAAGAAATGTTCATGAGACGTGGATATCCAAAACAACTCATTGACAATTTAGTCAAGGAAGTGAGGACAAAAAGAGAGTCAGGTATATACCAAGCTATCCATGGAAGTACAACACATGCAGCAACCCAGATTCAAAACAAGGACACTACATCATTAAGGTTGGCATTTATTACACCTTTTAGTATTGACAGCGACGTTATTTCATTAATGAATCATAAAAATTGTTCCATAATAAATAGCGACAAGGAATTAAGAGGTAAATTATCAGAAAAACCAAAAATAGTCTGCAAAAGAGGTAGGAACCTAAAACAGATCATGGAGAGTAATATACAAGGACTACCATGGAGGAAGGGCATGTTCCAATGTAACATGTGCAACTTTTGTTCCCATATGATTACTGGAGAAACTTTTTGTATTAGAAATGTTACATACCAAGTGAAATATAAATTTAGTTGTCAGTCAAAATGTGTAGTCTACCTAGCCCAGTGCCAACAATGTACAGCATTTTATTTTGGAAAAACTGACAGGAAGCTGCGTGAACATGTTTATGAACACCTGTATTCTATTAAGAAAGGCAAATTAGAAAATGCACTATCAAATCATACATCGGAATATCCAAACCACAGATTCCTGTTCAGAGCAGTAGACTGTGTTCAACCAGATGGCAGGGTTGGACCATATAGTGTACAGTTAGAGGTCCTAGAACTATGCTGGCAGATACGCAGTAATGCAAGCAGTTTTCCAGGACTTAATGAAACATGCTCCCTCTACCCCATTTTGAAATTAAAAAGTTTGATAAGGTAGGTATATACGTGTATACACACACTGCCTAACATATTATATACAATTTTACATATATATATAACCCAGCCACTGGGGATGCACAAGCCAGTGCATTTCTTTGTGCCGGTCCCAAGCCCAGATAAATGGGGAGGGTTGCGTCAGGAAGGTCATCCGGCGTAAAGTTTTGCCACATCACACATGCAGAAAACTATACAGAAATTCATACCGGATTGGTCCAGGCCCGGGTTAACAACGACCGCCACCAGTACTGTTGGCCAAAAGGGTGCTGGCAGAAATTGGGCTACTGTTGGCCGAAGTAGGAGAAGAGGGTGAAAGCATGCCTGAAGGCTGGTAAGAGCTAGGACTGTGATAGTGAGGGTCAGAACTTTGAATGTTGGCAGTATGACTGGTATAGGAGGGAGCTAGCTGATATGATGAACTGAAGGACGGTTGGTATATTGTATGTGCAAGAGACCAGATGGAAGGGGAGCAAGGCTAGGTGTATCAGAGGTGGTTTCAAATTGTTTTATCATGGTGTGGATGGGAGGAGAAATGGCGTAGGCATTATCCTGAAGGAAGAGTATGCTAAGAGTGTTTTGGAGGTGAAAAGAGTGTCGGATAGAGTGATGTTTATGAAGCTGGAAATTGATGGTGTAATGATGAATGTTGTTAGTGTATATGCTCCACAAGTTGGGTGTGCGATGGATGAGAAAGAAAAATTTTGGGGAAAGTTGGATGAAGTGGTGATGACTGTACCCAAGGGTGATAGACTGGTGATTGGAGCAGATTTCAGTGGGCATGTTGGTGAAGGGAACAGAGGGGATGAGGAAGTGATGGGTAGGTATGGTGTTAAGCAAAAGAATGCAGAAGGTCAGATGGTAGTGGATTTTGCGAAAAGGATGGACATGGCTGTGATGAATACATATTTTAACAAGAGGGAGGAGCATAGGGTGACATACAAGAGTGGTGGAAGATGCACACAGGTGGATTATATCTTATGTAGAAGGGCCAATCTGAAGGAGATTGGAGACTGTAAAGTGGTGGCAGGGGAAAGTGTAGTTAGGCAGCATAGGATGGTGGTTTGTAGGATGACATTGGTGATCAAGAAGAGGAGGATGAGTGTGAGGGCAGCACCAAGGATCAAATGGTGGAAATTGAAAAAGGGTAATTGTGAGGTGATGTTCAGGGAAGAGTTAAGACAGGCACTGGGTAGCAGTGAAGAGTTACTGAATAGCTGGCTAACTACAGCACAGCTAGTAAGAGAGATGGCTAGAAGGGTGCTTGGTGTGACATCTGGAAAGAGGAAGGAGGACAAGGAGACCTGGTGGTGGAATGAAGAAGTACAGGAGAGTATACAGAGAAAGAGATTGGCGAAGAAGTGGGATTGTCAAAGAGATGAAGAAGGTAGACAAGTGTATAAGGAGATGAGGTGCATGGCAAAGAGAGAGGAGGCGAAGGCTAAGGATAAGGCGTATGAAGAGTTGTATAAAAGATTGGACACTAATGAGGGAGAAAAGGACCTGTACCAATTGGCTAGACAGAGGGACCGAGCTAGTAAAAATGTGCAGCAGGTAAGGGTGATAAAGGATAATGAGGGAAACGTACTCACAAATGAGAACAGTGTGTTGAGCAGATGGAAAGAGTACTTTGAGGGGTTGATGAATGAAGAGAATGAGAGGGGGAGAAGGTTGGATGATGTGCGGATAGTGAATCATGAAGTGCACTGGATTAGCAAGGAGGAAGTAAGGATAGCTATGAAGAGGATGAAGAACGGAAAGGCTGTTGGTCCAGATGACATACCCATGGAAGCATGGAGATGTTTAGGTGAAATGGCAGTGGAGTTTTTAACTAGAATGTTTAATGAAATCTTGGAAAGGGAGAGGATGCCTGTAGAATGGAGAAAAAGTGTTTTGGTACCGATTTTTAAGAATAAGGGTGATGTGCAGAGCTGTAGTAACTACAGAGGGATTAAACTGATTAGTCACAGGATGAAGTTATGGGAAAGAGTAGTGGAAGCTAGGTTAAGAAGGGAGGTGATGATTAGTCATCAGCAGTATGGTTTCATGCCAGGAAAGAGCACTATAGATGCCATGTTTGCTCTGAGAGCGTTGATGGAGAAGTACAGAGAAGGTCAGAAGGAGTTGCATTGTGTCTTTGTGGATTTAGAGAAAGCATATGACAGGGTGCCTAGAGAGGAGTTGTGGTATTGTATGAGGAAGTCGGGAGTGTCAGAGAAGTATGTAAGAGTGGTACCGAATATGTACGAGGGTAGTGTGACAGCGGTGAGGTCTGCTGTGGGAATGACTGATGTGTTTAAGGTGGAGGTGGGATTACATCAAGGATCAGCTCTGAGCCCTTTCTTATTTGCAATGATGATGGACAGGTTGACAGATGAGATCAGACAGGAGTCCCCATGGACTATGATGTTTGCAGATGACATTGTGATCTGTAGTGAGAATAGGGAACAGGTGGAGGAGACCCTGGAGAGGTGGAGATATGCTCTAGAGAGAAGAGGAATGAAGGCCAGCAGGACTAAGAGAGAATATATGTGTGTGAATGAGAGGGAGGATAGAGGAATGATGAGGATGCAGGGAGTAGAGGTGGCGAAGGTGGATGAGTTTAAATACTTCGGATCAACAGTTCAGAGTAATGGTGAATGTGGAAGAGAGGTGAAGAAGAGAGTACAGGCAGGATGGAGTGGGTGGAGAAGAGTGTCAGGAGTGATTTGTGACAGACGAGTATCAGTAAGAGTGAAAGGGAAGTTCTACAACAGGGTAGTGAGACCAGCTATGTTATACGGGTTGGAGACGGTGGCATTGACAAAAAGGCAGGAGTCAGAGCTTGATGTGCCAGAGTTGAAGATGTTAAGATTTGCACTGGGTTTGACGAGGATGGACAGGATTAGGAATAAGTATATTAGAGGGTCAGCTCAGGTTGGACAGTTTGGAGACAAAGCAAGAGAGGCAAGATTATGTTGGTTTGGACATGTGCTGAGGAGGGATGCAGAATATATTGGGAAAAAGATGTTAAGAATGAAGCTGCCAGGTAACAGGAAAAGAGGAAGGCCTAAGATAAGGTTTATGGATGTGGTGAGAGAGGACATGCAGGTGGTTGGTGTGACAGAGCAAGATGCAGAGGACAGGAGGAAATGGAAACAGTTGATCTGCTGTGGTGACCCCTAATGGGAGCAGCCGACAGAAGAAGAAGGATATATATATACATATATATATATATATATATATATATATATATATATATATATATATATATATATATATATATATATATATATATATATATATATATATATATATATATATATATGCTTAATTAAACATATTTACATATTTATACATTTTTAACTATATTTATAGACTATGACAAATTAATATTATTGAATATTTAATGATATATATTGATCTGAGGTTTATTAAATTATCAGCCATGAGTAATTTTAACTGAATGTACATAATCTAATATATTTTTATATACAAATGTTTTTACTTTTATATATACATATACATCTTATTCAGGATAATTAAACAGGTGACCAGTTTGATGACTGTAATATTTACATTCTTCTTCTTCTTCTTCTTTCGGCTTTTACAGCGGATCACCTTGTCCTTGAATGGCAGTGGAGTTTACGGTGTCGAGTTGCCAGCCGGCGCCCAACCTTCCACAGAAGGCACACTCACACACCTAGGGCCAATTTAGAGTGTCCAATCCACCTGCAGCATGTCTTTGGGATGTGGGAGACATGCAGACTCCGCACAGAAGGCACCCCAGCCGAGGATCAAACCGGAGAACCTCTTGCTGTGAGGCAGCAATGCTAACCACTGCACCACCGTGGCCGCCCTACTGTAATATTTACATTGTTTGTACAAAATAATTAGTTAAAAAATGTTTTCGTCCATGTTTAGAGAATTGTAGGATAGCTGAAGTCTTACCACATATGACTGAACTCACGATTTTAAATGTTTTTAAGCTTTTTAATGGTTGTAGCATTTTAAATTACCCAATGTTACACATGTATTTTAATTAGCTGTGGTGTTTGTATTCCCAGCACCACGGCTCTAGGATATTTATTGCAGTTGTTGTGTGTGTGTTTCCTGTCTGAAGAAGTCCCACAACTAGGTGGGATGAAAAGCACTTAACCTGTACCTGTTATTTTCATTTAATTCGTATTAAATTGGTTTATTTAAATCTATTCGTACTACTACTTCATGCTTTTGGGTGAGTGGTACTCTGCAGGTCTCAGCTATTTGTTTGAGTTGTTCATAATTAGACTACAAAAAGCATTTGGTAGCATCCCACATTTATGGATAAAGGAATTCTTACAGACGTATACGATACACCCTACACTGATGAATTACATTACAGTAACCATGACAGAGTGACAAACCATTCTGAAGTTAAACCACAACAAAGGACAGATTATTATCTCAGTGATAAAAATTCCAAGGGGATATTCCAAGATGATTCTTTGTCACTGCTGCTGTTTTGTCTTGCTCTTAACCCATTAAGCTTTTTATTTAACAGAGTAGGCCAGAGCTATAATTTGGCTCCCAGAAAATAATCTTGTTTAAAGGCTCCTCATCTCCTTTTCTGTGTTAACTTAAAACTGTGTAGTTTATCAGATGAGGAGTTGAAAGCACTACTGCAAGTGGAAAAAACTTTCTCAGATGATAAAAAAATTAATTTGGACTTGATCTTCTTCTTCTTTCGGCTTTTCCCAGTTAGGAGTTGCCACAGTGGATCACCGTCCGCTCATGATTGGCAGTGGAGTTTTACGGTGTCGAGTTGCCAGCCCGATGCCCAACCTTCCACAGAAGGCACACACACTTGATAAATATACAAAAGGAATGTTTAAAGCTGGAAAGCTGCAGTTCCAAGAAAATATCAGGCTAGGATTGAAATGTGATATAAAGGAAATGCAGCAGGAGGGAATGTATACATATTTGGGGATTGAGGGAGGATCAGCAGTAAAACATGAACAAATGTGAATAAAACTCAGTAAGGAATACTTAAGATGATTAAAACTAATATTGGAAACTGCCTTGACATCTAGGAATAAAATCCAAGCTATAAACAAATTTGCTTTTCCTGTTCTAACTTACAGTTTTGGGGTGACTGAATGGCCCCAAAAAGTACTGTATCAGTTGGACAGGAAAATAAGAAAAATATTTCATGCTTATCAAATGATATACAAAAACTGTTATATACCAAGATTATGCACTCCTCATTCTGAAGGAGTTATGGGCCTCTTTGAAGCTGATTACATGTATAGATCTGTAGTTCTGACACTGCGTACACATCTGTTCTCCTCACCAGATCCAAACATAGTGAAAGTTTTAAAATACAAGGAGAAGAAGTCTAATATGACCTCTCTGCTTAGTGTAGCAGAAGCATTTTGGTATCAAGCAAGAATGGAAAGTACCCAACCTTTTTACCTTCTTTTTCAAAGAGCAATAAGCTAGTCATACTGGGGGTGAATCCATTTATGAACATCATTCCAGTTGTCTAATTCTCTGCTTGCTATTCCAAATTCTATAACTCAGCAGGTAAGTCACCTTTTTCAAATAGCATTTCAAAAGCATGGAACTCTATGCCTTTCCCTGAAACAAACTGGCAACCTAAAGACATTTAAAATACAAGTAAAGCAGCACCTGCTGGGTGCACGATTATGCTCCTGCTTATCGCCCGGTAAAACCAACTTTGCTTAATCCATCCTAAGAATTAAAAAAATACTTTTCCATTCAATCCAAGGTTATTCAGCAAGTGAATTCAACTTTTCAATCCTTTATCTCACTCTGTTTTTTTTCACCAGACATCCTTATACACTGTACCATCCTTCACCCCCCCACCCATAACATTTTCTCTAAACTACATTTTTTTGTTTCTCCTTTTCCAACTCACTTATCACTCCTGCTTTTTCTCTTTTTGCCTTTGTCACATCACCACCTCTTTTTCTACTGTCAGCCTACCTGCATTTCATCTGTTTTTCAATAGTTCATACACTGCAATAATACTCCTTTTATTTTTTCATATAATATTTTATACTTCTGATACTGTTTTTCTTGAAACTTAATATAATTTTAGGGTCTACTTTAGTTCAGTGAATGATCGATGATTGAAAGCTGTTAGTTCGAACACAAATTGGCGAACTGGCAAAATAGCGAACTGCTGGAACAACAAATTTTTTCCCAGGGAAAGAAATACCTGGACCGGCCGTCCGGGTTGTGCCGTTTCCTCCACTGTAGTGCAATCTCGGAGTTGGTATATTTAATTGGGGCTTCGCTTAGTGTTGTTTTTTTTTTTTTTTTTTTTGGGAACAGCGATTTTTTTTCCCTGGGAAAAAAAAAAACGCTGTTCTGGTTGTTCGCTGTTTTGAGTTTTCTAGATTTAGGGGTTAATATAACAACATTCCATCATCTGATCGTTCATTGTTATAATATAGACCCTAATTTTATCTCTATCATTTCTGTTTTGTAAGATAGTATCACAAAATGACATCATATTGCATTGTTATTTTAAAATTGTATTGTGCAACGCTATATGCTACATCTTTCTATTACACTTTGTACAGCATTTTTCATGATTCTGAATTGCTTTATAACTCTTAACAAATGTAATCATTAATTGAAAATTGTATTTTTGTACTGGAGTTTTTCTCAGCAGGCCTCCACTGAGAAGAGGTCTTTTAAGGCCCAGTTGGACTAACCTGGTAAAAAAATGCCAATGAATACATAATAAATAATAAACAATAAATAAGTCCTTCTTAAAGAAAGATAGTGTGCCACATTGCTTAATCTGTTTATAGTTTATTGTGTTGGTTTACAATACATAGTATATTAAAGTGCATTCACCATAATAATTAACCAGCATGATCATTTTCAAATAGTCGGTTTATATCTACTATAAATACTTTTAAGTATTTTGATTGCAGAAGATAATATTTACGTACCATATTCCTTTGTACCTTTTCAAGTTTACAGGCTCTAGAACTGCTGAGGCCTCTCCTCGGTTGGCATCCTTACTCCTCTGTTTTGAAAGTTCATAGGTTTATAGGTTCATAGGTTCATACTAGGCTATCTGCCCTGGGGCAATTATAAGCCTAGCCCAATTCTGTATGGCTTACGCCACCCCTTAATTTGAGTATACTGTGCCCTTTTTAAGGTTTATAGGTTCATAGGTTCAACAGTTTAACAAAATGACAAAAGAAGCTTATAATAGAATATACTACAATACTGACACTCAGGATCAACAGTAATAGTCATTACTCGGAGGCACAGTTCTGCATGTTTAGCTCATCTTACTAGAATATATTCTGAGTACTGTTTGTAGATACTTACTACATCTTATAAATCCATTAGGTTCCTGATATAATTCAACAAATGTCACATGCCCTTTAATTACAGATGATATGGTAGCCACAACCTCAGTATCAGTCTTGGGCTTTCAGTTCCATGCATTTCAGCCATGAAAGATGCTGAAAACTTGGCATCCCGTTTACATCTTGGTGTGTGGGAGCACTCACCATGCTGAATAACATAAATATATAATAAAGATTGAAAAAGAGAGAATTTAGTGCAGCATTACTTAACATCTTACCGAAACACTACTCTTTCCATTAAAAATGTTTTCTTAGCCACTCTCATGCTGTTCTTTCCTGCCTTCATTTGTACCGCCCCAAGCTACTGTTCTCCTCACCCATACATCCATGGGAAGTCTATTCTGAGCTGGCCAATAAGAATGTCTATCTTCTCCCTCCCATTACCATATTGGTTCATGATGTTTCCTTCTGGTCTATATTCTGCCTTCCATGTCCTCCCCTCTTGGAGTCCCCAAGTCGCTAATCTTTCCCCAGTCTTCTCTCTGTTAGTATCTATGCTTCATAGCAGATCTCTACCTCACAGAATCATCTACACCACTGTCTGGGGTAACAATTGTAATTATATCTATGTTCTTCTCCTTAACCTTGCCTCCTCATGCAAGGCTGGCCTTTGGTGAGCTGGTGTACTAGGCAAAAGGGCTCCACAGTGCTCCCCTACACACACTATCCAGCGCCCCCATCTTGGTCTGCCTACACCATCCAGATTACTTTTTTTTCATTTTTATCACAGTTTGTCTTACTCTTCAGTGTTTCCTGTATTCATTCAATACATTAATAAAATTTCTTCACTACAAAAAAAAAATAAAATAAAATAAATAAATAAATAAATAAATAAATAGTGGAAAAGCACCCCTGCTAGAGTGGAGCTCTAGGTGGTCACTTAGTTGGCCTATGTCTAAGGCTGGCTATGTCCTTGTGCCAGGCATGTTTATGTGCTTGCTCTGGTTAACCACCGATACAGTTTGTTGCCCTTCTTTTTCCAATCTATTACCCTTTTCTTCCAGTAATGCCATATCTAATCTCCTTCCTCAGCCTATAAGATCAACAGGAATTTATTCTGCTGTATCATTTAAAGCATTTAAAGCATTTGCAGGGACCCCCCCCCATCTTCCTTCCAACCACCAGTGATTCGGATGAATTGCTTTCAAGTTATGGATGAAGGCGCTTTGGTGTTTTTTTTTTTTTTTGAACTGGCTCCATTGTCTCTGCATTATTTTTGCTGCTCTGCCAATTTGTTTATATGGCCAGTTAATTCCTTCAGTTGCTTGCCATATCCTCTGTTCGGCTTATCAAACTGCTTATACCCCCCACAGCCCTTTCCTAAGCCTAATGTTTCTGAAGTTTTCTCTGTATGTTTTGCATTCTAAGTTTTGCTGTTTCTCAGGTAAAGTTTCTATACATGCATACAACTTTTTAATCCCACTTTCATGTCATGTTGCTGCACTTTCTACACAATCAACCTTTTACTGCATACAGTAAACATTTGCTGCTGATTTGTATTGTTTTATCTAACTTCCCCTAGCTCCCAATGCAGGGCCATGAGCCCTTTAATCATCTTATAATGCAGCATGATCTTATTGACATTTCATTCCATTTTTGTAAATGTATAAGCTCCTCACATGTTGGGATGCCTTCTAAACTAATTTAAACACAATTTCCTCTAGGCATGGGTCACTGAAGCCTCCAACCTCAATGAAAAAAAAATAAACAATTAACATCCACCAGAGCTGCTGAGCTAGGCAAAAAACTTACATGGTTGGCTCTACAACAAATAATTAAGACTAGAAACCTTACATAATTGGTCTGTGGACCTTTTAAGGTAATCATGTGAAGTGCCTTATGGCTTTGAAAGCAGTACAACAAAACAGCATCACAGACAGTGGACAGAAATGAAGTGTTCCTCTGAAGAATTAGCAGCAATAAAAGCTGTTAGACCCTTGACATGGCCACACTTTATTTATTTGTTTGTGGTCTGATGGATGCTTCATGTCCTTTAAATGTGTTTAAATGTCACGGCTACTCCTATGCTATAGCAGAGTATTAGTACTAAAAGGTATATAGCAATGTGTTATGGCTACTCCTATGCTATAGCAGGGTATTAGTACTAAAAGGTATATAGCAATGTGTTATGGCTACTCCTATGCTATAGCAGGGTATTAGTACAAAAGGTATATAGCAATGTGTTATGGCTACTCCTATGGTATAGCAGGGTATTAGTACAAAAGGTATATAGCAATGTGTTATGGCTACTCATGCTATAGCAGGGTATTAGTACAAAAGGTATATAGCAATGTGTTATGGCTACTCATGCTATAGCAGGGTATTAGTACAAAAGGTATATAGCAATGTGTTATGGCTACTCATGCTATAGCAGGGTATTAGTACTAAAAGGTATATAGCAATGTGTTATGGCTACTCATGCCATAGCAGGGTATTAGTACTAAAAGGTATATAGCAATGTGTTATGGCTACTCCTATGGTATAGCAGGGTATTAGTACAAAAGGTATATAGCAATGTGTTATGGCTACTCCTATGGTATAGCAGGGTATTAGTACAAAAGGTATATAGCAATGTGCTATGGCTACTCCTATGCTATAGCAGGGTATTAGTACAAAAGGTATATAGCAATGTGTTATGGCTACTCATGCCATAGCAGGGTATTAGTACTAAAAGGTATATAGCAATGTGTTATGGCTACTCCTATGGTATAGCAGGGTATTAGTACAAAAGGTATATAGCAATGTGTTATGGCTACTCATGCTATAGTAGGGTATTAGTACTAAAAGGTATATAGCAATGTGTTATGGCTACTCATGCTATAGTAGGGTATTAGTACTAAAAGGTATATAGCAATGTGTTATGGCTACTCCTATGGTATAGCAGGGTATTAGTACTAAAAGGTATATAGCAATGTGTTATGGCTACTCCTATGCTATAGCAGGGTATTAGTACTAAAAGGTATATAGCAATGTGCTATGGCTACTCCTATGCTATAGCAGGGTATTAGTACTAAAAGGTATATAGCAATGTGTTATGGCTACTCCTATGCTATAGCAGACTATTGCAGACACCAGTTGAAACAACAGATAAAACAAAGCGCAGTCAAGCCACTAAAAACTCAGGCAAGAAGAATAGTGGTAGTTAACGTAAATTTAATAAGAACGTTTTCGCTCTTCTCATAGAGGAGCTTCTTCAGACAAGGATAAAAAGCGCCAAGCGCTACTTTTTAAAAACAAAACAGCTGATAGTTTTGATGTCACTTCCTTTAAAATAATTACTTACGGAACACTAATATATACAATATATAGCGTGAATCTACTTATTTTTAAACAATACCAATACCACAGTGACATCACTAAGTGTGTCCTAAGACTTATAATACAAAAAATATATGTTTAAAACTCGTCGGAAACTAACAAGTACAAATGTACCCTAGACTGATAAAGCAGGTAAAACAATAATAATAATGAATACAATACATTAAAAAATGATTAGTACATGTGTTGTTGATACAACCATTTCAATAAAAGTGATGAAATATTAGCCCTCACCAATTGACAATTCAATTTCTTAGATAACTGTTGTATTTCAATATTACAGAAATATTACAACACTCATTTAATCCAGGAGGGGAAAAGGCATTTAATAACAGCTGCCATTCAAGTTCTTTTAATTCAAGCATAAGAGACTGTGGGCCCCCCCTGATGCCTACTTTAACCAAATCAATGCCCATAAAACAAAAACTGTGTCCAATATTCTCTGAGATATGTTTTGAAAGTGCATTATCAGTTTTTTTATTTTTTATAGCGTAATTATGTTGGTAAACTCGGTCACGCATCTTTCGATCCGTTTTACCAACATAAAACGCAGCACAACAGTTACATTGTGCTATGTAAACAATAGATTTGGTTTCACACCCAATCTTATGTTTAATGTAGTATTTCTCATCTCTGACAACAAAAGAATTCCCTGTTTTTAGTAACTTACACCAGTTACAAAAACCGCATGTGAAACAGCCAGTTTGTCTTACTGAAAAATTAGTAGAGTCACTTGTCTGTAATAATTCTTTTAAGTTTTTACCTCTCCTAAACACAAAGTGGGGGTATAACCCCAAAACATCCAACAAGTAGGCACTGTTTACTATAAAGTGCCAATTTTTCTTAACAATTGAGCACATACTGTCGATATGTTTATTATGTGTAAGGATTAGGCTAGTCTTAAAGTCATGAGTTGTACTGACAGTGACAAGATTATTATTACAATTGTCTGTTACAAATGGGTTAAATCTACCACTAGGTGTAGTTGTTCCCTGATTTTCAATAATCAAAGGGTCACTTACTTCAATGTGAAGAAGTAGTGGTTTGTAAAACCCTGACATCCTTTTGAGTGAAACTTCATTTATTAAACTGTCTATAAGTTCACAGGGGTAACCCCTACTCATGAACATTTCTTTTAGGTTTAAACACTCTTCTTCAAAGGCTGTATCTGTGTTACACATGCGTGTAGCTCTAACTAATTGACCCTTGACAATGGATTTTTTCTGTTTCCAAGGGTGGTTACTAGTGTAATGCAAAAAAGCATTACAATATGTGTGCTTTCTAAAAATACTTGAAAGTAACCGTTCATTGTCAAGGTCTTTGGTGAGCTTCACATCCAAATAATCAATCTCAGAGGCAGAGAAATGGTGGGTGAATGAAAGAAAGTGGCAAGAGTTATTCATTTTTTCAATAAGATTAGAAACACTTTCTTCATCTCCTTGTACGAGGATGAAGACGTCATCTAAAAAACGCGTGTAAAATTTATTTATCTCTTTAAACAAGTTGTCCTTAAACAAAAAGGACTTTTCCCAATAGGCAACCACTAAATTGGATACGCTTCCCCCACATGGAGAACCCATGGCTATGCCTTTTTTTTGAAGGTAGTAGTTGTTGTTAAAAATGAAAAAATTGGACGTTAAAATGATGTTTAATAAGATAGTAACAACGTCAATTTCATCTTTAGGAGCACCCAGGTCTAGTAACATTAATTCAACCCATTCAATGGCCTCACCATGTGGTATGCAAGTATATAACTCAACAACATCTATAGTTAAGAAGTTATTTGAAGGGTGGAAAGGGATATTGTTGATGGACCTTAAGAAAGACCATGAATCTTTACAGATCTGGGGTAACAGCTTGAGGTGTTTATTTAATATAAAATCAACAACCTTAGCGCAAGGGTATGTAATACAACATCTGCCATCAACTAGAGCATGCATAGGGGGATCCACCAAACATTTATGTATTTTGGGGATCCCAAACATTACTGGCACTCTAGGAAAAGAAATATTGATAAAATCGAATGTTTCAATGTCTATCCTACCTTCTATAAATAAATCTCTAAGGTACCCTTTAATTCGCTTATATTCACCAGACATCTCGTTAAGAGATGAGATTTCATATGCTGGTGTATTGAGTACCTTAAGCATCTTAAGATTATACTCATCTTTATCAAAGATGACCAACCCCCCACCTTTGTCAGGTTTAATCACCCTGATCGAAGCTTTCCTAAGATTTTCCAAGCTCGTCTTTTGTTTGTGTGAGATGTTATTCCTAGTGTCAGACCATCTAATTTTTTCAAATAAGTGTCTGAAATCAATTTCGCAGGCATATTCAAATGTCTGTAAAATAGGGTGAAAGGGGGGATTAAAGGTACTCAGCACATCAGTACATCAGCTGTTTTGTTTTTAAAAAGTAGCGCTTGGCGCTTTTTATCCTTGTCTGAAGAAGCTCCTCTATGAGAAGAGCGAAAACGTTCTTATTAAATTTACGTTAACTACCTCCATTTTTCTTGCCTGAGTTTTTAGTGGCTTGACTGCGCTTTGTTTTATCTGTTGTTTCAACTGGTGTCTGCAATAGTCTGTTTGTTTGCGCCATGTCAAGCCCTCAAACTCCGGCTTTGTTTGGAACTGAAAATACTCCGTCTTCGGATGTTCCATCTGCTTGTGAGGATATCAATGTCGGTGAGCTGTTGGTTTTGCTTACCCAACGGCTGGACTCTCTAAACACACGGTTAGACAGGATTGAGTCTACCGGTGTTTTAAACCTACGGAATACTACTGCCTTTTGCTCTAACCATAATGCGGTGAGGCTAACTGGAGGTTCTTCTGCACCGATAGAACCCGGACAACGATCGAGAACTACAAGCCCTGTTATTACTTCTCCTTCTGTTGAACCAGCTAATGGGTCTCTCATACCTGCCACAACTAATCAAAGGGATGTGGTCAACCGCCAAAATGGAACAGATTTTGATGCTGGTAACAGGAACATCAACCTGAGTGATAATCGTGCTGCCCCTGGGCTTATTGGCGTTCCTTCCTTTTCTGAATGGGCAAACAACACGGATGTGTTTGCGTTCTGTCCAACAGGTCTGCCGGCTTCGGGAGCTAGTACACCAGGTAATTCTGATGAAAACATTGCTATCAATTTAAAACTTTTAGACAGTAATATGCTAAAAATTAGGAAACTTCAATTGGAAGTCTCCTACTTTAAACAATGTATAAGAGAAAAGATTGTGCCTAAAGGCTTAAGGAGCACTTTTACTCCCACTGGATTATTTTCAGACTCCGTGTTTATTGAAGAACTGAATAGTGTCTTAAACCAACAAGGACTGGACTTGATGAGTGTTATGGTTAAGCACTATGAAAAACACATTGAAGTTTTACTGTCTGAAACTAATGCCCTTGACAATAAAATTAATGTTGACCTTAACTTTTCCCGTTATAAATATGACTACCACAGGATTTTTGACAGCATTGATTCTCTCTTGGCTAAATTAAAAATCAATAAAATTAAAAAACTTTCTAGAGACCGCCAGGCATATGCCTCTGATACGGCGTTTCCAAATCTAGCCAAGAAAGTTAATGGGCCTTTGAATAAAGAAGGGCTCACTAGTAACAACACTGATAGAGAGGTACTTCCCCCACTTGATGAAAACGAATTTGAAAATGATGATGCCGATGAAGGTCCATCAACACAACAACCAAGAAGAAGTAATAGGATAAAATCTAACTATAACAAAAATGGGCATCCCCCCAACTACAAAAATCAGAACAGGCCTTTTTTAGGATGGAGAAAAAACCAGAGGAAAAACAAGTAGAACAACTGAGAGATGAACTTGTTGCTTGTCCATCTGGTAAACCGGTCATCTTGAAAAACCTGAAAGGTGATTTTACCATCTATAACTTCTCCGAAGTTAGCATTGACCAAGACCTAATAGAACTGTTGGCCTTTGGGCTATCTTTTGTTCCTGATCAGAAGATTAGCCTGCCTAAAGTTTTGATGGACTTAAAAGGTTTTGTTCGTAAGTTAAATCTTAAGGTGTTGTTTAGAGGTGATTCTAACACAGACCAACACCCCTTTAAAATGCTGAGTACCTTTAATCCCCCCCTTCACCCTATTTTACAGACATTTGAATATGCCTGCGAAATTGATTTCAGACACTTATTTGAAAAAATTAGATGGTCTGACACTAGGAATAACATCTCACACAAACAAAAGACGAGCTTGGAAAATCTTAGGAAAGCTTCGATCAGGGTGATTAAACCTGACAAAGGTGGGGGGTTGGTCATCTTTGATAAAGATGAGTATAATCTTAAGATGCTTAAGGTACTCAATACACCAGCATATGAAATCTCATCTCTTAACGAGATGTCTGGTGAATATAAGCGAATTAAAGGGTACCTTAGAGATTTATTTATAGAAGGTAGGATAGACATTGAAACATTCGATTTTATCAATATTTCTTTTCCTAGAGTGCCAGTAATGTTTGGGATCCCCAAAATACATAAATGTTTGGTGGATCCCCCTATGCGTGCTCTAGTTGATGGCAGATGTTGTATTACATACCCTTGCGCTAAGGTTGTTGATTTTATATTAAATAAACACCTCAAGCTGTTACCCCAGATCTGTAAAGATTCATGGTCTTTCTTAAGGTCCATCAACAATATCCCTTTCCACCCTTCAAATAACTTCTTAACTATAGA
Source organism: Protopterus annectens (assembly GCF_019279795.1). NCBI lineage: Eukaryota > Metazoa > Chordata > Ceratodontiformes > Protopteridae > Protopterus > Protopterus annectens. The sequence goes on from NC_056746.1 coordinate 469,793,553, forward strand.
TGTTGTTGAGTTATATACTTGCATACCACATGGTGAGGCCATTGAATGGGTTGAATTAATGTTACTAGACCTGGGTGCTCCTAAAGATGAAATTGACGTTGTTACTATCTTATTAAACATAATTTTAATGTCCAATTTTTTCATTTTTAACAACAACTACTACCTTCAAAAAAAAGGCATAGCCATGGGTTCTCCATGTGGGGGAAGCGTATCCAATTTAGTGGTTGCCTATTGGGAGAAGTCCTTTTTGTTTAAGGACAACTTGTTTAAAGAGATAAATAAATTTTACACGCGTTTTTTAGATGACGTCTTCATCCTCGTACAAGGAGATGAAGAAAGTGTTTCTAATCTTATTGAAAAAATGAATAACTCTTGCCACTTTCTTTCATTCACCCACCATTTCTCTGCCTCTGAGATTGATTACTTGGATGTGAAGCTCACCAAAGACCTTGACAATGAGCGGTTACTCTCAAGTATTTTTAGAAAGCACACATATTGTAATGCTTTTTTGCATTACACTAGTAACCACCCTTGGAAACAGAAAAAATCCATTGTCAAGGGTCAATTAGTTAGAGCTACACGCATGTGCAACACAGATACAGCCTTTGAAGAAGAGTGTTTACACCTAAAAGAAATGTTCATGAGTAGGGGGTACCCCTGTGAACTTATAGACAGTTTAATAAATGAAGTATCACTCAAAAGGATGTCAGGGTTTTACAAACCACTACTTCTTCACACTGAAGTAAGTGACCCTTTTATTATTGAAAACCAGGGAACAACTACACCTAGTGGTAGATTTAACCCATTTGTAATAGACAATTGTAATAATAATCTTGTCACTGTCAGTACAACTCATGACTTTAAGACTAGCCTAATCCTTACACACAACAAACATATTGACAGTATGTGCTCAATTGTTAAGAAAAATTGGCACTTTATAGTAAACAGTGCCTACTTGTTGGATGTTTTGGGGTTATACCCCCACTTTGTGTTTAGGAGAGGTAAAAACTTAAAAGAATTATTACAGACAAGTGACTCTACTAATTTTTCAGTAAGACAAACTGGCTGTTTCACATGCGGTTTTTGTAACTGGTGTAAGTTACTAAAAACAGGGAATTCTTTTGTTGTCAGAGATGAGAAATACTACATTAAACATAAGATTGGGTGTGAAACCAAATCTATTGTTTACATAGCACAATGTAACTGTTGTGCTGCGTTTTATGTTGGTAAAACGGATCGAAAGATGCGTGACCGAGTTTACCAACATAATTACGCTATAAAAAATAAAAAAACTGATAATGCACTCTCAAAACATATCTTAGAGAATATTGGACACAGTTTTTGTTTTATGGGCATTGATTTGGTTAAAGTAGGCATCAGGGGGGGCCCACAGTCTCTTATGCTTGAATTAAAAGAACTTGAATGGCAGCTGTTATTAAATGCCTTTTCCCCTCCTGGATTAAATGAGTGTTGTAATATTTCTGTAATATTGAAATACAACAGTTATCTAAGAAATTGAATTGCCAATTGGTGAGGGCTAACATTTCATTACGTTTATTGAAATGGTTGTATCAACAACATATGTACTAATCATTTTTTAATGTATTGCATTTATTATTATTATTGTTTTACCCGCCTTATTAGTCTAGGGTACATTTGTACTTGTTAGTAAAATCCGACGAGTTTTAAACATATATTTTTTGTATTATAAGTCTTAGGACACACTTAGTGGTATTACTGTGGTATTGGTATTGTTCAAAATAAGTAGATTCACGCTATATATTGTATATATTAGTGTTCCGTAAGTAATTATTTTAAAGGAAGTGACATCAAAACTATCAGCTGTTTTGTTTTTAAAAAGTAGCGCTTGGCGCTTTTTATCCTTGTCTGAAGAAGCTCCTCTATGAGAAGAGCGAAAACGTTCTTATTAAATTTACGTTAACTACCTCCATTTTTCTTGCCTGAGTTTTTAGTGGCTTGACTGCGCTTTGTTTTATCTATGCTATAGCAGGGTATTAGTACTAAAAGATATATAGCAATGTGTTATGGCTACTCCTATGCTATAGCAGGGTATTAGTACTAAAAGGTATATAGCAATGTGTTATGGCTACTCCTATGCTATAGCAGGGTATTAGTACTAAAAGGTATATAGCAATGTGTTATGGCTATTCATGCTATAGCAGGGTATTAGTACTAAAAGGTATATAGCAATGTGTTATGGCTACTCATGCTATAGCAGGGTATTAGTACTAAAAGGTATATAGCAATGTGTTATGGCTACTCTTATTCTATAGCAGTGTATTAGTACTAATAGGTATATAGCAATGTGTTATGGCTACTCCTATGCTATAGCAGGGTATCAGTACTAAAAGGTATATAGCAATGTGTTATGGCTACTCCTATGCTATAGCAGGGTATTAGTACTAAAAAGTATATAGCAATGTGTTATGGCTACTCATGCCATAGCAGGGTATTAGTACTAAAAGGTATATAGCAATGTGTTATGGCTACTCCTATGCCATAGCAGGGTATTAGTACTAAAAGGTATATCGCAATGTGTTATGGCTACTCCTATGCTATAGCAGGGTATTAGTACTAAAAGGTATATAGCAATGTGTTATGGCTACTCATGCTATAGCAGGGTATTAGTACTAAAAGGTATATAGCAATGTGTTATGGCTACTCATGCTATAGCAGGGTATTAGTACTAAAAGGTATATAGCAATGTGTTACGGCTACTCTTATGCTATAGCAGGGTATTAGTACTAAAAGGTATATAGCAATGTGTTACGGTTACTTGGCCTACTCCTATGCTATAGCAGGGTATTAGTACTAAAAGGTATATAGCAATGTGTTATGGCTACTCATGCTATAGCAGGGTATAAATACTAAAAGGTATATAGCAATGTGTTATGGCTACTCATGCTATAGCAGGGTATACATACTAAAAGGTATATAGCAATGTGTTATGGCTACTCATGCTATAGCAGGGTATAAATACTAAAAGGTATATAGCAACGTGTTATGGCTACTCATGCTATAGCAGGGTATTAGTACTAAAAGTAAAAATTTGTTTTCCTTCGGCCACACTGTACATGAGATACAGGGTAGCATGGTGGTTCAGTGGTAACATTTCTGTCCTACAGACTCTGAGGTTTATTCCTGACTGTAGGTCACTATATGTAGAGTTTACATCATCTTTCTGCTTCGTCTTAGTAATGCCTGTTAACCCTAACCCTAACTCTGCCCATAAACCTAATGTGCAGTTTACCTTATAAAAGCCCATTCTAAAACACGAAACAAGACAGCTGGGACGCTTACCATGCACACATACACACATACATATAATCTATCCCCCTTACCAAACACTCACCCTAACTCTAAAACACACATACTTGCAACAAATTTACAGCTTCATCACTTACCTTTTTCAACCAACTGGTGGTTGATCACAACTGGCTCTTTCCAAAAAACACAGCAGTTCACTTATGTAATATGAATGTTAATCAAGTGAACTGCAACCATATATGAATATATATACATACATATATATATACACACACACATATATATATATATATATATATATATATATATATATATATATATATATATATATATATATATCCATTTATATGTCTATATGGGTCTCTATCAGAAAGTACCAATGTATCATAATGTCGACTTTTAAAACATTGAGAACAGAAATTCAACCACTCACATCAGTGAACAGACAAAACATTGAGACACAGAATATTGAGTACATGTCACAAGTATTCCTGCTCTTCAATAGAGAAAGGAGGCCTGTCAAAATAACATAATCCCCCCTATTTATTTTATATATATGAACTTTAGGATCACACAATCCACAGAAAGGGCATATTCCTGCATCCCAGGGACTGTTGATCTCAAATGTATGGGTTGCCGTTCACTATTGTAGAGTGAGACTACTCTCGTTCCTGCTGTGAGACATATTCAGTCCTATGTGCCTTGATGTACTGTACTATACTTTTGGTCACATGATCGGTCGTCATTCTGGTCTCACTGTATTAAAAGTCAAGATCAATACACCCCCACCCCACCCCCCCCACACAAACACACACACACACACATGCATGCATGCACATATATATGTGTTTGTGTGTGTGTCTGTGTAAGTATGTGAAAAATACCTTTGCATTCCTGGCTAATGTGTTAATACATTTGGAATGCTGAGTGATATTATACTATACAGACAGCTCCCAAACATCAATGTCCAATCTAACTCATAGATAAAAACAATCTCTCTGTCCAATGTTCATTTGTCTACTATCTCTTCCTTTATCTGAATAATCACCCAATCATCTTCTGAGTCATCTGATTCTCTAGCCCTAGAAAGACTGTTGGGCTCCATCTGATCAAATACATGCTCTTACAGTTGTGGAGTTTCTCATAATCTGTTCATTGTTGATTTTGTTTTGGTAAACAGGTGCATATCAACCTTGACAAAGCCACAATATGTGGCCCAAACATCCCACCAAAGAAAAACAAATCCAGTAATGAACCCTTTCCAACAGTAAAGAAACACATCTGAACAAAAAACACAACCCCTAGAAAAACATAAGCGGCCAGTACATTAAGCACTGGTTTCTGCTTTCTTACCTCTACCTTCCAGACATTGAGATCATTGCATAGCAGTGATCACCACTGGTGGTTTAGACACAAACATTTTGCTTGTTAAATTTTCCCTTAGCACTAAACATGTGGTCCTGCAGAGTTTTTTAATGGCCCTACTCTACTATCAGGTGGAACATTAAGCCTAGCCTCAGAGGTATCAACACACCTCTTACCCACTAGCCATTCCTAAGTATGATGTCTTTTCCTGACCATATCAATTTACCTAAAACTATGGACGGACAATTTCCCAGTTTACCTAGCCAGCTTGGTCGACATGGGCATCCTGAGGCAGTGTAGTAACTGCCGCATGCTCACTGACAACCCTCTACTCCTAGTCCACACAAACTCAACATGTGAGAGATGCATCTATATTAAGAACCTTGAATCCATACTCCCTCACACATCAGTCAGTACATGTGACAATGAGTGGGTTGTCAGCATTCACACCTCACCTCTTACTCCACGCAAACCCACATCACACATAGCTACATATGCTGAGGTACTCACCAGAAACATACCTAAACACCAGTGACCTACCAAACACAAATACAAGCATGCTACACATTATACTTCCTCTGCAGAATACAATGCACATAATAGCTCATGCACCAGTGTCTCACCTGTCAAGCCCTTAAGGCAAAACACAAAACCAAAAATATTAGTCATAGGTGATTCCATCGTGAGACAAACAGATGTCTTTCTCACCAGGCTGGATAAGGAAAAGGTCATGATCAGCTGTCTGTCAGGTGCCAGGATACACCATATCACACATGCACTCAAGTCTTTCAACAACAGGTACTGTTATGACTCTGTCATAATCCATGTTGCTGTGAATGACTTGAGACATACCTCTGGCCTATATGAAGAGAGACATGACAAACCTCTTGGACTATGTTTCTCAGTCAGGTATGTCCCTAACCTTAAGCAGCATTTTACCTTCACCTAGGATAATGACGCAATACAAACAGAAAATGAGTGACTATAATTGGCTTAGTTTCTGGTGTCATTCTTAGGGGGTCCAGTATCTGTCAGCATGGGATGATATAATCGACAGACCTCGATGTTTTGCCAGAGATGGTCTTCACCTGTCACCCCTGGGATTTTGGCTATTGGCTAAGTCTGTTGCCACCCCCATAGTGCCTTTTTATGCAGTGTCTCAAGGGCAAAATTCTCAATGTAAATACTCCATCTAAAACAACCTCATGGTTATGCTGCTAAATGCTAGGAGTCTTAACATGAAACTGCACTCATTGGAAGTTGTCCTCACCTTGGAAGATGCAGAAATGTGGGCAGTTACAGAGACCTGGTTCAAGGCTGTAAACAGCACCCCAGCCATACTGGGTTACACCTCCTTCCACACGTTCAGACTACAAACTGAAGGTGTGAAAACTAAAGGAGGAGGTGTATCAATTTTACCAGATTGGTCAAACAGCATGATTCCCTGGGGATACTTCAGGTGCAATTAACTGTTGGTAGAACACCTGTTCAAGTCACTGCCAGCTACAGGACCCCCTCCATGAATCAGGACACCCACTCTGCCTATTTGGATCTAATTGAGTCTATCAAGATACATCCGAACACCATGGTTTTGGATGACTTTAACTATCATCCATCGACTGGGTAAATTACTCACTCAAACTCACTTGGTCAAAGGTTCCTCAACTTTGTTAACTCCAGTGCCCTGGACTAGCTGTTTGACACATCCACAAGGGGTGCCAACATCCTGGATCTCGTGGTTACCAATATGGGAGACCGCTATAGCACTCCCACTGTGAGGTCTTCCCTGGTGGGATCTGACCACAAATCAGTCTCATTTGAATTAATTTTCACACCTGACTTCCCCAGCAGCAACTAAACTAAAAAACTTCTCTTGAGCAGATTACAACCTTTTACAGGATGGTATAAATAGCTTCTCTGCACCTCCCCCCCAAATGGAACTGTCAAGTATGCCGAGTTCTACACCAATGCTTTATACAAATACCTGTATAACTGCATTGATTCAGCTGTACCTGATAGGACCAAAACAAGTTCCTCAAGGAAGAGCAAACCTACCTGGTGGACAACTGCCATTAACAGGTTTTACAACAAGAGGAAGAAATTGCTATCTAAGAGTAAGAGGGAGCGAGCCCTAAACTGGAAACACTCCCTCGTCAGCTTAAACAAGCAAATAAGACTTCTTGTGAAGTCCTCCAAAGCAAACTATGAATCTAAATTAGCTTCCTCAACTAAAGACAACCATAAGGCATTCTTTAGTTACACCTGTAACCTAAAAAGAAAGGCCCAGATTTGTGCTGAACTGGTAGTTATTGATACTACATATACTGAGCCTGTGGACATAGGTAACCTGTTGGCCGACAGGTTCTGTGAAAACTTCACTTCCATATCTCTGCCACATGTACCCCATGACATCCCTGTCACCTGTCCCCTACCTTGTATCTCTAAAAACAGGTTGTAAACATCTTCTCTAGGGCCAGGACCTGATAACACCCCAGGCTGAGTCCTACACGGGCTCCAAGAAGAATTAGCAACACCATTGAGTCCTCTTTTCAAGCATAGTCTAATTGCCATCTTCATCCCAGCTGAATGGAAAACAGCCACTGCAATTCCCTTGCACAAAGGTGGTGCTTCTACTGACCCTGAGAACTATAGACCTGTTTGCCTGACTAGCCTTTTCTGCAAGGCCATGGAGAAAATCATCATGGGCCTTATCAACAAAGATGTAGGTAATTTCCAGACACTTGACCATACTCAGTTTGGATTTGTCAAAGGGAGATTATGCCTGTTAAATCTAGTGGACTTCTTCGAGACAGTCACCGAAGCTCTGGACGAGGGGAAACCTGTGTATACCACCTATCTATACTTTACCAAGGCATTTGACACTATCCCCCACTCAGCCATTACTGACAAACTCACCCATCTAGGTATCAACCCTTATATCTTTAGATGGATCACTAATTGGATCACTGATGGAACCAATAGAGTCAAAATAGGGGAATCCACCTCCAACAGCAGACCTGTAACCATTGGTGTACCACAAGGATCAGTTCTGGGACCTCTACTGTTTGGAATCTATTTCTCTGAAGTTCAAGCAAAAGCTAAAGGTCTGTGGCTGACAAAGTTTGCTGATGACTGCAAACTGGGAGTGGTCATAGACTCTCCAAATGATGTCAACATCCTACAAGAGGGTCTTACACAAACAAATGATTGGTGCCAAAGTCATGGCCTCAAACCCAATGCAAAAAAATGTATTATCACCCCTTTCAGTAAGGACAATGTTCCTGCTAACTAGCACATCAATAGCAGCACCATAAGTACACACTCGGTGGGGAGAGACCTGGGCACACAGGTTGACAGCAATCTCACCTTTGATCACCATTTCCCCACAGTGCTAAGAAGGGCATTCTGTATTGCTCATCTCATAAGTAAGGGCATTGCCTCCAGAAAAAAAGAAGTTATAAAGTCTATGTAGTCTTCGCTCATCAGGCCGATAATTGAATACAATACCCATTTTGGTATGCTTCTTTCCAAGCACCTGCAGCAATTGGATAGACTACAAAGGTTCCTCACAAGGAAAATTCTAGGTCTTCAGCATCTGTTTGATTTGGATCATCTGAAATGTCTGTTACTTTATTCTGTTTCATACAGACTACTCAGAGGCTATCTCTGCCTTACATAGAAGGCAGTCTCTGACCCTGCTTTATTATAAATATTGCATCTCCGTAAGTCAAATGGTACATGGGTTACTCACTCTAAAGATGTTAATCTAGTATGTGACATTAATAGAACCTGCTTGAGGGACAGATTTGTCTCCCAGAGGTTACCACACCTTTGGAACAGACTCTCACTTCATGTCAAACAGTGCACCTCATTGCTCTGTTCAAATGCAGTCTGGACAATTGGATGGGTAACCATAAATTCACCTCATTAGTTCCACCTGTATCCCTCTTGGACATGGGAATAGGTCCTGATCATGGAAATAAGGGTAGAACTTGGCTAGGCTTGTATGGGCCATGTGGCCATTAGCCTAGTAACGTCCTATGATCCTATGAGCAGGGTATTGTCCCTGCAGGTCATTGTAACAGTGTCTGCATATTTTCCCTCACCCTGGTAGGTCAGTGGTTGAAAACAACACTTCAGTCAGCTCACAGCAGGCATCAGATTCATAGATTGAACCTTCAGCAGGGGTTCCAGTACCCTCTTCCGATTATGGTGGTGAAGATACAGTATGATTTCTTTCTACTTCATCCAACACAAGGTGGTCTACTTTATAGTATAGCTGAAGTGGTCCTTGCAAAGTGAACAGTTTTACAATGGTGAGCAGCTGCTGTGATACAAGATGGTACATGTAAACCACACTCTCAATATGACTCTGAATTGTGATTAGTGCACCATGTATGTGCAAAAAGTTGAGCTGCACATACAAATACAGTTTTTATGAATGATATGACAGCCGTGGAATGCCTGTGGTATGTGAAGGTATTAGTCTGCACTTTATGTAGAGGATGCATAGTAGCAACATAAAGAAATGTCTCTTATTCCTGCCAGATGGTCTCACATGCATACCTATCATTCAATTGGGCAATAATTGGGCAGATTGTGACTTTTCAGAATTCTGTATAAGAAATCACACACCAATGGATTACTGATTCCTGAACTATGGAAAAAACAGAGTTTTCCAGGTGACAAGCAACCCTGAGAATGAGTGCACAGTGCACTAACATTGTGCACTAAACTGTATTTATCACCCGTCCTGCCAGTATGATTACTATCCCCTAAAGTATTGCTATCATATGGTTACCTATCTGTACATATAGAGTGTACTTGCATATGCTACGTGATCAAAGATTACTCAGGTAACAGTGCTGTCCACAGTATCTTCTCCCTGCCTCTGTATATGCCCGTACCTTACAGAAAGTGTATTCCCTTTAACTCTACTGCTGTATTCAGAAGAGCAAATGCCATCACCCATGTTAGGAACAGCCACCAGTATCTTCCCTATACATCATTGTAGGCACTATGCCATTCTCATGCCTCTGCTATTTTTACATGTGCCATTGTTTAACAAGTACAACACCTCACCATTTGTATACTATGTCAGTGATCCTTGTGATATGAAGTCCTGTATATATGCATTGTATTCACAGGTGGTAATATTGCTGGTGGACATAAGACATGTGATTTTTTCCCTTTGCGGAAAATAATGCCCATGGTGTCACACTCTGCTGCTATGAACCTGACCATGTCCAAATTTGGTAGAACTCCCATTAAAGCCAAGACTGCCACAGTCATCTAACCCTGGTTAGGATGCATGGTTGGGGTGGATGTGTGGGGACACCATTATATTGCTCAAAGCTATTTCCTGTAGCACAGTATGTACACTGCCATGTCACCCCTTCTCATAGTCAGTGATCACATCCAAGCATAAGTGGTCAGGTTACCTCAACAACTCTGTCCAACAAAGTACAGTCCTACAGTAAAACATCCCTCAGTGTGGATGGCCCTTGTCCTACATCTGAATGTAGCCATAGTGGCAACAAGTCCAAGACGTAACTGTATAAGAGGGGTACTATACACCTGAGTCTGCTGTCCTTTGTAAGAGACTTTAAATCAAGGCCCCATCTACTTGAGTTGGTGTTAGTTCAAGTGGATGTAAAAGATCCCACAGCACCTATTCAAAAGAGTAGGGCAATTTCCCCTGATGCCCTGGCCAAATTTCTCCTAGTAGTATAAATACCAGCTCTGATCTCCCCTGAAAAGAGGCTACTAGCATAGTGGGACTAACCCAGTCAACAAAGGATAAATACATAAATGTAATAGCACCATCACCTCACTGGCAGCAAGTCCATGTTATGTAGTAGCTATTATATCTCTTCACAGGAGACTGTCTATGATGCAGACGCACATCACCATACATCCATATCTCCACCAACTGCAAAAAGCAGCTTTCCACCATGTATGTGTTGATTGACAAATATCACTGTGTCCCTTGCCACTCATGCATGTGATAACATAACCTAACCTTACCAAAATCTGTAGCTTCTACAATCTGCAATATGTTTCTTGCTAACGCATTTGCTAATACTTTTGTGCTCTTGCCAAGCTGTAATTATACATTACAAATATTGACCACTCACTATATTTATTTTAACTTTAATATAACTCCATTAGGGAAATGTACAATTGCCTGATACTGGCCTAGAATGCATGCCTTTATGGCTTCCTCTGTTAATTGTACGGCTTCTGAGTTCTAATTGCAATAGTAATGCTCTCACTGCACTTCATTTTTACAGTTTTCATTTGCAATTCTACTATTTTAATTGTATTTTGTTCTTAAACCCAGGCTTTGTTTGAAATCTTTCCATGTGAATCAGTGCTCTATCAATTTTAACAAACCTAAATGAATAAATTACTAAACACTTGATGACTGTGACCCACTCCAGTCTTCCTACATTATAGTATATATATATATATATATATATATATATAGAGAGAGAGCTCAGATTCGCAGTGAGGCATGACCATTGAATAACGAGAGAATCCTGTTATGCACACTGCAGGAAAGATGTTGGTTCTCTGTGACAAAGCAGTCACTGTGTGCTCATCATGGAACATAGTTTTGTACAAGATGTTTCTACTTTACTTGTTCTACCATGTATTGTGCTTGCTATTGGCTGGTGTGTTATGTTTCTGATGTACCATCTGTCTCCTCTGCACTTGACTGATATGTCATTGCAGCACACATACTATCTGTAGATGGCTGTGATCCTATTGACCATATTCTGTGCATGTACTGTGCTTTTCCTTATAGTTATCTTCTATTGCATGGGACATGCTGCTGCCATCATGCAGACCACTGCTGTAATTTAATGCATCGCTTCCCCAAAACTGTCTAGGCAGCAGAATCAGGCTCTCATGAAACTAACAAAATGTTCTGTGATATATCAAGTTTACACATGTGCTGCACTGTAACTTTATTCCACTTCCCAATGAGAGCTCAGTGTAAGTGTCATAAGCCATGTCTCTACTGGATATCTGACATCCCTTCTAATATAGATATGGGTTATGACCATGGATCACATCAATTTGTAGGTATAAAACATAGCTGTAAGTTGTAACCTTTCAACACGCCAAGTTATATATCGATGAGCTGTTCCCTCAGTGCCTGCATTTACCCACTAGATAGTGCCATGGATGGCACCTTGCTGAAAGTCATACTACAGCTGAGATTTGTGCAATGCATGTGAAGCAGTACTACTTCCTGGGTGTTATTTAAACACATTAGGGAAAATACCATTAGTGTCACATATTAGCTGGTAGCTCATGGAAAGGTGGGTTTTCCTGTTTATACACCTTGGTGAATATGGGCCAAGTGATACCTTGATTGATACTGTGTGCAGTCTATGGTGGCCCATATTTCAAGGAGGCAGGTAATATTGTGGAATCCACACTTGGCGAATCAGCAGGAAATGACATATGCTCAACCACATGCAGAAAAAGTATCTTGAGGAGGTTGCACAGTTTAGAATACGGAGGTCTGACTCCTCAAACTTAGGATTTATTTTATTTATTTATTTATTTGACATTTGTTTACTGGGAAAGCCCGACTAGGCCAGAAATTGCCCATTTTCAGCAGAGGCTCAGGAAGAAAAGCTCTACAATCACAATCTTTCAAAAATCAAGCACAGATAGTTTAAATCAAAAAGTATCATGTTACATTACAAAACATAAGAGTGAAAAAATGTTGTAATGAGAAAAACATAGAACATACATTTGATAGTAAAGTGCAATGAAAAAGAATAACATGAGTTGGAGAAACTATGTGAGGAAAAACTCAATAGTCATATTATTTGCTACAGAGATTAGTATGTGATAAATGAGACCTGAGACAATTCTAATATGATATTTAAAGAGATATTAGAGATTACATGATTAAACACAGTAAGGGGAAATTTGAGTGATGTCTTAGTATGAGACTGGTGTCAGAGCCATTAGGGGCACACATAGTAATCTAGCCCTTGACCATCACGTGTCTGCAGTGGTAAGGAAATCATTTTATGTTGCGCAACTTAAATCTAAGGAAGTAATTGTTCCACTGTATTTGGCGTTCATCAGACCTATCATTGAATAAAATACCCCCTTTGGTATATACCTAACCAGGCATATCCAGCAACTGGAACATCCACAGAGGTTCCTCACTAAAATAATACATGGTGTAAGTAAAATATCCGATGCAGACTGCCTCAAGGCCCTATCCCTGTATTCTGTCTCCTACAGGCTTTTGAGGGGAGAACTATGCCTGGGATACAGAGCATTGTCAAACCCCACCCTGATGGACCTCCTGCATATCCACAAAACAAACAACACTAAAATTACCAGTTCTAAAGACTTAATCCTTGACTGTTATATAAATAGGGCATGCTGTAGAGATAGGTATGTATCCCAGAGACTACCCTGTCTATGGAACAGGCCCCCCATTCACATGAAGCAGATTTCCTCCTTAACCCAGTTCAAGTGAAGCTTAGACAATTGGATGGGAAACCAAATATTCATACCTGGTTTGGCACCTATGTCTCCAATGGACACAGGTAACCTGTAAATGGTTCATCTCCCAGGCCCATGCTTACACTTATCAAGGGTATCAGAACTTGTCAGAGATTTGGGATGCATGGCTAGGCTTAAAAATGGCCTTGTGGTTGTTAGCCTAGTAAACACCTATGGACCTATGAGAGCGGTGTTCATATTATGGTTATAGAAGGAAGAAGGATGGGGAGAAGAAAATTATAAAAAGAGTGCAGGGAGGGTGTCTTCAGGCAACTTAGGTGAGTATGGAGGAAAGAGAGAGGCAGTGGAAAGATCTGGAGAATGAAGTGGATAAGGCATGTTTGGGGAAAAAACAAAAGAAAGGAGTCGAGTAGGAGCCTGGAGAGGGTTGTTAAGTGTGATTTAGGTTGGGGGGGGGGGGTAAGCAAAGTATAATGAGTAAGTTCAGCATATTAAGCTTGCTAAGAGCTATAAATGAGTTCTCCCATGTGTGCCAGGATTTAATTTCCTCAGTCTTCATTTGCTTACTGTGTGGCTATGGTCAAGGCACTTAAGCAGATAGTAGAAAGTGGTGCTGTAACCTGTTTTACCAGAGGACAGACAAGTATGTGTGTGTGTGTTTGTGTGTGTGTGTGTGTGTGTGTGTGTGTGTGTGTGTGTGTGTGTGTGTGTGTGTGTATACCATTATATATACCATATATATATATATATATATATATGCACACACACACATACACACACATACCCACACGCACATACATGCTTTATATGCACATGCCATATTTGGTACATGATAACAAGCTTAATATGCAGCCTCGAAGCTGTATTTGTATTTTTTTTCTGAGTGATATCTGTATATTTGTACCCTGACCAAGAACATTCATCCTACAATAAGTTATCAATGCATGATTCAACAATTATCTGTTAAGTATTATCCGTCTCCACTCATACAAAGTGTATACTATGTAGTTACATTTCTCTCTAAACTATTTCATGAGAATTGTTTAGGCCTTGCTGACAGCAAGCCCAAGCTTTACCCTTTCAGAACCAGTATGATGTGCTACACTATATCTCAATGTACAGTGCTTATGTATTGCTGGTATGGATTCTAGAACCCTTTACTCATCAGTGTTACACATATGAAATCAGCTAGACCACTTTAGTGAAGAAGCCTATCTGTTACAATGAGTTGGTTTACTGAAAATGATAATTCACTTTAGGTTTTATCAATTTCCTTTTTCACTAAAAGCAAAGTGTGTATCAGGGTGAAAATGGCAAACTGTGGAATTAAGGACTGTTCTCCTTTTCCTCCACTGTTGCATGATATTGCAATTAATTTATTTGCAGTTAAAGGTGTAGGATTGCACGGAAGCTTGCACCACTGCAAAAACATTGACTTTTTGATTTATATCAGTATTCTGAAATAACAAATGGTTATTTCTGTTGCACAGAGTTAGTTGAAAGGAAATGTCCTTCTTTTTAGGATCTGTCATAGATTCTTTCTATATACTTTGACAAAATATGAGATTGTAGTTCAGCAGTTTAAGAAAACGGTATATACACGAGATCACAAACCAGATGCATAAAGTATTATTTTGCAGAGCAGAGTACAGATGATTGCATTCATGTGCATAACGAAACTACATAGTTAAAGATATTCACAGCACATCAAGAAAATATAAGGCAATCATAACATGTGTCTAACTTTATGAACTGGGCAAAAAATTATTAGGCTAAGAGGTCCTTATGTATGCCACAAAAATATATTCTTGCACAGACTTGAAATTAAGTTTACTAGTTCATAAAAGCTCTGTGGTTCAAATCCTGTACATATACATGGGCTCATTTTCTATTTCACACTCTGAATCAGTTTGTTTCACAAATTACTTTTCAGATTAAGTAAATATTAAAATTCTTTCCTTCAACATAGTAAAACAGGCATTCTCAGACACACACATTGAACTGAAAACTTTGCTAAACTTTGTCTTAAGGGCTTGGGAGATGGGGCAGAATTGCAATTCCCTTTTTCAAATAATCTGAATGGAGACTGTACAACACCTCAGAAGAAAAAGATGCAGTCTAAATAAGCATGGGCCTAGGACAGAGCATTGTGGGACACATTCATTCTAACCCAGACTCTTACCTGTCCAACTGCTCTATGATACCTATCATACGCTATTGGTAAGTAAGTAGTGCAGCTATTCATTTTGCTATTGGTAAGTCATGCAGCTATCCATTTCATTAAGATTACATTAATAGCTTGTTGTTCAAACTTATTGACCAAAATATTGTGTATAATCCAGTCAAAGGGTCAATGTATGTCTGCTTAATTCGATCACAACACAATCTCATTTATTGGTGTTATATATGCATTGCAAAACATCATGTTACACGTGATTATAGAACTATTTTCAAAATATGCAAGCTGATATCAAGTCCCAGGAATTGTAATACAGGCAATGTTTTATACATAATAATCAAGTCCAGTTTTCCACAAAAAGAAAGTAAACTTATGGGTCTCTATGACTTTAGATTAATCTTACCTTTCCCTTAAACATTGGTTTTAACACGTGAATATCTTCCATCTTGACTAATCTCTCCGTTCTTAAATGAACTAGTAAATAGCAAATGTAGAGATGCTGAAGGTTCATGTTGAAGTGTCCTCACATCATTCTTGCTAATTGTCTCCTCCCTGTGCTTTGCCATAGTCAAGTTTGCATAGTACTTTTTCAATATAATCTAATTATAACATCTTAAGTTACCAAAAAACTTACTGGAAAATGTGTCAGGGAATACACAACCAAATACGATGAACTGTTTATTAAAAAAATAAGAAGCGCTTTCTTCTAAAAGCATACAGACTTATTCAGATAAAACCAGAACAATTCAAAATTTGCACTTAAATAGCTTCCTTGTCACATGACACCAATCTAAGCAAAGCAAGTGTATATTTAAAGCAACAGTTATCAAGACAAGCACATGTATTTAAAGCGGTGTGTTTAAGATATAAAACTGAGAATAACTGTTATTCATCACTAACTTAAGCCAGGACATAAGCAAAAATAATGCACAATTGCTAAAATATTCACCTTAAAAAATAAAAAACAGGTGATAATAAATATAAGCATATTATTTTTCATATGCCTTCTTCATAAGTAAGCACTGTATAGATATAACATCGTCAAGCCCTGGGGAGACTGAAGCATTCAAAGATGTCTGCCACCAAAGCTTTCGCTCTTCAGTTTAATAGTTTCCATGGCCCACCTCTAGGGCTGAGCTCTACTTACTTAATGATAGCAAACAGGAAATGATGATGTAGAAATTGGTGAATATGTTTGTAGAGTGCATTTGTAGATTCAGCCTTTCTAATTTCATGGTTATGTTCATAAATATGATGTAGATTCAGACCCGGAGAAACAACAAACAGGAGAATCACCAGGACTAGAGCTGGAATACAAATTATTCCTTGAACAATCAAAACAGGAGGAGCCAGAGCAGACAAAGGAGGTGACTGTACATAATTGTAACATTATATTCAACTCTACTAGTGACTTTAAAATGTATAATTATAGTTCTGTTTATTTAAATACTTTCCATGTCAATTTGTTTTGTATAGGCCAATCTTTTGTAGAAAGTACAAGGCTAGATATAACAAAAGCAATTAGTGAGCTTAAGTTATATGTCAAGAAACTAAACCTTCAGCATTTGATGTCCTATAAAAATGTTACTGCATGTGAATCAAGTGTTTTACGTATTCCTAGTACAGTCAACCCTGAGTTTTATCTACCCTTAAGCTGTATGAGCAGGTTTCTGAAATGGACATTCGGTATTTGAGGAGTTCTGATCCCCCACTTTCTTGCCACAATCTTTCTAAAGAGCAGCATGACATGTTGAAAGAGTTACAAAGAGAAAAAAATCTGCCATTTATGTGCCCAAATGAAGGGGTAGGTTTAGTAGTCATGCATCAGTTAGACTATGAACAGTATATGTTTAATCTATTGTATGATAGTACTTATATAGAAGTATCTATTAATGAGATACGTGTTGCGTACCATAACATATGACATGCTCATATGGGGTAAAATCCAACAGGATGAATTTAAATTTCTGTCTGTTTAGGAACCTAGAATTCCTGCAATATTTGGCATGCCCAAAATCCATAAAAAAGTTGATTGTCCATCTTTTCAACCTATTGATCATGCAGGCACATCAAAAACAAGTTTTATAGCACAATACATTGACAAAATGTTAAACCAAAATGTATACAATATCTATCATATTTGCAAGTTTTTGAAAAGAGTAAGCCAGTTAAGTAATGTTTCAGAAATAACTTTTATCACTATTGATGTGCAAGATTTATTCAGCTGCATCCCACACACAATTGGCCTTGAATGGTTTTAATGATATTTAACTCGAGAATTTAAAATGTCATAGAGTAGAAATAATGTACTCAGTGCTTTGATGGACATTGTATTACATAATAATTATTTCTTTTCTGAAGGCCATTATTTTCATCAAAATAAAAGTATTGCAATGGGAGCAGCTTGTGGGCCTTTGTATGCAAATATAGTCATGACCTCATGAGAGGAGACGTTTTTATTTAACAGCCATTATAGAGATTCTTGCAGCATGTACAACAGGTTTCCTTGATGATATCTTTATAGCTTGGACAGACAGCATGGATAAAATTTATGATTTTATAACATATATTAACAATACTACAGTTTTTTTTTTAAATTCACGCATAATGTATGCCAAGAGTCTATTGCATATTTAGATGTCCAGCTAAGAAAAGAAAATATTTCAGGGAGCTTAAGACTTGCTTCCCAAATCTATAGGAACCCCACATATTCTAATATGTTTTAACATTATACCATCTGCCATCTATAGCATCAAAAGTGGGCAGGCATCAAAGGCCAATTTGTGAGGGCAGCAAGAATGGTGTCTAGTCATAGTGATTTTCTCAAAGAGATTTACTTTTCATCATGTTCTTCAATAAGGGGTACCCTAAAGCATTACTTAGATCATTAAAGTGAGGAAGTTAAAACAAAAAGAGCTCAAGGTATGTACGTCCCCCTTTTACAGTATGACACTACTAACCCAGGTAGTATAGAAAACACATTTAATGATATTCATATTACAGGACACTATTCTAGTATATTAGACAATCATATGTATCAATAACAAGCTAGCTATGCACATGCCTTTGTTACCACATATTCAATTGACAGCTCAGCAGTTAGTAATACCATCAGAAAAAAATGGCAGTTCATTTATAATGATAACATTTTATGTAAATGTTTAGGTGAAGCACCTAACATAGTCTATAAAAATAGGTATTTGTTTAAAAAAATATATGATTTTATGTAACATTCTAAAGATAAAATAACAAGGAGGAGCATGACTAAGTGAGAGGCATGCTCACTATGCCCTTCCATTTTTGTGTGCCTTTCCATCAATAATATATCCATTTCAGTCCCTGGAAAATTTAATTGCCATATAGAGGGGATTATTTATGCTGCAGGATGTCATCAGTGCAATAGTTTCTATTGGTAAATCAGAACGTAAGCTTAGGGATCATAGTTATGAACATAACTATTAGATTAGAAAGACTGAATCTACAAATGCACTCTACAAGCATATTCACCAATTTCCAGACCATCATTTCCTGTTTGCTATCATTGAGAAAGTAGAGGTCAGCCCTAGAGGTGGGCCATGGAGACTATTAACTGTAGAAAGACAGCTTTGATGGCAGATATTTTTGAATGCTTCAGTCCCCCCAGGATTTAATGATGTTATATCTATACAGTGCTTACTCAAGAGGAAGGCATATGAAAAATAATATGCTTATATTTATTATCATCTGTTTTTATTATTAAGGGTGAATGCATTAACAATTGTGTATTATTGTTGCTTATATCCTGGCTTAAGTTAGTGATGAATAACAGTTATTCTCCATTTTATATCTTAAACACACTGTTTAAGTACATGTGCTTGTCTTGATAACTGTTGCTTTAAATATATACGTGCTTTGCTTAGGCTGGTGTCATCTGACAAGGAAACTATTTCAGTGCAAATTTTGAATTGTTCTGGTTTTATCTGAAGAAATCTGTATGCTTTTAGATGAAATCCCTTATTATTTGTTTTAATAAACTGTTAGTTCATTATATTTGGCTGTGTGTTCTCTGGCAGAGTTTCCAGTAATTTTTTTAGTTCGTTGTTTTGGTTGTTTTCCAGTATCGTAAGTTACCAGCACAATGGAACCAAACTGTTTTGCATAAAATGTTATCAATATATCTGAGATCTATTGTTTGAGAATAAAACTTTAGAATCTACATGCAATTTATTGTTTTGCATGTATTTACACGTAACATGTCTCGTGTATCTATAGATTCCTATTGTGCACATCATTGTTATATAATTTTTCCTATAATCTTTTTTTACCTTGTTTCAAACTATCTGTAATTTGTTTTCCTGGTGTATTTATTCCAGATTTCAAATTTGTAGTTAACCTTGTTTTCATTTCTTACATTTTTATCTGATATCTTAATTAATTATCTTGTTATGAAGATTTATCTTCCAACCTTATATGAGTAGATCTTTATATAAACCATTTTTCTGAATTTTAAGAAATCAAGCAATGTGCCTTTTTGCATTCCTTCTGCTAACTTACCATTGCATGCATCCCTCCCATTGGTTTTCCATAAGTGAGTGTTTTACTACTATATCACCAGTTATTAGTCTTATGTGTATTACTTTGCACTTCATTTTGGCAAAATTATCAAGCAGTGGTTTAACCTTTACAACAACATGATTACTGCACATCAAAGGTGGTAAAGCTTGACATTAAGTAACAATCATCTCCTTAGCAACACAAAAAACATTGACTATGCTCTGTTCCCTGGTTGGTTTGTTTACAATCTATAGCCATTTTCCTCTAAGTAAGTTGTAAATAATTTCCTTGCTAATGTTGCACAAGGAATATCATGCCAGACTATCACTGGTAAACTCAACTCCCTGGCTATTGTCATTTTTCTTCCTGTATTTAATGCAAGAAATTCATGGATTCCTCTTTGTTATCAGTTGTTGCCTTTGGTGGTCTATATAATCTAACAACTGCGATGTGTTCTAGGGTAGTCTTTATTGTTACAAGCTCAAAACCTATTGTATTGATGTTATCATAAAAAGATGTATTAATCACAAATTTCATAACAATCTTTAATCCCCAGCATAACACATCCAGTCTGTTACAGAACCAAAACAAAAAATGTACCCTGACATAACCAGAGTTCTGTCAGTGTTTGTCAACCATGTTCCACAAATACAAACAGCATCAGTCTTATGTGAATACAACGATTTTCAATTAATAAATACACTTTACTATTGATACCCCTTGCATTGCTGATGATCATAGATGCCATTACATTTAATTATCTGGGGACTGTAACATTCTGTGCCTGTCATGAATCTTGTCCTATGTTTGCCAAACATTGTAATACATTTTCTGCAAGAATCCTCTTCCCTTACCTTGAATATGTGGATTCAATCCTGTCTACATACACCTGTACCCAAAATTAGGCTTGTATGTTATAGACATTTACACTTTTTAGGCATTTATCCAAAAATCCAATTTATCTGCAGTGATCTGGTTCTCTTTTTTATGTGTGATTTCTCAAAATTACTGTTCAACCTATGTTATGCAGAAAGAGATTTCAGTTCCCTACTATCAGTCAGTATGTCCATAAAGATAAAATAATTTGATCCAGTGTATGTAACAATCATCTCCATATTGCCTACATTTAGGCATCTTAAGGCCCTACTAACATCCTATGTTTTCCTCCTGCCATGCACAGAACAATTCAAAGCTGGTTAACTTCTCCATACTTTGGCATATCCAATTGCTAGTATATCACATCCAACCTGATCTGAAGACTCTACCACTTTCAATTCAGTATTCTGTGCTCTTTTAATTGTCAGAAAACAATAATCTTTAGCATCATTGCTCATACTAATCTCACAGTTTTCACCAATAACACCACTATGAAACACTCAGTTGTCAGATAAATGTCTTTGTAATTTTTACTTGTCTTTTCTTTTCTTACACTAACATTTTCATCCTTCTGGGTTTTATTTAAAATTTTTTTCCTTTAAGCTTGTTCTATGCCCATTTTTTTAACATTTCTGCTATAAAATTATATACTTTTCTGTACAATGAATGTTTTGTGATTGAACACTGCTTTCATGACCTGTAATCTGAGTAATATATATATATATATATATATATATATATATGATATATATATATATATATATATATATATATATATATATATATATATATATATATATATATATATATATATATATATATATATATATATATATATATGGGTGTACTTTAGTTGACTGAGATGCCACTTCGCCGACACGCAGAAGACCGAGACCAAACGACCGAAAACACACAATACCGACAACTCACAAAACCGAACACCATAAAACCGACACACAAAACGTAAACTACACATTACACACAACTACATATCCACTAACCTTAACCCAAACCCTAACCCTAAGGTCCGACACGACCGCACACTTACCCTACCCGCACCCCTAAACCTAAAGTCTGTCACTATTGCACACTGACCCTACCTGCACCCTAACCATAACTCACTTAACCCACCCTAAAACATAAAGCCCGTCACTATCACACACTCACCCTACCCACACCCTAACCCTAATTCACGTAACTGGCCCCTAAACTACACTCCATCACTATCACACACTTACCTTACCCGAACCCTAAGTCTGACACTACCACACACTCACCTTTCCCGCACCCTAACCCTAAATCCCTCACTATCGCACACTTACCTGTCCACTCCCTAACCCTAAATCCCTCACTATTGCACACTTACCGAGTCGCGTTCACACGTTCCCCATGTCGGTCTTTTGGCTGTCGGGATTTCACCTTGTCGATCACCTTCGTTTTCGGTCATTTGGTCTCGGTCTTCTGCGTGTCGGCGAACTGGCGTCTTGGTCAACTCAAGTAGACCCATATATGTATATATATATATATATATATATATATATATATATATATATATATATATATATATATATATATATATATATATATATATATATATATATATATATATATATATCAAAACTGCATCTTTTTGTTTAGTATATTTTCTCGTTGCATTATATACATTAGTCATTTTCTTTTTCTTCCTAATTATTTGATCTCCATTTCTTTCATTTTTTTCTCCTACATGTTCTAAATCGTCTGACTGGTGTATACTTGTATTATGACTTCCAAAGCTATTATTTCCATGTATTACATTTTATAGGGATTGTGTGATTTTTACCAGCAGAAAATACTTCCTTTTCTGTAAGCATTTGCCTAATAATACTTATCTCTCCAGCACATTCGTTAACATATATAACTGTTTTCAAGCTATGCCAGTTTTTCAAATACAATCATTCTCTGCACATCGAGATTTACTATCAGTAATAGTAAGTAACTTGCGGTGCTTCCAAAATGGCTACAGACTGAGTGACAGATTTATTTCAGCTTTCCCAGTGTGAAAAAAGAAACTCAGAAAAGAGAGCCAGTGAATTTTTATTTTTGGGTAAATTTTGGTTACTAGCTAGAAAGTGCACTGCCTAGATGCCAGCAAAGAAAAAAATTAGAGAACCTGAAAGAAAGTCAACCACAAAAGGTGAGGAGAAAACACTAGCTAGGAAGAATTTGGCACCTCTTTGGCAATAAACAGTTCAAGCTCTAGGTTTGGTGCATGACAATAATTCAAGTAATCTGAGGAAAAATATATCAAATGTGCTCAGACTTGATTAAAATGAAACACTGATTATACTGAGTAAAATCATAACCGTCTGGAAAAAAAATGGAAGAAGCGTTAAACAGATGTTCACATGAGCTGAAAAACTGCAAAAATCACAAGTTGAAATTAAGAAAAGGTTGCATGAGTATAAGACTGCTTAACAAGGTATGTTTGACAAAATGGTAGCTTTAGAAGGCACAGCATGTTGGGAAAACCAGATATTTTCTGCCGTACAAGAGAAACTGGAAGGTATTACGTTTTTGAAAGTACAAATAAGCAACACGATCAGTATTCCACAACAAGAGTTGTTAATTAAAACAGCATACTGTGTGTATGCTCCAAACCTGGCCAGGAGGAAGCAGCCAAGACCTCTAATAGTAAAGATGAAATCCTACCAGCTGAAATAGTTGATTCTTACAAAACTTTGGGAGATGGACACAGTAGTAGAGTTTGGAGACAGTAGAGTATTTGTGGAAAATGATTACTCACCGTATATCAGGCAGAATAAAAACTAAATTTATTTCAGCAGTCAGGGAATGTTTACAAGCAGGTGTAAGATTCAAGCTGCTGTATCAAGCTATCTTCTCAATATTTTTTTCCTGGAGGGCCAAAGTCATTTTTTGATGAAGAACATGTTAGGGAAGAAATGGAAAAATTTGTCTAGCACTCAAACAGAAATAGACTCTGCTTCTTATTCTTTTGATAATACAGCTCATAGATAGACTGTGCCAGTGCAAATTTTTCAAATGTTTCAAAGGAAAATATTTGAGAGACAGAGAAAAGCATAGAATCTTGTCTAGAAGAACTGGGAGTATGTTGGAAATGAGCCAGATACTTAAGCTCTGATATGGACATTGACAGAAGGATAACAGTGAACTCTGCCTCTTGATCTTCGTATAATAAAGCTCATAAAGACACTACGCTAGTGAAACCTTTTTCAATCTTCCAATGGAAGATGCCTTAGAGACAGAAAAAAGCACAGGAGTTGACTAGAAGAACAGGCAGTATGTTAGAAATGAACCAGAGACTGGAGTTGGTGGAAATCAACAGGAAGAAAACCAGCAACTTAGAAAATAATGATTACATAGGTGATTACAAACCATCAATCAGATTTGTGAAATATGGCAGAACAAGAAAACCTGGAAATATTGGACTTTATGACTTTATTAAACCTATAGGGGACTGCAAAGTATATGTCCTATTTCATGTCATTAATGTTTGTAAGAACATTAAGGAGAGAGGAAGTGGAAGGAAAGAGGTAACTTTAAGTAAAACAATTTTTGTTCTTAACAATATTGTTATACAACATGACATATACCACGTTATATAGTAAAACATTTTCAATTATCTTTCTGTGTCATAGGGATATTAAAGTAAACAAGTGCCACCTTTTTTCCTTCCTGTTTCATAGGGTACTAGGGCTATTAGCCTAGGGGGCTGGCTGCCTATAGGCTACCAGCCATTCCTGGCTTCTTTATTTCATTATTTATCCTTTGGACCTGTCTAGCCTGTCTAGACAGGGCGATCCCTGGGGTGAATGATCCTTTCTCATCTCCAGTCGTCAAGGTTTCTTTTGAAGAGGAGAGGTTGAAGCACTCTGCTTGATGACACATATGGGCAATCTATTCCAGAGTCTGGGAGTCTCTGGGTCAGGAACTCCCTCCCTCATGTTTTGTTTATTGTGATGACAAGGTTTAGATCCCTGGAGCGTGTAGCTCTGAGGGATTGGGATTTCTTTAAGTGTAGCATGTCCAACACTTCTTGTTTAGTTTTAAGAAATGTAGACACTGCAGTATAAACAGAGAAGTAAGGATGGACAAAATGGTAAGATAATATGCCATAATCTTAGATTATTGAGGTGATGGATGGGTTGGAAAAGTATATAGAGCATGATATAAGTAAAATGTATATGTTTTTTTCTTTCTTTTGCACGGAGGAATGCCTGGGTTAAGTCCTTTGTCTTGATCTAGCAACATGTTTTAAGTGGAAGAAAGTGCAAAAAATGAATATTGAATGTAATGTAAACTTTTCCTTTAGCAAATAAATCTCACAGTGCAAAATGAGTAGCTTGTAGCTGAAGGCAACTGTGCATCTAGTTCTCACATTTCTACTGGGGACAACCTCATAAGAGGGCAATGCAAACAGAACATTTTTTTCTTTTAATGGCTAAAAGATAATGTTTTCTGAAAGTGTTCAAGCTATTTTCTACATCTGAGAGAGACATATGGATAAGACTAAAAATACACCACTTAGTATAAGTAGACGCACAGGCTTTACCATGAGTCTTAGCATGGATGACCTTCATTATAGGTCAAGTAAAGCCTGTGAGTGCACCTGTCCATTTATGACAATTGCTCTTATTTGGAGGGTTAAACTTCATTATTTTTTAAGATGTGTATAGCTTTGCATGTTTATATTAAGTTAATAGATTATGCTGGTGTTCTGGAGGTGTGTTTGCTTTTTCAGGTGAAGGTTTTTATATATATATATATATATATATATATATATATATATATATATATATATATATATATATATATATGTGTGTGTGTGTGTGTGTGTGTGTATATATATATATATATATATATATATATATATATATATACACATACACACAGACATATATACCCTCATATATATTTATTTAGACAGGGAAAGAGAGAGAGAGAGAGAAAACAATATAACTCAGTTATTATATATATATATATATATATATATATATATATATATATATATATATATATATATATATCTTAAACATTTGTCCTATGTAACACCACTTGCTTAATCTTTCAAAGTTTCATAATGTAAAACCCAGTCATTGCTAGATGCTTACACAACAGTGGTACAATTTTTATCATGACCATTTCGCAACTATCTTCACATGGCATGACTGATGAGTAATGTATTTTTTGAAAAATATAGCTATGTCTAGCTAACTTCTGGCTTCCAGTTACTCACTCTTCATTTCACTGCTGTACCACAATTAACCACCTATTTAACTTACATCATGCCACAGTAGTGGCCCCTGTTGGCAATTGTAATTACATTATCAGAAAAACAGGTAACACACCATCAAGAACAAATCAGCTGCCACTGTGTAATAAAACCAATTATGCTGCTTAAAATATATTCATTGTTCATGTTCTGCCTCTGTTGCTTAAATCCATGCCATCAAGTACATGGAATGATGTATGATAGTAGCTGTACTTTCCCTGGCAATGACTACAGTTCACATGTCATCCCAATACTAATATTTTTAATGGTGATTGTATTGGTAGTCTGTTTTGTCTTTTTAGTGAAAAAGTTCTGTTACAAATAATTTTTGGTCAAGTGTTACTCAGATGCATCCTATTGAATGGAATAGGCTTAGGGAACCATACTCACCCAAATATACTTTTACCATATCATCCCATTGTTTTTGCCACTTGTTTATTCAGCTATACTGTTTCATTTACCACAAATATGAAACAACCAGATTTTCTTATTCACATCAATACCTGCCCAATTACAAGAAATGTCCATTACTGCACAAATACACATAACTGACCATACTTCCTTTACATTGCAGTATTGCCTGTGTGCCTTGTTTCCACTACATTTGTGTCTGTGATATTTATTAGAAGTGCATCAACCAATTTGCTGTTTTACTTCTATTTATTTCTTTGATACCAGACAAAATGCACCATGTTATTTCCATTTGGAGCAAAGTTGTGATGGAAAACTGTTAAACATATCAATATTTGTACGCTCTGGAGTTTTGCAGTTACTCAGTTCTATCCCCTTTGCTGTACTACTCACTGCATATAATGTCATAATGATCTGGTAGTCTACAGTCCCAAACAAACATTAAATGATTTTTTTAGAAGATATTGTCTTGAGGTGTTATTTCACTTCTGCCTCATAGATCAGCTAAACATAGAACTTGTTTTTCCAGAAATATTATTTTATCAAAACAACAGTGCATATACAGTGGAAGACATTGTATATGTACAATGTACAATATGCAGTGGAAGACATTATGGTGGAATACATACACATTTAGCAAATGTAACAGCTAGACTGTTAAGAAAACAAAAACTGGATTATTTTTGTAATTTAGCAGTATTTATTGCTACTGTCTGACTGGACAGAATCCAGTTTCATTTCCATTGGCATGTGGATATCTGTCACGAGTTTGACAAACACAACAGCTCGGAATCACTCTCCTCACTCTACCTCCCAGATGCCCATGACACCACACAGTGTACTGATGGTTAACCGTTTGTCATCTATTTTCATCAGCTTCTACAGGTAGTACAGATAATGCTCATTGCTATGCATCAGCTGTATGCAGCACACAGTGCCTGAGGACACAGTGCTGCATTTCCTGAGGACAACAGAAAACTCTTATTATTTTCCATTTCCTAGAGTACTTACATTAATACAGTTGGACCATGCGTTTTTTGGTAAATTCCAGTGTGATCTTGACAGTCTTTTAAAGTAAAGTACCGCATTCATTATTTTCTTTTTTGTACTGTACATAATGGTTGTATTTATGTTGCTGCAAATCATTCATGCAGAGTGAATAAGAAAACTTTGACAGCGCTGGCTCCTGCAGCCTGTTGTCTTACATTGTGTAATACAACCAGTGGTCTGGTCACAGTAGGTATAATGTGCTCACATATTCCCAAGAACCATACATGTCTGAATTGTGCCACAGCTGAATCTTAATTCCTTAACCATGTGAATTGGCAGTATCAGTATCCACACCTTCCTAAGGTTTCTCATGTTTCCACATGATTTTGCACTCCTTCTTAGGCAATGTTGTCAGCAGAAGCTTGACTTCCAAATAGACATCATACAAAATTTACTCAATAACAATACACTTTTTCTAGACTACAGAATGAGCTAATGACAAGGTATGCTCCAGGAGTAATGATCTAACTTTTTCAATTTGACAAGATGGTCAAAAGCTGTTGATGCATGCAATACACTTGGTTTTGCATGTAAATAATCAATGGCAATCTTAATCTCACATTGGACTGGCATACCATCCTCCTTAGTAATGCAGCAGTCTGTGCTATATTACTATGCTTTGTTGGATGAATAAGAAAGAGTCATATCAAAAATGGTTACCTTCTAAGGCAGGAATTATGTTTGACTGAGGAAGAATGGTTATTATGTGGATGTGCCTGACTACTGAAGTCCAGCCTAGACATTGAAATAACTTCTGTAAAAGGTGGGCCAACAATATGATAACCTGACAATATATTACTCTATTGAATCAGAAAAAAATGTTGCCAGTTAAAGAATTGTTATTGGACCACAGCAGACAATGTAAGGTCTGTCATACTCCATCAGTTTCATGAGTCCCTAAGACTAATGGGATTAGTAAGCATTGTAGGTCAGATATGTTGTTGTTTGTCTTTCGGCTTTTTCCCATTAAGGGGTCGCCACAACGGAACTCCGGTCTGCTAATGATTGGCAGTAGATTTTTACGAAATGCCAAGGTGCCAGCTCGATGCCCAACCTTCAACAAAGGCATGCCCATTTACGCATGTCTTTCGAATGCTACCCAACCACGGGGAGGACATGCAGGCTCCACACAAAAGGCACTCCC
The DNA here is from genome assembly GCF_019279795.1 of Protopterus annectens. Lineage (NCBI taxonomy): Eukaryota > Metazoa > Chordata > Ceratodontiformes > Protopteridae > Protopterus > Protopterus annectens. Next base: position 469,822,197 of record NC_056746.1, read on the forward strand.
AAGCCAAGCCGAGAATCAAACGGGAGAACCTCTTGCTGTAAGGTAACAATGCTACCGCCGTACCATAGGTCAGATATAATATCCCTAAATAAAAAATTAAAAAAAAAGTTTTGTTACCCATTTTCTCCTTTCTTAACCTTTATCTAACTTTGAAATGTTTGATGAGGAATAACATGGCAGTCAAATATGTCCATTGTGTCAACTCACTTAACATGTAGTGGCCACAGAAGCCTTCACCTATGGTGTCCCTCCAATGGTGTGTACTTAATTTATAGTAGAACACTAATTACAGGAGCATATATATGGCTAAACTGCAATGGACAGACAATCAGCCATACTTTGTTGGTGTAGAATTTCTTCTGCAGGCACACTTACTCTTTAAACCATGAAAGTACTGTTTTGTGGCCTACAATTGCTACAGATTCCAAACTAATGATTGTCAATTTTTACTGTTTCTACACTCAGTTTATTTAAAGAAACAAAACTGTTTACCATCACTATACATATCACTTAGTATGCCATTTACCAAGCTATGATAATTAGACTCAATTATAATTAATCATATGTCTTACTTAAGAAAGTAAATTGAAAATCTGAAAGAGAAAAATGTCATGTCATATAAAACAGGAAGAGAGACAAAAAAACAGTTGTACAATTTATATATCTGAATGTGGATCAAGTCAGGACAAATGCACTTATCAGTGACAGCTAATACAATGAAAGAGGAAATGTGTTGCATTTAAGGCTATAATACAGGTCTGCATAGGACTGTTGTATCATTAATGAAGTTTGAGATTCTTATAATATCAGTACACTGGAAATGAATGACAACACCAAGACTGGGTGAGAAGTTGGTATAATGGCTAAGGTGTTTACTTTACAACCACAAGGTGCAGGGTTTGGTTCTCACATGGGGTAATTAGCTAGGCTTAAAATGACCCACAAGGGCAGCTAGCCTAGTACCAATCTATAAACCTATGTGTCAGTTTGCAGTGCTTTGAAATGCTACATTGCACATCAACTGCAGTACATTTTTGAGAGTATGCTTCATTACTTTTCATGTATACAATTATTCATACTCTGCAGCTAGAAATAAATAAAATGTATCTGCTACTAACTTCAGAGCTAGAGATGCACTTCTCAGGAGACATTCCACAGGATACACTTTTGATGACAGTCATCATGTGGCTACAGTGGTTGCAAATACACCACTCAGGTGCTGCATGACTCTGTGGAGGTTGTGAGCGTTCCTGGTCTTCTATGATTTGGCTATCGGGAACATCAAGAAGAATAACTGGATTCTGCTTAGCAATTATAGATGCTACGAAAGAAGCTCTTGATTGCTCAGAGCATGAATTCTGTCTTTTAAAATATAAGTATTTCATTGTTACTGACAAATTAAGCAATTGTGAAATAAGTTAGAACATGGTCCTAATACACATACAGCTACAGGGTAATCAATGAAATTTCAATGAATTATAACAAGATATCTGTATACTCATACCATGGTAAATACAAAATAGTATGAGATAGTCTATTGTCTAATGCCAGACAATGTGGCCATTACAGGGAAATAAAAGATTTTTCCAGCAGTACTGTGAATACCAACAAGACAAGCAGAGGGCCACCACTCTGTAAACCCCATTCCTCCCATGTAAGACTCCACCCATCATGCAATATTGCATTTTCGAAATGGGTTATCTGCTAAATTATTTTGTCATTGTTATAGTATATACATATGTTTTATACTTCTGATGCAAAATAGCTCCCATGCCTAATGTTTCCAAGTTTATACATGCAATTTAATAGTCATCTGAGAATATGTTTTATATATACAAAATATCAGCTATATTTAGTAATCTGTACAAATTGCATATTATATAACCAGACAGACTTGCAGATTCAGTCAGTTTTTCAGACACATGCAGAAACTGAGATACATGCACACACACACACACACACACACACACACACACACACACACACACACACACACACACACACACACACACACACACACACACATGTTAACATTGAGCTCTCCTTGTTAATTAATAACTTGTTGGACAGCATTCATTCTCCTATAATGCATAGTTTACCATTTTGCTCATTTTCTAGAAAGAAAATTTACACTGTTAATATTGATCCATACACTGTTGGCTGGATTTGATACAAGAATGTCTGTCTATAGGTTGAGAATTCACTCTGACATTTATTAAGTGGTATATAACTGCAGCTATGACTGGTTATTTATACAAAGAAGTATTGAGCTTATTTGTAAAGTTCTTTGTGACTGACATCTACTTCTTCCTTAACTGCATATCATTTAGCTTTGTTGTAATGGGCGTTGTTGCCCTCTTTGCCATGCTGTAGGTGCAGAAACCCTTCTTGCATGTCATCGTTTAGCATTTGCAGCAAATATTTGAGACATTTTACATGCTATTGTGTTCTGTTTCATTTTTTTCTGTAAACATTTCACAGAAAATAAGTGCATGGTTCATTCTATTAAAAATTGAGAAATTGAGTTCTCATGCCTGCTTTAAAATAATTTGGACAGGTAGATGGATGATAGTGTATATGAGCCTATGCTAGTAAGCAGCAAACCATTAGAAAGCCTCCCTAAGTTTTTAATGCGAAACACTGAACATTTTGGCAGGCTATCAGTGCTCTAAGACCTTTCAACCAGACCTCTCAACTATTCCTATTTTGGGTGAATGTTTCTGTCTTCAGGCTAGATTTGCCCTTGTAAGGATTTCCCTATTTTGAGATATGTTCCTGTTTTCAGGCTTAATCCATACCTCTCAACTGTTCAGACTTTTTGCAGAATGTCCAGATTTTTTCCTCATATTTTATTATATTATGTCAATTGCCTTACTACAGAGAGATCCATTTCCCCACCCAGCTAAATCTTCCATTCAAGAGAAAAATAATGAACATGCTTTAGTGTATAAAGCCAATTGCTACTTTGCAGGGATCAACATATTATTGTGCAATCCATGACCCCCTAATAGTTCTTCCCTTGAAACATGCAAAAAAAAAAAACCCAAAAAAAACACTTTACTGTAGCAATTGACTTATCACAGTCCCCAGTGAATGGCTGATTGCACCTCCCAACACTTTGCGCCTGGGGAAATTGCCCCCTTGTCTTACAATAGCTAGGCTTTTGCTGCCTAGTACCCAAAAAACATACTACATAACCAACAGATTAATGGCAATGATAATTTAAAGAACAAGGACACACATCTTACATCTCTCTTTTTTGAAGCTGAGGATGGATGGCTGAATAAATTACTTTGCAGGATAGAATTTTGCAATACAGTTCATTGAAATGTACAGTTTTTACACAGTCTTCTCTTACCTAATATGCTTATATTTTTCCATCATGTTTTCAACTCTCTACTTTTTAAATTATTTATTTATTTATTGACATTTTTTGATGGGGGAAGTCTGTCTGGGTCAGAAACCCATTTTCAGTGGAGGCCTGGAGAGAAAAGCTCCACATAAAGTACATATGTTTTTGACAATATACAGTATACATTACACACACAGTTTAGTTCAACATATTCCAATCAAGAATGAGAAGATACTAAATAGCTTAAAACAGTATTACATAAGATAAATAGACATTGCACATACAATTTGGTTCAGCATGTTACATTTAAGAATGATAATTATACAGTGTACCTTAATGTATTGTTCCATGACATAAGTACACATGGTAAAGCTTAAATATGAAACAGTATTGATTTCCAGTTGGGGTCTGTCTGGGATACATGAAAAAGTATACATTAAAAAGGTAAGTGAATTCTTGTAGGTATAAATTATTGTACGTTTATAGAGTTTTGTGTTTCTGAGTAGTATCCCACATTCCTACTTAAAGTGGGAAGAATCATGTATTATTTAGTTTTTATGTTGATTCGTTTTGGTGGTGCAGCGGTTAGCATTGCCACCTCACAGCAAGAGGCTCTCCAGTTCACTCCTCGGCTGGGATGCCCTCTGTGCAGAGTCTGCACGTCCTCCCTGTGGTCACGTGGGTTTCCTCCGGGTGCTTCGGTTTCCTCCCAAAGACATGCTGTAGGTAGATCGGATACTTTAAATTGGCCCTAGGTGTGAGTGTGTGCATGTGTGTGCCTTCAGTGGAAGTTTGAGTGCTGGGCTGGCAACTTGACACTGTAAAAACTCCACTGCCAATCATTAGTGGACAGATGATCCATTGTGGTGACCCCTAACCGGGAAAAGCTGAAAGAAGATGTCCAGATTTTAAGCTGGATGTTCCTACTTTTCAGGGGTCTTTATTCCATTTTTTAATGTGTGCTGGTTGAGAAGTATACTTCACCCTGAAGCTATGTACATACTTACGTGAACTTAGCAGTTGATTAACTATGTAAATATCTTTTGTAACTATTTGCTGTAAATATTCCTTTTAACAACTTGTTAATTTCTTAATTATGTCATGCAAACTATGAATGTTTTTCTTTCTTGTTTGACTTGCTAATCATGTGTCTCCTGGTTTGATTCTTTGCTGGGGTGTCTTCTGTGCAGAGTTGCATATCCTCCCTCCGGTCACTTGGGTTTTTTCTGGGTATTCCGGTTTCCTCCCACATTCCAAAGACATGCAGTAGGTGGATTAGACACTCTAAACTGGCTATAGGTGAGAGTGTATATGTGAGTGTGTGGTACAAATGAACTACCATGGCAGAGCTAGCCACCTGGTGGTGTAAACCTCATTTCTAGATGATTGTCACTGCTGTAGTGACACCCCGACCCCATGTGCAAAATGGGAAAAGGGGTTGAGGATGGATGGATGGAATCATGTGTCTCTCATGTTGCACATCATCATTGTATATTATCTACTGTTAACTGTTTTAACATACTCATTGTAAATTAAATACTGTTGAGTGTTGTAACCAAAGCAAATATTGTATGTTGTCTTAGAGCCTTTCTCTCCAGGACTTCATTGAGAAGGAGTTATATTCACAGCCAGTACTTCCTGGTAGACAAAAGCAATAAATAAATGAATAAATAACTTCAGCAGAGTCATAGGCACTCTGGACTACTATAATAGTCAATTCAAAACTTTCTTTCTCAGAATTCTAGAAAGTTTTTCTGTGTGAATTTTAGCTAACCAACCCCACCTCCTTATAGGGCTATTTGTCACATGTAGTTATATAACCTGATTTTGCATGACTGTACATGCACTTTGATTACACAGTCCATTAAGGGTCTGTGACTCAAGACTTTGTAAATACTTACCCCAGCAGGAAATTATATGTAACTGGGCTGATCCATAGCTAGTCCATCCTGACCAGAACTGGTGTCTCACTCTACCCCAAATTGACATTAAAATAATTAACTGTAGCAGTTACCAATGAGCTATAACACAAAGTTTATGCTAGTTCCTTCTTACGATTACTGATACACTATGATAGTAAATATACTCATTTCTGAAAGCAAAATATCACACCTGGCTTCAGAAATGATTGCTAGCATCCCAGCTGCACTGCATTTGCACCTACCAATCAACTCTTAAGAACAGCTTGTATCTGTGTCAGCCACTCACTTCACCACATCCGAGTGTCAACCCTGAAGTGGTGATTTTATGACAAACAATTTTATGTGTCATTTGTAGATCAGTAGAAAAGGACACAACTGTTTCTGTACACCTGCATCTGAAAAAGTTAAAGGTGAAAATGTGCAGCATTCTCCGAACAAGACCACATAAGACATGCTGAATTCATAGCAACCTTAAAAGATATCATACCAGTCTTCCCATATTGCAAAACATGAACATTTATTACCAAATTGGTATACTGCCAAAAATGTTAACAGCATTATTGTGACTGAGTTTATATATCCTATGGTACAAGGTACATTTTGACTTCCAGATACCTGTGACTTGCACATGTGACATTTTTTTCCTACTCATTTTGCCATTATCCAATTATTGAGATTCATCACACATGTCACAGTGGTAATTCCATGCCATCATCTTCTTTTTCTTCAGACAAAAAATCATAAATAAAGAAAACATGAATGGCTTATCCAAGGAATCTAATGTATATACTCCTCCATGCCCACCACACAAGAAAGCAATAAGAATGATGGTGGGATGGTGAAAGCTCACCTCTAGTACCGGCCTATCTCTTGAACTCTTACTGTGCTTACGGATATACTGTGACATTTCTAATACCTCAAAAAGTATGAGTACAACATTTAGCTTGGCACTTCCAGTGGCTCTTAGAAGGCAAATTTTCAATTGTAAATCACAGCTGGATTTTAAATCAAAAAATGTTCTAGTTACGTTCTAGTTAAATATTTGCTTAATATTCTGAAACAGTCCCCTAGATCATAGGTCATGAGGAACCACTTTATTTTTCTGAAGACATGGTTATGGACACAGCATCAGGCATGTCTACAGATATCCAACAAATGCAAGAGTCCCTCACCTTACTTGTCTGTGTTAGGAGAGAAAACAGACAAGTTGATATTACTGCATCACTCATCTATAAGAATCAAACCTTTTATCTACACTTATAAGTTATACTATTACCATTGTTATGATGTGATTGTTCCAAGGCTGTGTGAACAATCTGACATTTTATAGCAGAATACATTAAGACTGCAGGCTGCACAGACAAATCATTGACAAATACATAATTAGCTTTCCCTTAAATGCTCCAGATGTGCTTGCCACTCTTTTCCTTGGTTTGTGCTGAGAAATCAATCTTTGTGCCCTTTGGGGCACTTTCCGCTGACAGACAATATTTCCTCAAATTGAAAAACTGCATTCGTTCATTTTAGACATGAGACATGTTTCACAATCAGAAGGTTGGTATCTGGTGGAGAAAAGTATATAATTGTTGACTGTATGTGTTGGGGGTCATCTTCTTGCAATACAGAATGGGCTACAACAGTACTAGCACAGTTCATTGTATTTAGAAAAATCATCTTCTTTAGGTTACGGAAATAGCTGCACTTTTTCTTAACAAGTTATGATCCACTATGAGCTTTTACTATTGAACGTATGAGAATACTTGAAAGAAAACCAAGGAATATGAGGTTTACAATGTTTACAATATAATATCCAGTTCAACCAGTTTCTGTGATAAATCATAAAACATACAATTTGTGCATAACAAAGTGCTGTTTATGCACACATTGCATGCTATATTGTATGCTACATTTATTGCAATTATATTCAGTATGAGATTAGCATATAAAATGAGAGAAAGGCAGGCTTATCGTATGACTAGAGAGAGAGAGAGAGAGAGAGAGAGTCAAGGGAGAGAACTTGATAGAAGTTAGGAAGTGAGTGAAGAAGGCAGAGTAAGGAGGTATAAAGAATGAATTACTTGATCATATTTAGGGATATAGTTTATCCTGGTGGTAAGAAAGAACAGAGTCAGATTTTGCCTAGGAAGTCCTTCAGAATGGTTTTAAAGAAATGGAGGGAAGGCGTTGACCTGATGGATACAAGTAAGGGTTAAAAATGGAAGTATTTGATAAGCCATTATAATCTGCTTGCATTTTGGGAAGATGAATGTAGGACACAGCGCATAAGTGCCATACCAACAGTTTTAGATGTTAGAGTGTAGTAGCATATATATTATATATAATTATATTTATATATGGATATTGACCTAACAGTAGTTAATAATGTAGAAAGGAATATTTCTCTGATATCTGTTATGCAAGTACAGACTCTTTTCAGTGTATATGGTTCTACTAGCTATCATGTCCAGTTGAATAAGTACTTCTACAGCCTATTGTGGCTGATATTAAAATAAATACTTTTGCAAGGCTACGTTCAAGTGTTACAAACAGTAAGTATCGTACACACAGAATACTGATAGATACAGTCCATATTATTGACCACTACAAATTGATTACTGTCCACCATAACTCAGTCTAATCAAACTCGTAACAAAAGCAAATACTTACACCTGGTTACTACAATGGTTTATCATGGATGTCATTCCAACAGGAATGTTGTGATCAATAGTTGCAAGGTCATTTCTAGCACAATAAATTGGAAATGTGTACGAGTTCCTTTTAGAAGTCTACATTAATATGTGCTGATGAAATTATTCCAGTTCAGCGTTATGCCTGAAACTGGAAAACATTACCGATTTGTGACTAGTATTAATAAATCACTTGCATATTGAATGATGTCGGAGATTCCAATGTTGATCATTATGCTTTATTTTAGTTATGTATGCATTTATTTAGGACTTATCAGTGAGTTTGTTACACAGGTTCATGGACCCTTTCCAGAAATGGAATGGGCCAAGAGATAAAAAACACAGTCACAAATGGAAATAAAATGAATGAAACAATGTTACAAAGACAAGCACAAAGTGTCAAAGCAATGCCACTATTCACTAATTATCACTGAGTAAGTGATTAATCATTTACCCTCATGCATAAGACAAATATATGCAGAACTGCAGATATATGCAACCTAAATGTTTTGTACAATTGAACAGTATTCACATGGTACTCTTCAAAGAAGCTAAGAAGTTATGTACAAATACTTTTCCACAGAAAAGAAACATTCAATAGCTGTAGCTCAAGTAATAGTGGATGTTTCTTTAAAATTTTTCATCATGAATAACTTCTTGTAATGCTTCATGTGCTGGTCTGCCTGGCTCTGTCCATGGAATAGTACACTTTTTGCCATGTTCTTCATATGCACAGCTATATACTGACTGTTCACAGCAATTTTCTGTGTTCCACTTATGCTCATTGATGACATGATGTAAAATGCCACCCCATTGAATCTACGGTGGAAGAAGACAGTTGTAAACAGTCAGTAAATTACAGAAGCTATAGAAAAAAATGAATGCAACTCATTACACAGTGCAGCACAGATGTTGGGTCATGTTTACCATGAAGTCTTCCACAATCTCAGACTATTGACAGCAATACCAGAAATAGTTGGTTACTTCCTTGCACCTCCTTCAGAGCAAAAAGATAACATTCAGGTATCCAATACATTGAAGATACCACTGTAATACAAACAATGTATTTATCAGTGTAAGTAAAAATGTATTAAGAAAGTTAAATCATAAACTAAACATTTAGATTAATAGTCATATGCTAATAGTACTTCAGATAGTCATATATTGTAATATACTCAAGAAGGATTATTATATAATCAAGTAAGACTGTTGGACCAGTGCAAATGTACATCTGAGGTACTTGTCTAGCAAGGTGATAAATGAAGGGAAATATAAACTAAACAAATGTAAATCAATTAATTTTCTATCATATAATTTTTAACACCTATCTAACTTCTCAACCTTCATTTAGGACTTATCAGTGAGTTTGTTACACAGCTTCATGGACCCTTTCCAGAAATGGAATGGGCCAAGAGATACGGAAATAGTAAAACAAGGAGATGATATTAAGATTTGCAGGTAAAGAGCAGCAGTAATTGATGGGACTCAAATAAGTATATACAAATGGAGCAGGGTAATATTACAAGAGGAGGCATTACAGTATATTCCACACTATCCTTTCATGCTCACTCATTAATTTTGCAATTTGAGGATGTGCATTGGTCACCACTTTCTCCATATCAACTTCATGCTTCAAAAGGATATCCATACTTCTCTTAAAGGCCATTTTCTCCTTTCCAGTAGAATTTAATTCAGTTTCATAGGATCATAGGAATTTATTAGGCTAATTGCCCTAGGGCCCTTACAAGCCTAGCCAAGTTCTACCCTTATTTCCACAATCAGCACCTATTGCTCAATCAAAGAGGGACACAGGTAGAACCTCCATGGTGAATTTATGGTTACCCATCCAATTGTCCAGATTGCATTTGAAGAGGGCCAATGAAGTGCTGTGTTTGACATGAAGAGGAAGTCTGTTCCAAAGGCATGGCAACCTCTGGGAGAGAAATCTGTCCCTCCAGCAGCTTCTGTTAATGTCACATACCAGGTTAAGGTCTTTAGAGTGAATAATCCATGTACCATTTGACTTGCATATATGCAGCATTTCCAATAAAGCAGGGTCAGGTATTGCTTTATAGACAAGGCAGAGATAGCCTCTGACTAGTTCGTATGAAGCAGAATAAAGTGTCAGTGATTTCAGACAATCCAAATAGGACAGATGTTGAAGAACTTGAATTTTCCTTGTGAGGAACCTCTGTGATCTTTCCAATTGCTGCAGGTGCTTGAAAAGGTGCATACCAAAACGGGCATTGTACTCACTTATTGCCCTGATGAGGGAAGAGTACAGGGAGGTTATAACTTCTTTTTTTTTCTGGAGTAGGGTTGCCACCTTTTCAAATGCCCAAAGTGGGATATTTTTTGTACAAACATCAGATTTTGAAAGGAAAAACATACCCATGGCCAGTACAAGGACAGAACTTCACTTTTTTGCCTAAATAAATGCTTATTCTTGTAGTATTTTAGTTGCTTATTATCTTTCTTATAACATTTAGGTGTTTCAGAAACAGAATAACTGTTTTATGCAACCAATACATTAAATGTAGGAAATATGTTTGTCCTAATATCTCAGGACATTTGCCATTTTTTCAATTTTTTATGCAGGACACAACTGCCCAAAGAGGGACTGTCCCTCGCAAACTGGGACAGGTAGTAACCCTATTCTGGAGGCAATGCCCTTACTTATGAGTTGAGCAATATAGAATGCCCTTCTTACTACTGTGGGGACATGGTGATCAAAGGTATGGTTGCTGTCAACCTGTGTTCCCAGGTCTCTCACCACTGAGTGCTTACTTAAGGTATTGCTATTGATGTGGTAGTTTGCAGGAACATCGCTCTTACCAAAAGGGATGATGATACATTTGTTTTGCACTAAGATGAAGGCCATGCCTTTGTCATCAATCATTTGTTTGTGTAGGTCCCACTTGTAGGATGTTGACATTGTTTAGGGATTCTATGACTGCTCCCAGTTTGCAGTCATCAGCAAACTTTGTCAGCCACAGACCTTTAGTTTTTGCTTGTAGTGCAGAGAAATAGATTCCAAACAGTAGAGGTCCCAGGACTGATCCCTGTGGAACACCACTTGTTACATGTCTGCTGTTGGAGGTGAATTTCCCTATTTTGACTATATGGCTTCTATTAGTGAGCCAGTTAGTGACCCATCTAATGATATAAGGGTTGATACCTAGCTGGGTGATTTTGTCAATAATGCCTGAGTGGGGGATATTGTCAAAAGCTTTGGCTAAGTCTAGGTAGGCTGTATGCACAGATTTCCCCTTATCCAAGGCCTTGGTGGCGGTGTCAAAGAAGTCCACCAGATTTAACAGGCATGATCTCCCTTTGACAAATCCAAACTGAGTAGGGTCAAGTGTTTGGAGATTACCTATATCTTTGTTGATAAGGTCCATGATGATTTGCTCTATGGCCTTGCAGATAAGGCTAGTCAGGCTAATAGGTCTATAGTTCCTGGGGTCAGTGGAAGCATCACCTTTGTGCAAGGGAATAACAGTGGCCATTTCCATTCAGCTGAGACGAAGCTGGTGCTTAGACTATGATTGAAAACAGTACCCAACGATGTTGCTAATTCTTGCTGGAGCCCATATAGGACACAGCCTGGGATGTTATCAGGTCCCATAGATGCTGTGTATTTGGCTTTGGAGAGGACATTTATGACCTGCTCTTTAGAGCTACAAGGTAGTGGACAGGAGGTAGGGATATAATGGTGTACATGTGGTGGGGACAGGAGGGTGAAGTTTTCACAGAACCTGTTGGTTAACAGGTTAGCTATGTCCACAGGCTCAGTATATGTGGTATGATTAACCACCAATTTGGCACAAATCTGGGCCTTTTCTTTTAGGTTACAGATGTAACTAAAGAACCCCTTATGGTTGTCCTTAGTTGAGGAAGTAAATTTTGATTTGTACTTGGCTTTGTCTTCCTTTTACTCTTAGACAGCAATTTCTTCCTCTTATTGTAAAGCCTGTTAAAGGCAGTTGTTCATCAGGTAGGTTTGCTCTTCCTTGCGGAGCTTGTTTTGGTCCTATCAGGTACAGCCAAGTCAATGCAGTTATACAGGTGTTTGTATAAAGCTCTGGTGTAGAATTCGGCATAGTTGCCAGTTCCATCTGAGGGGGAAGGTGCAGTGAAATTATTTATACCATCTCATAAGAGGTTATAATCTGTTTTGGAGAAGTTTTTTTAGTTTAGTTGCTGCTGGGGGGGGGGGGTCAGGTGTGAAAGTTACTTCGAATGAGACTGATTTGTGGTCAGATCTCACCAGGGAAGACCTCACAGTGGGGGTGCTACAGTGGTCCCCCATATTGGTAAGCACCAGATCCAGGATGCTGGCAACCCTTGTGGGGGTAACAACCAGATGGTCCAGGGCATTGGAGTTAATGAAGTCAAGGAATCTTTGGGCAAGTGAGTTTGAGCATGAGTAATTTACCCAGTCAATGGATGGGTAGTTAAAGTCGCCCAAAGCCATGGTGTTCGGATGTATCTTGATAAACTCAAGTAGATTCAAATAAGCAGAGTGGGTGTCCTGATTCATGGAGGGGGTCCTGTAGATGGCAATGACATAAATAGATGTCCTACCAACAGTTAATTGAACCTAAAGTATCTCCAAGAAATCATACTGTTTAACCAGTCTGGTGGTGTACTTATCTTTAATGAATATTGATACACCGCCTCCTTTAGTTTTCATACCTTCAGTTTGTGGTCAGAACATGTGGAAGGAGGTGTAACCCAGTATGGCTGGGGTGCTCTCCACAGCCTTGAACAGGTCTCCATGACTGCACAAATGTTTGCATCTTCCAAGGGAAGGACTGCTTCCAGTGAGTGCAGTTTTATGTTAAGACTCCTAGCATTTAGCAGCATAACCTTGAGGTTGTTTTTAGATGGAGTTTTTACATTGGGAATTTTGTCCTTGAGACACTGCCTAAAAAAGGCACTATGGGGGTAGCAAGACCCTTAGCCAGTAGCCAAAATCCCAAGGGTAACAGATGAAGACTTTGTCTGGCAAAGCATCAAGGTCTGTCAATAATGTCATCTTAGGCTGACGATGCTGGATCTGCTTAGAATGATACCAGAAACTAAGGCAATTATTGACGTCAATCATTTTCTATTTGCATTGAGGCATGATCCTAGGTAAAGGTTAAATGCTGCTTAAGGTTACTGACAGACCTGCCTGAGACACATAGTCAGAGAGCTCAGTCATGTCTCTCTTCATATAGTCCAGAGAGGTATACCTCATGTCATTCACACCAACATGGACTATGACAGAGTCATAATAGTACCAGTTGTTGAGAGACTTGAGTGCATGTGTGATATGGTGGATCCTGGTACCTGATAGACAGCTGACCATGACCTTTTCCTTATCCAGCCTGGTGAAAGGGACATTTGAGTGTCTCACCTGTAACTAATATGTTTGATTTTGTGTTTTGCTTTAAGGGCTTGACAGGTGAGACACTGGTGCATGAGCTATTATCTGTATTGTGTTCTACAGAGGAAGTATTATGTGTAGCATGCTTGTGTTTGTGTTTGGGAGCTCTCTGTTGTTTAGGTATATTTCTGGTGAGGACTTCCACATATGTAGGTGTGAAGATTGGGTGAAGATAGGTAAAGGCTGCCAGCCTAGCCAGATGGAATTTTGGAGATAATTCTGTCATCTGTAAATATTAATGTAAACCACAGGCTTGTTGTCTTAAATGGTAAAAATAGTGTTACATGTGGAACTGGAAAAATGTAACAACAGTGAACTCTACTGACCAAGTAAAGCATGTTGTGACCCTTTGATGTTAAAACTCTGAGTCAGTGAGTCTAGAGTGAGGCATCCTGCCTATTGTTTTAAGGCCAGGGTTAATGGACAGAATTTACATGCATAAATGTCCTTTATTGCTCTGGTTTCTTCCCAGAGGTGTAGAATATACATGTAGTTTCTGTTAGCCTGGGAACCCAGGGAAGTGGGAAGAATGATGTAATGTGAACCAGGAATGTGATTTTAAAAACAGAGAGAATCAGACATCATTAAGCATTTTTGTCTTGACCATACAACTCACCAGTACTGTCTTGCTCTATATGTAAGTTTATCTTAGACTTGTGTTTTTTCTTATAAATAGCTAGAAACTAGAAAGATTAGACTAAGTTTTTTTCTGTGATGTCAGAACTGTACTACTGAATTATTTTAAGTATTTCTCTGTGATCTCTGAACTCTTGACTAGCACTGTGTAGAAAAAAGTATTGTTTTGTGTTTTGACTATTTGTTATTAAATATTTTGAAACCCTTTCAACTGTGGCTGATTTTGTAGAGATAATTTAAGCTCTTTAGAATACTTGCATGCCTTTTTTTAAATTGTACAAAGACACTCTAATGGCTTTAACCCTGGGCTATACTACCAATTGGATAATAATAATGCACAGCAATAATTGGACACCCTTTTAAGGGCCTTTGAGTAGCTGATAGATATTAGTGGGTGGTGGCAGCTGATACTACCGTATAGTCTGGGAAAAGGGGCACAGCTGGAAAATCTGTGCCAGCCTTCCCCAGGAGTGTCTGTGTGGTTGTGTAAACTCTTTTCAAAGTGTGTGTGTGTGTGTGTGTGTGTGTGTGTGTGTGTGTGTGTGTGTGTGTGTGTGTGTGTGTGTGTGTGTGTGTGTGTGTGTGTGTGTGTGTCAGCTACTTGGGCAGGGACATGAAGCACTGGTTGGACAGAGAGGGAGCTGGAGGTTTTAGCTTGACCACTAGGCAGAGATCTAGACTGTATAGCTGTGCCAGTGGGGAGTCTTATTGGGGACCTGGAGAGCAAGGGAGCAACCAGCCCTGGGCTGACTGTGATCTCTGTGTGCTCTTAAGGGAAATTGCACTTTACTGTATGTATTTGTTATCCTTTCCTCCTATATGAGATGCCCCTCACTGGTGTTAGTGGTGAGGATTGAGGCTCCTTGATTGCTGGGCCAGGGCATGGGCATCCCATATTAATTGCTTGACAGTGGTGGGATAACCACACCACATATTAATTGGTTGGTGAATACTAATTGGCTTTTAGTGCTGTGGGTAGAGTGAATTCCTTAACTTGTGTACAGTGAGCTCTGAAGGTGTTTTGTCTGCCACACAGTGAATACTCAGAATTCAGATCACAATTGTTTTATTTCTTTTGTTAGCTTAGTTAGTCAGGGTGAGCAGGCAGCATGTCAGCAGAGGAGTATGGCAAGCTGACAAGGAGCCAGCTGGTGGAGATGTGCCAGGCTAGCGGACTGGTGCATGGAAACCTGACTAAGGCAGACCTGATTGCAGCCTTGGTTACAGCTGCATCAGAAAACAGCAACCAGGAGGACAATGAGACTGGCAGTGGAGATATAATACCCTCAGAGAATGGACAGCTCAACCTTTCTGCACAGGATTTAAAAATCCATCTTGATCTAGACTTGAGTTGGAGGCCAGGTGTTTGGAACTAGAAGCAGCTGAGAGAGTAAGGCATCTAGAGAGTGAGGACAAGGAGAAACTGCAATGTTTGCAGGCTGAGGAGAATGAGAAACTGCTATGCCTGGAAGCTGAGGAAAAGGAGAGGCAGAGGCAGCATGAGCAGGAGATGCTGACTCTTTGCCAGAGTCATGGAGGTAATGGGGAAGGGAGTAACTGGACCCCAGAAGCACAAATACGTCAGTAAATTTCTTCTGCAGTTTAAAGAGGGGGATAATTTTGATACTTTCATTCATATGTTTGAGAGGGTAGGCAAACAGTATGGTGTTGACCAAAGGCTCTAGATACGGTTTCTGACACCCTTACTCCATGGTAACGCTGTAACTGTTTTGTCAAAAATGTTTGATGTTGCATGTTTTGATTATACTGCTGTTAAACATCACTTGTTAGAATTGTTTAAGCTAACACCTGAAATGTATAGGAAAAAAGTTTTGTGAGTCTAGACGTAAGGCAGATGAAAGTGTGTGTGAATATGTTGCTGAACTGAGCATGTATTTCCATAGGTGGATGAGTGGATGTCAAGTCACCACTTTTGAAGGGCTGGCAGACCTTTTGGTGAGGGAACAAGCCCTTAGCACTTTGCCAGAGGACATGAGGATCTGGTTAGCTGATAGATAATGTGCCACTTCAGATGAGTTGGGGAAGAAGGGAGACCTATACATGGCAAGCAGGGCAGCCTTGCACAGGAAAGGGATCCCCAATACTGCTCATGGGTCTAAAGGAACCCATGGTGGGCAGCACAGACTGTCCCAACAGAATCTGCCAGTAGCAGGTGAAGCCACTAGTCCAGGTACACATCCAGGAACTAGGGTTAAATGTTGTGAATGCAACCAGTGGTGCCATGTGGCATACAGGTGTCCATGGAGGCAAGGTGGGGAACAATAGGTGAGGGAGCCAGAAAGTGGGAAAGACAACATGCCATTAGTAGGTTATCTTGGGACAACAAGGGTACCAAACTACCCCCATAGGTTATATCCTATTGAAGTGAATGGCAAAGAGGCCATTGCCAAGAGAGACACAGCCTCTGATATAACCATTGTAAAGCCTGCAATGGTTATAGAGGAGCACTACTTGCCTGGGCAGTCTACTCCAGTCAGGGCTTTAGGAGGGATCCCATTACAAATACCTCTGGCTAGGGAACTTTGGAGAAGGAAGCCAGCAAGTAGTTTTGCTTGAGGGTATACCTGCAGATGTCCTGGTAGGGAATGATTTTGATAGTGCAGTACCCTGTGCTTGTGCAGTTACATGCAGTCAGGCTTGGAGACAAGCAGGTAAGTCTGGTAGCCTGGGAGAGACCCAGACAGACTGCATACTTGCAACCAGGACTGGTGAGGTGGTCACTTCAGGGAGGGAGCTACCCTGTAGCAGTGAGACTGGAGGTGAGCCACAGCTGCTTGGGGGTACTGATGGTCCCTTGGACAGAGTGACTGCAAAGGTAGAGGTGAGTAGTAGTACCCAGGCTGGCAGTAAGGCACCATTGTCAGAGGATGCCAGACATCCTGTGTAAGGGGAGCTGGGAAGGGTTACAAGAAGAGAGTTGAGACAGGATCAGCTCTCAGACCCTACATTGCAAGGCCTAAGGCAGGTAGCTAGGGAGGCACCTGATTCTCAAGGAAAGGGGGAATCTGTATACTGGGACAAAGGGTTACTGTACAGAGAGTGGACCCCTGAGGGAGGTCCAGAAGGTGAGAAAGTACAGCAATTGGTAGTGCCTAGTGCCTACTGTCTGGTGCTTCTAGCCATAGCCCATGATATTCCCTTTGCAGGTCATATGGGCATAAAATGTACAAAGATGTTTATTATGCAGAACATCTATTGGCCTGGAATTTCAAGAGATGTAACAGGGTGCTGCAGAACCTGTGAGCAGTGCCAAAAGGTAGGCAAGGCAGGAGACAAGGTGAGAACTCCTTTAATGCCTTTGCCTGTGATTAAGGAGCCATTTCAGAGGGTAACTGTGGATATTGTGGGTCAGCTGATTACCCCAAATTCCACAGGGAAAAAAGTATATCCTAGTGGTAGTGGATTATGCTAGACGATACCCTGAGGCAGTGGCTTTGTCCTCCATTGAGGCAGAGAAGGTGGCAAATGCTTTGTTAGAGATTTTCAGCAGGGTATGTTTCCCAAAAGAAATACTGACTGACAGAGGTGCCAATTTCATGTCAGACCTTTTGGCTTGTCTGTGGAAGTCCTGTGGGTTGAAGCACATGAAGACCACCCCATACCATCCCCAGACTAATGGTCTTGTTGAGAGGTTAAACTCTACAATCAAGTCCATGCTACGGGCATTTGCAGATCAGTTTAAGAGGGAGTGGGACAAATATTTGCCCCATATGTTATTTGCTTACAGAGAGGTTCCCCAGGAATCCACAGGTTTTTCACCCTTTGAGCTGCTGTATGGGCATAGGGTGAGGGGACCCCTAGATTTAATTTGAGATGAGTGGGAAGGTGAGTGCGAGTCTCTCAAGGAGTCTGTTGTGGCATACATCCTGAACCTCAGGCCAAACCTCAGGCAACTCGTGGGCATGGTCCAGGAGAATCTGGCAGAAGCCCAACAACATAAAAATGTGTGGCATGACAGGAATGCTCAAGCTAGAGAGTATGTTGTGGGGCAGCAGGTAATGGTTCTCATTCCTGTCAGACACAACAAGCTGCAAGCAGCTTGGGAGGGACCCTATAAGGTGGTAAGAAAGTTAAGTGATGTTAATTACATGGTGGAACTGCTAGGCAGAAGGCAGGCACACAAATTGTACCATGCTAACATGATGAAACCTTACCATGATAGGGAGGACCTTGTGCTGAGCATTTGCAGTGGATTGCAGGAGGAGCCTGAAGGAGATCTGGGGACTGATCTCCTCAGTGAGGCTCGGGCTGATACCTCAGTGTAAGGGGTAGCAATGTCCCAGCAGCTATCTCCTACCCAGGTTTGAGAAATCCAAGCAGTGTTGCAGGAATTTGGGGACATGTTCACTGGGAAACTAGGGTGCACCTACCTGGGTCAGCATCAGGTAGCTACAGGACCCCAAAGGCCTATTAGGCAGGCACCTTATAGAGTGCCTGAGATAGTCAAACAGACTCTGAGGGAGGAGTTACAGGAGATGTTGGAACTAGGTTTGATTCAAGAGTTCAACAATCCCTGGGCCTCCCCAGTGGTGCTGATGCCAATGAAGGATGGCAGCACCAGTTTCTGTGTGGACTACAGGAAATTAAATAGTCATACAGAGTCAGAGGCTTACCCCATGCCTAGGAAAGATGAGGCCCTAGAGCAGCTGGGTGGGGCTAGGTATCTTACAACCATTGATCTTATCAAGGGTTACTGGCAGGTGCCCTTGACTCCCGGTGCTAGAGAGAGGTCAGCCTTTCTGACTCCTTTTGGCCTGTATGAGTTCACAAAGATGCCCTTTGGGATGAAGAATGCCCCAGCAACTTTCCAGAGGCTAGTAGATCATATCCTAGCAGGAACAGGAGTGTTTGCCCTTGCTTACGTAGATGATATTGCCATCTACAGCCATTCCTGGCCAGAATACCTTCAACATGTCAGTGAGGTGCTGGACAGACTGCAGAGGGCAGGGATGACCATTAAGCCCAGCAAATGTCAGGTGGGTATGGCAGAGGTCTCCTACCTAGGACATAGAGTGGGAGGTGGTAAGATAAGGCCAGAACCTGCCAAAGTGGAAGCCATTTAGGCATGGCCTGCAACTGTTACCAAAAAGCAGGTGAGGGCATTTTTAGGGACAGCAGGATACTACAGAATGTTCATCCCCAGTTATAGTACCATGGCTGCTCCCCTCACAGACCTGACAAGAAAGAACAGGCCAGATAAGGTAGTGTGGACCCCAGCATGTGAGCAGGCATTCCAGAAGCTTAAAGAAGTTTTGGGAGGACCCCCTGTGTTAACCAGAACAGATTACAGCAAATAATTTGTTGTGCAGGTGGATGCTTCAAACCATGGGGTGGGGGCTGTACTTAGCCAGATTTCTTCAGTGGGGGAAGAACACCCAGTGGATTATCTTTGTCGAAGGCTCCAACCCAGGGAGGAATGCTATGCAGCTGTAGAAAAGGAATGTCTAGCCATAGTGTGGGCACTGCAGAAATTCAGCCTTATCTGTATGGAAGGAAATTCACTGTTAAGACAGATCACAACCCCCTAACATGGTTAAACAGAGCCAGCCAGCAAAATGCCAAGTTGCTAAGATGGAGCCTGGGGTTGCAAGCATATGATATGTCCATGCAGCACCGCAGTGGGATTAGCAATGCCAATGCAGATGGGCTCTCAGGACAGGGAATGGGGTAAGGTACACTCAGATAGACCTAACTCCCTAAAGCAGTGTTTCTCAAGGGTCACTTGAAAAACTAACTTGCTTTCTCCAGGGGGGAGATATATGAAGATTGGGTGAAGATAGGTGAAGGCTGCCAGCCTAGCCAGATAGAATTCTGCAAATAATTCTGTAATCTGTAAATATTGACGTAAACCACAGGCATGTTGTCTTAAATGGTAAAAATAGTGTTACATGTGGAACTGGAAAAAATGTAAAAACAGTGCACTCTACTGACTAAGTAAAGCATGTTGTAACCCTTTGATGTTAAAACTCGGAGCCAGTGAGTCTAGAGTGAGGCATCCTGCCTATTGTTTTAAGGCCAGAGTTAATGGCCAGAATTTGCATGCATAAATGTCCTTTATTGCTCTGGTTTCTGCCCAGAGGTGAAGAATGGAAATGAAGTCTCTGTTAGCCTGGGAACCCGGGGAAGTGTAAAGAATGATGTGATGTGAACCAGAAATGTGATTTTAAAAACAGAATCAGAGAGCATTAAGCATTTTTGTCTTGACCATCCAACTCACCAGCACTGTCTTGCTCTATATGTAAGTTTATCTTAGACTTGTGTTTTCTCTTATAAATAGCTAGAAACTAAAAAGATTAGACTAAGTATTTTAATGTGATGTCACAACTGTACTACTGAATTATTTTAAGTATTTTTCTGTGATCTCTGAACTTTTGACTAGCACTGTGTAGTGAAAAGTATTGTCTTGTGTTCTGACTATTTGTTATTAA
Organism: Protopterus annectens; assembly: GCF_019279795.1. Taxonomy (NCBI): domain Eukaryota; kingdom Metazoa; phylum Chordata; order Ceratodontiformes; family Protopteridae; genus Protopterus; species Protopterus annectens. Next base: position 469,842,677 of record NC_056746.1, read on the forward strand.
ATATTTTGAAACCCTTTCAACTGTAGCTGTTTTTATAGAGATAATTTAAGCTCTTTAGAGTACTTGCATGCCTTTGGTAAAATTGTACAAAGCCACTCTAATAGCTTTAGGCCTGGGCTATACTACCAATTGGATAATAATATTGCACAGTAATAATTGGATATCCTTTTAAGGGCCTTTGAGTAGCTGATAAATATTAGTGGGTGGTGGCAGCTGGTACTACTGTATAGTCTGGGAAAAAGGGGCACAGCTGGAGAACCTGTGCCAGCCTTCCCTAGGAGTGTTTGTGTGGTTGTATAAACTCTTCTCAAAGTGAGAGTGTGTGTGTGTGTGTGTGTGTGTGTGTGTGTGTGTGTGTGTGTGTGTGTGTGTGTGTGTGTGTGTGAGCTACTTAGGCAGGGACATGAAGCACTGGTTGGACAGACAGGGTGCTGGAGGTTTTAGCTTGCCCACTAGGCTGAGATCTGGAGCCTATAGCTGTGCCAGTGGGGAGTCTTTTTGGGGACCTGGAGAGTGACCAGCCCCAGACTGACTGTTATCTCTATGTGCTCTTATGGGAAATTGCGCTTTACTTTGTGTATTTATCCTTTCCTCCTATATGAGACACCCCTCACTGGTATTAGTGGTGAGGATTGAGGCTCCTTGATCTCTGGGCCAGGGCACGGGCTATACAGTAGGTATATGTGATGTGGGGTTGGGTGGACTAGGAGGTGAAGTATGTATGCTGACATCCCATTCATTGTCATATGTACTGACTGTTGTGTGAGAGAGAGCATGGATTCAAGGTTCTTAATATAGTTGCATCTGTCATATATTGTGTTTGTGTGAACTAGGAATAGAGGGTTGTTGGTGAACAGGAGGCAGTTGCTACACTGCCTCAGGATCGCATGTTGACCACGCTGGGTGGAGAAACTGTGGAAAACTGTCTGTCCATAGTGTTAGCTAAATTTATATGGTCAGGAGAAGAGGTTGCACTTAGGAATGGCTAGTGGGTGAGAGGTGTGTTGGTACCTCTGAGGCTAGGCTTAATGTTCCATGCTTATCTATGAATATAATCTCTTTGGTCGCAACACTCACACTTGTATTATACAGGGCCAGATTTAGATGAAAAGAGGCCCTAGGCTATTCCACTTATGAGGCCCTTTCACCTCCCATTTTTAAGTTTGTAAATTACATGAGAGATAATAAAATCATGGCCATCAACCAAAGACAATGAGATCCTGCCTCCTGGTTACAATATACTTAGGGCAGATAGAGTAAAGAAAAGAGGAGGTGGAACAGCCGTCTTATATAATAGCACACTTAACATCATAACTAACCCTATACAACCACCCCAGGTCTCTAACGCTGAAATACTAGCTCTAAAAATTCTACTAAATAATCATAAGGGCATTAACCTAATTGTCACCTATATTCCCCCTGGGAACAATGTAGAAACACTAGAGGTCATTCTACATTGGATAGCCAACAACTACCCTCAAGAAACCATTGTCCTGGGCGATGTTAATATTGACTGGAACCAATGCACAGCACAGTCCAACCCCATCCCTGTTAACCTACATGGATTCTCTCAGATAATATCATCTACCACGTACAGGTAACAATAACCAAAAGAGAGTATACTAGACTGGATACTCACCAACAGTCATCCCAGAACTATATGTCTGGAACTCTCTCTAATGATCTTAGTGATCACCTGCTCACATACATCATGAAAGACGAAATTAATTGTACAAGCTTACCTATTTATAGGTCTATCAGATCCAAGAAAAACTTTGACCCAACTAAATTTCAACTTGAACTCAAATCATGTAACTGGACAAAACTAAAGTTCCTTCCCCTTGATGAGGCAGTGTCATCATTTAACAATTCATTCCTTACTATACTTGACTCGCATGCCCCTAAACGCTCAATAAGAATTAAAACTCAACTAGCACCCTGGCTAACAACAGACACCAAAACCAAAATAACAACTAGAGACAAAGCGTGGGATAAATGGTGCACTACCAAACTACCCCTAGATCGTATCAAATTCCAACAACTAGAAATGAGACTAAAAAAGCCATCATACTAGATAAGAAAAATTACTTCTACAATCTGCAACATAAACATCAGAATAACCCTCAAAAGTACTGGGCAGGCATAAATAAACTTCTCCAACCAGGCAAATCCACTACTCCGACCCCAGGAACATTATCTGACAAGAGCCAAGAAGATATAGCCAATTCATTCAATACTTTCTTCACAGAAACCATCCAGTCATTAGCTAACCAACTTTCTCCTCCCCACACTTCTATAAACACTATACCCGACTCACCACTCTCTTTTAACTTCCAGCCAGTGTCCACATCCTTTATCAGATCCCTTTTGAAAAAACTGAAGCCAACCACCCTTTCAGCCGATCTTCTGCCGGCTGAATACCTGCAAATTGCTGCAGATGTCGTAGCTTACCCTATCTCAATCCTAATTAACAGAACCATAACCGAGGCCTCAATCCCCTCAATTTGGAAAATATCCTATGTTATTCCACTCCACAAAGGAGGTTCATCTACAGAACTATCCAACTATAGACCTATAGCCATACTATCACCACTTGCCAAAATTATGGAAAAGTGCATGCACAACAAACTAATGCTCTATCTAACCCAAAAAAACTACTCACAGACTCTCAACATGGATTCAGACCCCATCATAGTACAACCACTGCCCTCCTCTCTTTTACTGAAAACATTAATCTTAACCGGAATAATAAAAAAATATCCTCCACTCTCTTCCTGGACCTATCGAAAGCCTTCAATATGGTAAACCATCTGTTACTTCTATATACTTTAAAAACCCTGTATCTAGATACTCCAGCCCTTGACTGGTTTCAAGCTTACCTCACTGGGAGACAACAAGCAGTAATGTGGCAAAACAAGCTCTCCTGCATCCTACCAAATACCATAGGAGTTCCTCAAGGTTCCATATTAGGACCTCTCCTCTTTTCAGTCTTCATAAACGACATCCAAACAGTCATCCCTGAAGCCACCTGCATTCAATATGCAGATGACTCGACTATAATATGTTCCAATGCCTCTCTTGCAAATCTACTAACTACCACCCAACATAGCTTCACCAAAGTCGAAAACTGGCTTGCCAACCATCTCCTGATCTTAAATCCAAGCAAAACCAAGTTACTTCTCTTCTACCCAACCAATAGATCTCCGACTGAAAACTTCACTATAAAATCCAATAATGGGACCATCATCTCCCCAGACACCTATACAAAGCTATTAGGAGTAAACATTGACAATAAACTCAGATTTGATATACATATCAACCAAGCCATTAAGTCAGTCAACAAGAAACTTGGGACCCTATATAGAATTAAAGCCTTCCCCCGAATGCCAGGGCAGCCACAGCCCGTTCACACCTTCTCTCTACCCTACTATATGCCTCTCCTGTCCTCACTCACCTTAACAAATCTGATCTGGCCAAGCTCTCATCCTGCTATAATCACATTGCCAGGTTCGTTACAGGCCTACCCTACAGAACACACCACTGCACTAACCTGAAAAAGCTTGGATGGATAGAATTCCACACCTTCTTCACCAGTCCCAACTCATAGAGGCCTTCAAAATACTTAAACAACCTGAGAATACCCCAGCACTAAAAACTTAATGACTCCCTACTCCAATCTAAGCTGCCTTCACTCAGCAAACAGACTCCTTGTCCAAACAACTAAATCTCTCAACCTAGGTGGTGACGCTATTTGCCAACACCACTGGTAAAATATGGAACTCTCTCCCAAATAACATCACGCTTGCAACTTCTCTAAGTCAATTCAAAATAGTCTAAAACTCCACTTCAAGTCACACTGGCTATGTCCTTGCTCAAACCCAGACTAGCTCTGTGCCATTAACTAAAACATAAACAACTAGCTAAGATGATAAGTACTTTGTATACTGTGATAAAGAAATATGTATCCTGTCTAACTCTATGTCATTATACTGCCTACCGTCCTTGCTAATATGTTATTAATGTTACATTTGTAGTAATCTCAGAAATAGTAATGGCAGTCTTGTACTTGTATGTAAATAGCCTATGTTTTTGTTAAGTTCTTTCAGCTCATTTACTGTACCTAATTATCAATGTAACTCTGTTGGAGCTTTTCTCCCCTGGCCTCCGCTGAAAAAGGACATGTATCCAGTCGGACCATCCCGGTTAACAAATGTAAAATAAAAATAAATAAATAAAAATTACTGTGATATATATCAATATGTTAAATGAAACATGTTGTGATTGGTACTAACCTTTATAAAAAATGTGGGATGGATAATAAATAAAAAAAAGTCGAGAACACTTATTTGGACATTTATTCTCAGCACCATATATAGTACTTGTAACAATAACTAATCAAACATAACACACAACATTTAAAAAGAAACAAAATTCAAATAATGAAAATCTTTGACTACGAAAATAAAATATGCAATAAAAATTATCATATTTTCTATCAAATTAAATTAAATATATTCAATACATTGAAGATTAAACCAAATTAAATTCAGATAAATTTATTTCATAATAATTCGCATTTAAAGTTTAAGTATGAATTATTATGAATTTTAAGTCTTAAACTAAACCAAAAATGGAACTTTATTCAAGCAAAATCCAGATCACAAAAAAGAAAATATCAAATTGTATATCATATTAAATTTTATGTTAATAGTTATTTTATTTAAGAACTGATTCAATCCAAGTATACATTTAAAACGAAATAGTAGATTAGAAGAATTTCTTTCTAAACTTTTTCACGCAGAATTCTTCTATAAGTTCATCAAAATCTATTTTTCTGAAGGTCTCATTTTCGATGCACAAAATACTCAATGAAGACAACCTCGTCTGGGTCATTGTGCTTTTTAATTGATTTTTGATATTTTAAGTCTTGAAAATGACCTTTCTCCAGTACAATTAGTGACTATTAAACTGAGAAACAGCCGTAAGATTGATTCCACATTGGGGAAGGCCACTTGAATATTTTCTTTGAATATTATTTGATACAAGTCTGTATGCGACAATGTGGAATTTTTTGAAGGCTTATGCGTTTGTCTCACATATGTGTGGAAATGAAATAGTTCTTCAGTAAGATTTTGGTTGACATCTTCTGGGTATTCTTGCATTAACAGCTCAACACCTCTTTGAAGTTCTACCTTTGATAATGTAAGATCGGCAAGAAAGGAAAATATTTTCACTACATCATCATAAACAGAAGCTCTTCTTCCTAAATTTGATTCTAGTGCATCTAATATAGGAATAAATTATTTTATCCTAAATTTATCTCTTGAAGAGAGTTCGTCTAAGGCATCAGGGTCAGATGAATTTTCGTAATTCCCTTGCCTTTTACTTCTTATCCTTCTGGCAGTTCTATATTCAGTATTTGGCAACGTGTTTTTTGCTTGTTGCTCAAGTTCATCAAAATCTTCCCTAATGCCACGTAAAATATCCAAAAGTGACTTGTACCAATCTGCACAACTACTCAGTAAAATATTAGGGCTTTGAAGAATTTTATTTACTTTTGAACAATGTCTCAGTATTCGATTCCAGAAATGGAGCATAAACACGAATTCAAATTGTTCCAGCTTCTCTAAAAGATTGTTGGCCCTCAATCTAGTATCACCCTTTGTATTATTATCTGAATGTAAATAATTGAGTGCATCGGAGATATCATTGTAATTTTCTAAAATAGCTTCTGTAGCTTTTGCATGTGCCTCCCACCTAGTGTCTGATAAATATTTAGGCACTTTAGAATGAGGTTTCAAATGTGATTTCAGAACTGCCCATCTTTTTGTGGAAGATGAAAAAAAGATATAAACTTCGTTCACAACACCAAAAAAATTAACAGCATCAAGGCAACAATCAACAGCTGAACAACCTACTAAATTTAAAGAGTGACCAGCGCATGGAACAAATCTTGCAAACTTGTTTTTTTCGATAATTTTTTGCTGCATACCATTGTATCTACCAGCCATATTGGCTGCATTATCATAAGACTGTCCTTGGTATTTTCTGAAATCAATTTCAAGTTCAGTAGTGATATAGTTAAATACTAAATCAGCTATGCTTTCCCCTGAGTGATCTTTTAGCTCAAGGAAAGTTAAAAATCTTTCAGTTGGCAAACCGTCTTCAGGTGACACATATCTAATAATTAAGGTCAACTGATCAGTATGAGATATGTCAGGAGTGGAATCTACTGAAAAGCTAAAATAGCCAGCCTTTTTCACTTCCGCCACAATTGTGTCTTTCACTTTATTTGCCATAAGTTGAATAATTTCCTCACATATAGTTTTAGACAGATATGAAGGTTTTCCTGAGCCAGTATTTCCATATCGATCGATATGATCTCTTAAAAATGGATCAAATTTTGCTACTAGTTCTAGAAGACCAAAGTAATTGCCGTTATTTGGAGTTCCAAACTTTTCATTGTCTCCTCTAAATGGTAAGCCTCGCTCTGCAAGAGTGCAAATTACAGCGAAAACTCTTTCTATAATGTAACGCCAGTATTGCTGCTCTTTTCTTATTTCTTCCTCTAGCTTTGAAGTTAAAGTTTTCCTTTGCTCTTGTTAAGTACGTTAACATAGCATTCCTATGATTTTCCGAATTTTTATGAGTTTGAATGATAGCAGGGTTTTTCCAATCATTAAACCCTTCAGAAGTTAATGCTGTTGCAGAAGATGCAATATTTGGAAAGAGTTTACAAACAAAGCAAAAAGCGGCCTTTTGAGGAGAGTACAGAAGCCATTCTAGGGTATATTTTCTCCCTTGGCTTTTGTTGAATAAAATTGCTTTTGTACAAAATCTGGACTGATTCTTATATTCTCGCTTAGAATTTAAAAATAGTCCACAGTGATACTGAACTTGAGAAGGGCCCTTCTCTACCCAATATGATACATCATTTTGCGATAAATTTGTCCACAAGCCAACATCTGTTACAGTAGACATATATTTGACATCACTATCTAAATTTGCAACATCTTGAACATGGTGTTTCTCATTAGGTGTCTGAAACAAATTCTGAATATTCGTATTATTTTCTTGTGGCTCATTTGTATATACGTGTTCAGTAAGTTGCTCTTGAATTAGTTCCATATTTTCACTTTGAGTTGATGCAACGGCCGTGTCCTCACATACAACGTGCTGCATTGCTTCCAATTGAGTAGTATTAGTTGGCACATGCATGTAAGCAGTAATCGGTGTTAGCTTCTTTGCCTCATACTCTTGTAGCTTTCGCTTTTTTGCAAGCGCCACTTTCAAATCTTTTACTCATTCTTAGATTAGAATCTAGAACAAAATATTTGAGTTATTAATTATTGTGCATAAATAAGATGAAGATATTGTCACAAAAAATTTTTTCAATAGTCTATAAACACTTCACTAAAGTATTGAACCTACTGAACTCAAAAGAATCAAATGATGGGCAATCCTAAAATAAGAATATTTTCTAATAACATTAACACGTGTTTCATATTATCGTAACACACGAATAAACCGAACAAACACTTCAATATAACCGAACATCGGGATATCAATAGGTCTGTTCGTTTGTCTGTTCCAATCTACACCAATCTGCACTTTATTTATGCAAGAACAAACCAGAGCTTAGTAGCATAAGGCACGTCAATATTTTCCATAGCAATCAGTGAGCATTATGAACTATACTTTGGTGCAATCTAGTATATACAAATGAACAGACCCAATGAGCCAAACGCGTTGATTAACCAATACATTTTCATGTTTGTTTATTAGTCATATGCGTAGAATTTCTCCTTATTTTCGGTTCAGTGTTTTAGTGTTCACTGTTTTTAGAATAGTGTAATTTTAATTTTGCCAACAATTTGAATGTAGGCCCCTCTTGATCTTGAGGCCCTAGGCGGAAGCCTAGTTAACCTATAGGAAAATCTGGCCCTGCTTGTATAAGTACAGTACTGGGCTGTATGCCCTGGGCTGTCCATATGAGCATTATCTATAAGAATAAGAATGCAGAATCTGTGAGTTAAGAAACAAGTTACTGAAAGTGTATTTATACATACAGCATGAATTAATAAATCATAAACCATGATCATCGCTTGGGTATTTCTACATGCTAACAGCATCTTGGTAATCATCTCATGTCAGTAGTCCCCAGTAACAGGTGCTATGTGCAGTCTTCAAAACCAGAAGAAAGAAGTCTGACTCAGAAGTGGTAAACCAAGGCACCTTGCAAATAGTGACATCTTTGCGTAGTTATTTCCTGACAGACAAGTTGCAGTTTTTAGCATCAGATCTTCAGCATTTTATCCCTTATTCAGTTGTGATTGGCTACTCTAATGGTATGCAGCATGTCTTGATGAGCACTTCTGCCAAAATAAAAGCTATTGTCACATCATCAGGCAAACCATAACCCAACAGAAGTCTTCTGTTACTGATCTTGCCTATTTCAAATCTCTCATAACAAGTACTGTGATACTTCTTTCAATTTAATACTTTCATATTATATTTACATTCAAGCAGGGCATACACATTAAATATCACTACAGCCATTTTTCTGATTCCTTATATGTTGTAGTTAATTCCATATGTAATGTACTTCACTTATCATTTCTTTTAATCACTGTACTTGCTGTCTTACATAACCCTGTAATCACCTAAAAATGTCAAGTGTTTATCATCTCCTCTTAGTATGGTCTGCCAATGCTTTTAACCTTAATATGTGTTAATTTACATTACTAATTCCTTTATGTAGATTTTTTCAGTGTCATTTTCAGATCTTTTTGATGCCTCTTTTTAATGCTCTATCACTATAACATAACCTTTATGTAATGTTTCACATTCACATATGCTGCACTCCGTTACATTGCTCACATTTTTAAGCAATGGAGGTTGGTGACTTCAAATCAAAGGGGGGCTGTAGGAAACAGCTGAACAGGTGGGGCCAACCTGAAGGTGTGTGACTAACTAGAATGGGGTGGAGCTATGGTACAGTGGGATCGATGCTGGCCATGCTTACCAATTTACATGAAATAAATACTCAGTCACTATGGCGCATGCTGAATACTCTACACAGCACATTGTTATATGTCTTCAGTCACTATAAGCTAACCAAGGCCTGGGACTAACTAATGCATCAATAACAGGATGTCTCATTGCAAGAATATTGCACTACTAAAAAGAACACTGGAGCAGACTCCAAAAGAGTTGCTCTCAGTGCAAGTCTCCCCTGATTATGAAAAACTTGCTGTCAGTTTAAGTGACTTATGTCGGTGTAAGGCCTATTTTTAAATAGGCTTACACCAGGGACTATATTCCAAAAGACCTGCTTAGAGCCAGCTCTGTTGAAGGTGTCACTTACACTGAGAGCAAGTCTTTTGGAATCAGGAACCAGGAAATGAAAAGTCCTAAAAAGTTCAGCATATAAAACATATCAAAATATATCAAAAAAGTTCTTAAATGTTTGAAATAGGAGTTCAGGCAAAACACCAACTAACAGAATTTAAAGACTTTATTGTATCATTAATTTAGTATTGTATCATTAGTCTAAATTACTGATACCAAGTAGAGACTATGGGTTGCAAAATGTGATTTGCTAAAGTAGTATTATCATCCAAAAATATAAAGAATAAAGCTAGTTTAAGTAAAAGCTCAAGTCTGCAACAGAAAACATTATAAAGAAACACCATTTTCTTTTTAAATAGGCTCCTGCAACTCAATTTTATATTTAAGTTACATTTTTAATAGTTAAAAATTATAAAGTTCAAGTTGTCAGTGAAAATGCTGCAGAATGTATTAAAGGTATGAACATGTTAATACTTTTCCTTCTCTCAGAACAAAAATGCAAAGATGCATTTAAATAAAAAAATGCAATGTTATATTAAATAATTTACCGAATAAATATGGGAAACATAAAGGGAAAAAGACCCATGACTGTATCTCAAAATAATGAAAGCCTTATTTCCTTTATCATCTACTCATCCATAAACACTTCTAAGAAGACAACAAATAAACCTGCCTGATGAACATATCCATCATGAGCACATCTTGGGCCTGAGGGAAAGCAAAAGCGAATTACAACCCCCCCTTCCCTCTACTTTATACTATGTCATTAATCTGAAGCTGAGACAGTGTTGACAAAGCAAGTTTTTTCAACATACAAAGCTAAGAACTACTTCATTCTTAGAAAGGTAAAGGAGGACTCATGATTACCATGAGGACATACCAACTCACATCAAAGAGATTCAACAAGGAATCTGTGACAAAACATCACAGACGAGTGTGCATGGATGCAAAGTGACAACCACACAGCCCATTTATTCCAGTTTACTTACCTAATCAAAAGAGCAAATATGCAGTGTCAGTCACTTAAAACATGCCTTCAGCTTGAAAGATGAAGACAGATAAATGCTGTTCCTTACAGACACAAGAACTGTTGGGTGTGCACTACACTACCATGTCACCCAAGTTTTAATACTAAACAGAAAAATATAAGTTATATAACTTTCCTGTAGAGGGATGCAACTTCTTGATATACAAAGTACTGTTAACAGGCAATTAAAAATCACACTTGATACAAGAGTAACTTTTTAAAATCTATTTATTTGCAAAGCAATTAAGGTTTTTATTTGAGAATGCACACAATCACTTAAAAACAAAAGATATTGTAACATGCAGTTACAAATACAATCTTTCAAACCTTTCTGCATCCCACCCCATGCCATAGCTTCTTAGGGTCTGCAAAAATACACCATAATATGAAAAAAAAACTCACCTCACACCTTATTAAATTAACTTACTCATTAGTAAGCAGAATGCCATAATTTACTAAAATGTTAAACATACAAAAAGTGGTAAAATAATTTTCAGTGAGAAGTTAAGCACTAAACAATACAGGTCCAATAAGAAACACTGTGAAGCATAAAAAAGAGTGATAAGAAAAATCTTATTTTTTCTTCACATCCAGTTGTAACCAACTTCCCACCTCTTACATCTAGAATGATTCTGACAGAACATCCAAATGCATACTGCAAAAAAAAAAATTCTGAGAAGGTATTACCATCCAGTCCAAATAAATCTGTCTGAAATCATCTCACTAACCTTTCTCTGCCCCTCATAAACAACAGCCAAACCCTAAAAATAAACTTTCTACATACAATAAATATCAAGACAAAGAAAAGAAAAGGGTTACTGGTTTGAATTTTAATCGAGGAAGAAACATAGCCCATGTGAAAAATGCATCCATCAAGAATAACTCTGTGGAGAAAAATAACATTGTCTATTGTTGACTCCAGTCTGTGAATGGGAAAACATAATATAAAGCTATTTACAGCTATACCTGGACATGTCATTGTACAATTGCCTAAGCACACTATAAATATCTGGATTTTTATAAACACAGAAAAAACAGCTCTACCGGCCTCTGTAGGCAACACAAAAGAAGCCAAAGCAAGGCTGGTAATGACAACATACCGAAATATATTAAGTCAAGCACATATACCCACAGCGGTTTCCTTGAAAACACAAATCAGACGTATTTATTAATTATATTATACTTCATTTATTACCCAAACCAGACATATCAAAAAACGGGAAATGGACACGAGGTGCCACAGGTGCAGGCACGTTAAATACTTAAAACATGAACATATATTAACATTATTTTGGATGTTACGGTTTATTAAAAATGGAGTAACTAATCCTCCAACACTCACTCCTTTCTAGTTAGGGAAAAATATTTTCAGTTCCGCTTTCTTGGAGCACCTTCTATTGCTCTCTTTCCCCGCCATCCTCCTGTTCTTTACGTCCGGAGACTTCCAAGCAGTTTAATATAACCTAACCAGTCCTTGCTGAAACTATAAATGAATCATTGTGATTTACAGAAAAGTGCAAACAGTAAAACACAGATCTATGAAATGCCAACATCTGCATAAAAGAGTCAAGTAGACTGTTAAAGGCCTCCCTTTCCCTTCCTCTCCTGCACAGTTCGTTCTCGCTTTCCCAACCATATATTCAAACATTTGGCCTCCTACTCAGAATATTCATTTTAAAGCCAAAAGTCATGTATAAAAATTCTAACAATCTCAGTCTGTCACGGACAAGGAGTCGGACCTACCTCTGTACAAATAAAGTTAAAAATGACTGTCCGATTATGAAGTTCTGACAAGTTTAACTCTCCGTAAAACAAAGCAAGCAAGCAACTAAGCAAGAGAAGTTGTTTAAGCAATGGTCAGTAGCAAATTACTGTACTACTACTGACTGTTTCTCACTCTCTTTTTTGGTAAGAGAGTGAGAACCAATCAGTAGAGATCCAGCCATCCACGTCACGTACATGACTGCGGATGTGGCAGTCCGATCCCCTTCCACTTTACTGTATGGTTAAACCGCATAGACTTCTGGGCATCCCACTGATTCCTCCTCTCCTTAATATGGACTGCTTTTACAGCAGTCCAGATTTACAGAAACTAATTAAAAAAAAAAAAAAAAAAAAACCCTGGAACTCGCCGAGCATGCCCAGTTCAAGTTACAGGACTTTACAAGTCAGTCGGACTCGCACAATTAAGCAAAGCACTGCAGCCAGCCAGTAAACTGAAACAAATTCAAACAATTTATAAATATTTTATTTTTTAAATTAAAATGTTCTTTTCTTCACAGCTGGGGGGGGGGGCTGCAGTCCTGGAGTCCAATGGCATGAACCGCCACTGTTTGTAAGCATATAATGTTTATAATCACCTAAACAGGAAACAAATATGTTACACAATCATACCCTTCTTGTTATCAGCAACTGAGAAAGTCTTTCAATACAAGCAATAAAAGGAATAAATCAAAGTGTTAGGCATAGCCATTATTTGAAATACTTACCCATACCAGGGTGAATCAAGATCCTGATGGTGAGCTTGACATCAAGACTTTTTCCCTGCATTTGTGACACATTCAGAAACTACAGTGCCATGTGAGTTGAAGACGTTTTTCATAGTACACAAGCAACTCTGCAGCCTCTGACAGTGATTCTGCTTGACTGTCACAATTGTCACTCATTGTCGATGTAACATCTGATAGCTCCAGGCTGTGGCTACTATCAGAATTCCATCCCACATCAAGCTTTTGAAAGCAGTCGTCACTATTACTGTGATGTTTTGGATCCTTGATCAAGAGTAATGTTACAATACATGGCAATATCATTATGACAAAATGGGAAGGGAGGGATGGAGTGAGAGATGTCTACCATTAGTGAAATGAAATGATGAAAGGAGCCTATACTGTGAAGAGACCATATCACTAACAATATAACAGTCTGTGTCCTCATCACTGCAGCCTAAAGAGTCAGATGTTGGCAAAAGGTCTTCATGTGTTTTATCCATTGTCCAATCAAGACATTTACATGTATTAAAAATAAAAGTAATTATAATGCATCGGGTGGTTGTATGACAGCAAAAATTACTATTAACTTGCAAAGTTTAAATGTACCTACCTTGCCACAGGCCTACAATCCAGTACTGGGGTTGGACTGCTGTCCAGTGACTGGCTAAGATTTATCTCTTCAGTAATTAGGCCATTAATTTGAAACAAGTCTTCAGTTGATATGCTTAGGTTGTGAACAGCTGAATTGTTACTGAAAGGTAAAATGTGGAAAAAAAATAATTGCAACATTATTATTAGTCCTGAATCTTGAAGTGTCAAGCATTCCATGTGTACCCAGTCACTGATACTTGCCCTGCACTGTCACAAGCTAAACTGGTTGTGGTTGAAGACAGTGGAGTGTTCTGATCCAATTGTTGTCAAGCCTTCTTGAAACATGTTGGTGTTAAATGTTGAACTGGAACAAGGGGATCATCATGCTACAAATACTGCTCTGTGTTAGACGTGCCACACCTAGAAGATAGTAATGGGATATGCTACTGTAGATGTTGTGCAAGCAAAGAATAGCTTGCAGATTACCATATCCACAGTTAAAAAACATCATCTGATTATTACTTAAGGATGACTCTCGTGTGTATTCCAGCCACATGCTGCATGCATATGATAGGTGAGATTCCCTAAGCATGTATCCTTTGCTGGCTTTACTAGATCCAGCAGATGATGTAATTGTAATACACATACACACTAACAGACACACACACACACATACACACACACACACACACACACACACACACACACACACACACACACACACACGCATGCGCACACTCACACTTGCCCTTTGCTAACAGTAACATGAGCAACTCATTTTGGCTATAACGTATACCCTCCACTGACATGACATGGACCTGCTTCAGTGGCTGTATGCTGTGTGAAAACCCCACACATATGAATATGTGAATGTGTTTGTTATGAAGGAATATACGGAATACTATGTGATTTCAGTAGACAGTCACAATGTGTTGACTCTGAAAAATTGGTTGTAGGTCTACATTGCCACCTTTAAGGATACTGTCATGAATGGTACCAGTGCATGCATTAATTAGCCTTAAGTAAACCTCAAGCTCACAAGCTCACATTCATTCATTTGTATAGTTTGTAATACTAGTCCACTTCCTGTGCCCCAACAAGCATATGTGCTCTAAATAGTGTAATATCAAAAAATCAGTCTATTACTGCTTAACTTATGTATTAAGAAGGAGACATGCAACTTCTTTATGAGTTGAAAGCTGCAGTGACTGCTTCAAAGTCATCCATGGATCACATTTAGTACTGATTGCTATTCTTGTTCAGTTACACTTGGCATCTCATGCTCAATTTGCTTTTTTGTGAGCAGATTCTCTAACCTTCTTTCTTTTCCCATTCATCTTGTTGCCGGGTCTACTTCGGGCATTGGCAATGCTTGGTGACATAATGGCTATGCTGGCACTGTTAAATTCTCTTTTTTGAAAAAATGACAACCAAGTGACTTGTTTGTGAAGTACACATATTTATTGTGAACACTTGGAATATTTCCTACTGATGCTGTCACTTGCAGTATCTCTTTCACACACATTCATCAAGTTTTATTCATTGAGCTGGCAGCTGAACTCTTGAGACATACATTTCGGCATATTTCACTATATGTCCACTTGCCCACTGTGAGAATGACAATGTGTCCTCAATATGTGATTGTATGATACATGGTATGGACCTATATTTGCTATGCTTGCATGACCCATTGTCCCTTCACAAGTATATATTATTAATGACAGATGTGATCATGTAGAAAAATGATGGCAATAAATGTTTAACTTGCCAGAGCTACCAAACAGAATAAAATACATGGAACTGTTGCAGTGTAACAAGGAACTGCAAAATATATAGTGCAGTATTACTGAGTTTGTAACATGTCCACTATGTAATGATTACTGGAACATTCCATGTCATAAAGGTGATGCATATCTGTGCCATCCTTTCACATGCAATTGCTTGCTGAGAGGCAACCAACATAATGCACATAATGGCAAATTAATCATAACATAAAATTATATGGTAAATGGTTACCTGTATTCAAAAAGATGCACACTGACTGGACACTCAGTAAGTGTGCGCATTGAAAATGTAACATATGCCAACAGAAAGAAGTCAAGCTGTTGAAGTCTTAGCATCTGGCTTTCTATAGGAATATGCTATTTCATTTCAGCAAGACAATATTACATGTGAGACAAAGCAAACAAATGATGAATATCATGAGCTTTCTGTAAATGTCTGTTCAGTTGAGACTTATGATTATTGCCAATGCAAATGATCACACTGCCAGTAATCAAACATCTCTACTGCCTAGCCTTTTGCATAATGTTCCTGTTTGCATTATATTTTAGCCCTGTCTCACATACATTTTTCTTCTTTTCTGGCAAATCAATGAAGATTTCTGAACGTCAATAATAGCAGATGTTAGAGTTGAATGCTTGAAATATTTATCAAAATTCACTTTGATGCCAAAACCCATTGGTCTATTACATTTTCTACTACTTTAGTTACATTTCTGTTACTGGGAGTGCTTTAACCTTTTATTATATTTCACTTTATCTATAATTGTTCAAATGTAGGCTGGCACATAAGGTAGCAATATTTCTATAAAAAAAGGAGTCAGTCACACAGTCTACTCTTTTGCATTACATTAATGCATTGTGCAAGCATGTGGTCTTTTGTGCCATATGCAGAGCAGGAGAGGACAAATACTACTACAGTGAGCGCTTACATTTACATTATTTAATAAAACTAAGTAATTTCTTTCCTAAATAATGTTACTGTATAATAATCCTCTGCCATGTGAGTGCATCACAAGACTCAGTCATGAATTGCTTAGTTTGCTAAATAAGGTGAAGACAGAGTAATCAAACCACACCAAGTATCGGTAAATCCTGTAATACCCACACCCAGTAATGGATGGATTACTGCTAAAGTACACTGAATTCACCACAGTGTTCATAACTGTATAAATTATGCAATGGTGGTATGCAACAGCATCAGTGCTACAACACACGTGTCAGCAAACACATATTGTGACTGACAGGCTATGACAGCTGCAAGATCAATCTCATATGTTTGCCTACACACACTAGGTATTCCATGAACTATATTCCATACTTAACTAGAAAAATGCTTTACAACAGAGAAGTTAGGTAATCATATCAAACCATGTAATGTAGCATCAGGGGGCTATCAGACAGAGGTAAGCTTTGCCAGATAAAGTCTTGATGCCAAAAGTGTAAGCGTTGCACAGGTAGTTGAAGAATGAATGCTGTAGTCATAACCTAAAAGAGAGGACCCAAGCATGTGCAGAGCTAGTGGCCAATGGTATCACACCTACTGACCCCACAGAGATATCAAACCTGCTAGCACATTGTTTTGGTGAAAATTTCACTCCCTTATCCCCACCTAACTTGCAACAAAACTTCTCCCAAACTCCTCCTCACCTTACATATCTGAAGAGCAGTTCCTCAAAGCATTGTCCAAGGCATAAAACACAGCCTCTATGGGACCAGACAACATCCCAGGCTGTCCTCTAAACAGGCTAAAACATGAAGTAGCATCACCACTAAGTACCCTTTTCAATCATAGTATAACAACAGGCTTTGTTCCTGTGAAATGGAGAACAGAAACAGTTATTCCCCTCCACAAGGGTGGCCTAGCAACAGACCCAGGGAATTACAGACCCATAAGCCTGACCAGTCTCATCTGTAAGGCCATGGAACATATCATTATGGACCTCATAAATGAAGACATAGGTGATCTCCAAACCATGGATCCTACCCAATTCGGCTTTGTGAAGGGCAGATCCTGCCTGTTAAATCTGGTGGATTTCTTTGAAAATATGACCAAGGCCATTGATGAGGACAAATCTGTGCAAACAGCATCCCTCACCTGGCAAAGGCTTTTGACACAATCCAACATTCAGGCATTACTGATAAACTTAGCAAACTGAATGTAAACCCCTTCACTGTAAGATGGGTTGCCAACTGTTTCACAAACTGGATACACACTATCTAAGTGGGTGACTCCACACCAACCAGCAGACCTGTTACCAGCAGGGTGCACCAGAGGTCACTGCTGGTCCCTCTACTGTTCGGTATATACTTCTCAGAAGTTCAGGTCAAAACTAAGGGGTTGTGGCTGACCAAGTTTGCAGACAACTGCAAACTAGGTGCAATTATTGAACCCCTAAATGATGTCAGTATACTCCCAGAGGATCATACACAGACCAGTGACTGGTGTATTAGTCACAATCTCAAACTGAATGCAAATAAATGCATCATCATTCCCTTCAGGGCAAACAATGTCCCTCACACTATCAAATCAACAACACCACCCTAAGTACCCATGAAGTGGTAAGGGACCTGGGATCATAAGTTAACTATGACCTTAACTTTGACCACCATGTGTCTACTTTAGTAAGGAAAGCTTTCTATGTAACACACCTGATTAGTAAAGGCATCACCTCAAGAGCAAAGGAAGTTATAACCCCCCTATACTAGCGCTTAACTTGCACATAATTGAGTATAACTCCCCATTTGGCATTTACTGTACTAAGCACCTGCAGCAATTACAGAGACCTCAGAGGTTTCTAACAAAGAAGATCAAAGGGCTGCAGCATGTGCCTTGCACAGACCGACTAAAGTCGCTGTCACTATTCTCTGTATTATATAGACTTTTTAGGGGAGACTTATGCCTGGCCTACAGAGCAATCCAAAACCCAAACCTACTGCATATCTATAAATCAAACAGGATTTGGGCTACCCATTCCAGGGACCTAAATATGGCCTGCAACTTAAATAAGTCATGCTGGAGGGACAGATTTATTTTCTGGTGACTGCCACGTCTTTGGAATAGGCTACCGATTCAGGTGAAACAGAGCACCTCTATAACATTGTTCAAGAGGAACATGGACGAGTGGATGGGGCACCTTAAATTCTTACCGAGGATAGCACCCTCAACCCTCCTGGACATGGGGAGTCTTCACTAAATGCAATCTAGGGAATTGACTAGCATTTCTATAGTATTATAGTAATCTCCTATGATCATATGATCTCCTATGATCCTGTGATCCCATGATCCTGAGGCTATGTGTTGAGAATTGAACAACCCTTTACATAAATGTAGTTACCAAGTACCAGTACTGAAGATGAACATGCATGCATGCATACCTACATACAAATATTTCAAGCATGGGCATTAATGCCCTTCTCACTTGCCAATATAGCAAAACAATTGTTCCCATAATAAGTATCCAGTCTGTTCTTAAAAATATCTAAACTAGTACTTGCTTTAATGTAATTTGGTAGTCTGTTCCATGTATCAGCTACTCTTTCAGGGAACCAATTAGTACACTTCTCATTCCCATAGAATCTTTTACATAGGTTGTCTGATGATGCTCTAGTACTTTTTATTAACCCCAAACATTCCCAGAGGTAGTTGGGACAAAATGCCCTATATACCTGAATAAGATCTCCTCTTGGATATCTGTAAGAGACACGGTACAAGTTCAGATATTTTAGTCTTTCATGATAACTTCAATTTTCACATCCATGGACATCCTTGGTATATTTCCATTGTACTTTTCCAGTTTACTCATGGTTGTTTTCTAATAGGGTTTCCATATTGTTATTCCATGCTTAAGTTTGGGTCTAATGTAACTAACAAACAATGACTTCATTATTTTTGATTTCCTAGACTTCATAAATCTTTTTATACAACCTATAGTTCTATAACTATCATTAACCAATTGGGTGATATGATTAGAAAAACTCATAGCTGAATCTACCCATATATCCAGGTCCTTAAATGGGTCTACAGTTTCAGTCACTGTGTGCTGTATTAAATATTCACCTTTCAGTTTATGCCTACCAAATCTCATATGCTTAGTTTTTGCTGTATTTATCAGCATATTATTCTCCTGTTCCCAAATGGTCAATTTAGTCAAGTTATTTTGCAGACATGCCTTATCTGTAACACTTGTAATTAGTTTACCCAATTTCAGGTCGTCTGCATATAGATTGTAGAGCACCTCAGATGAAAAAGTTAGGTCTGAAAGATACATTCTAAACAAGTAAGGGCCTAGGACAGAGCCCTGTGGGACACCCTGACTTTAACTAAGGATTTCACCTGTCCAGTTGCTGTATGATACTTGTCATGTCCTGTTTGTAAACCATGCAGCTATCCATCTTATCAAGAGTACATCAATACCTAGTTGTACTAATTTACTGATCAGTGTTATGTGAATGACCCTGTCAAATGCTGAAGTTAAATCTATATAAATTACATCACAGCACAATTTTTCATTCATAGCTGTTATTATATTGTTATAGAACATCATGTTGCAGGTGGTACTTGATCTGTTTTCAACATATGCATGCTGATATATGGTTTCAAGTCCCAACCTATCCAGTTCTGAGAATAACCTATCCAATATTACTTTATCCATTATTTTTCCACAACATGAAAGTAGACTTAAGGGTCTATATGACTGGGTTTGTCCTACTCCCCTTTCTCTTAAAAACATGTTGAATAGGCGCATGTCTCCAATGTTGAGGAATCTCCCCATATTTATATGACCTAGTGAATAATAGATATAATGGTACTGTGAGTTCTTGCTGAAGTGTTCTCAGGTCATTGTTACTAATTCTGTTTCCTCTCTGTGCTTTATTTGGATCCAGTTTGCACAGTTCTTTTTTGATATAATCTAATTTGCTTCTAGTATCTGGGGTTACCTGGATGTCACTAGGACAACTTGCCACCCCTTTTCTGGAGCCAAACTGTTTCGCACAAGATTTTGTAAATATATCTATAATCTGTTGTGTCTGTGAATAAATTTTAGAATCTGCACACAGTTTATCAGTTTGTGTGTCTTTGCTACTTCCACATCTGATGTATCTATAAAAAGGTTTCCTATTATGCTCAATATCTTTATATAAATTTTCTTCAAATTTTTCTTGATCTTGTCTCACACTATGCTTAATCTGTTTGTCCAGCCAGTTTGTTTCACTTTTCAAAGTTAAAGTTCGACCTCTCTATCATTTCTCATATATTTTTTTCTCTCACCTTAATCATATATTTTGAAATAAAAATAAAAAGTCCCAACACAAACTTGGTTTCACCGATTTAATAGCACAAAACACAAAGATACCAATGACTGAGCACTTTCACCATAAGAATGGCTTCATCAGAGTAACATTAGTTAGTAAAAACAACATTTAAATACCCCATCCCCTAACTGCTAACCAATCCACATTGAATGACATCATCACAACAATTTTTAAAAAAACAGTTGATTATACATGAAATATAAAAACATAATTGAACCAAGATACAAGATAAAAATGCACTTGTACAATATGCTTAAAGATATAAAATGTAGTGATGCTGATAAATGTTGTTAAATATATAAAAAAAGAAATTTTATTTTATCACATTTGCTTTAGCCTTTAAGAGTAGGAAGAATAGCAATACTGTCATTGAGGCCAGGTGGATGCATAGCATTTAACCTAAGTTGCCACATGCTCTCCAATTTTTCCACCTTTAGTTTAAAGTCACCCCCTCTTTCACTACTTTTCACCTTGTCAATAACAAAGAAAATAAACTTTTTAAAATTAGTGCAACATGTACTATGCCTATAGAGTGCATTGTGCACATCTTTATTTCTAATGGCCCTAACATGTTCAGTAATCCTTTCCTTAAGTCTTCGTACAGTGTTACCACATAAAAACTGGTGCAGCTGATACAGGTGGCAACATATACTAACATGTTAGTGTTACAGCTGCACCTTCCTGGGCAGCTCAAAGAACAGCTGTAGCCAGGTATGGCCACATATGGGCCATCATTGATGTACTTACATACCCTACAGGTCTCACATTTGTACATTCTAGATATAATAGACTTGCAACTAGAATTCTCCACAATGTCCTTAACATTTCTCCCTCGACTGTAAACTATTCTAGGTCTCAAGCCAAGAATTTCCTTACTTGTATCCTTAAGATCAAAGTGCCATGCATAGTTAATGGCTGAAACAATATCTTGGGAGAGGTGATTATATCTAAGGACCATTGCAGATGAACCATTAGACTGTTGTTGGGGGGGGGGTTACTGGTAACCCAGCATGAAGTATAGGTTGGTAAAGGGTATCTTTCTTCTATAAAACCTCATGTTTGACCATCAAAATTAATTTTAAGGGGTATCCCCTATCTAAAACCATCCCTACAAGTTGAAACAACTCACATTTAAAAGTATCAGAGTTACTCACCAATCTCGACAGTCTACCCATCTGCCCTTTGATGATTCCCTTCTTCAGGTGATAAGGGTGACAACTACTAAAATGGAGCATGGAATTCGAAAAGGTTTCCTTCCTATGGATACCATTTTCAAGAATCCCCCCATAAAAATTCAAATGGATATCTAAATAATTTATCTCACATGCATGCTAAAAGTTGGTGAACCTGAAAAAAGTAGTGGTGTTATTTAAAAATTCAAGGAACTCATTGGCCTCCTGTTCAGTCCCTTTCCAAAGAATCAGAATACCATCCAAGAATCTGTTATATAACAGGATCTTGGACATAAATCGCGATGTGAAGATATAATTTACTTCCCAGTATAGAAGTACCAAGTTGGCAAACATGGGAGCACACTTGGCTTCCATGGCCACTCCTGCAATTTGCTGGTAAATTTCCCCTTCGAAGAGCAAAAAATGATTTTTAAGGACCAATTCCATTAGATCAACCAGCAAGTTAATCCTGTTCTTATTGCAAGTTTTGCTGTTGACTAAGCTTTCTCTAAAGAAATCAAGGCCCTCCTCATGGGGTGGTAAATAAATTTATCACATCTATGGTAAGAAACGTGAAGGGCTCAGATAAATCAACACCCCTAAGTCTTTCTAAACAATGCCACGAGTCCCTTAAAATATGTTCAGATTCCCCCAAAACTATTTTGGTAAAAGAATCCACAAAAGCTGTCAATGGCTCAGTTTTTGACCCCTTAGCAGCCACAATGGGTCTAAAAGTGTGGTTAGAAATAGACTTGTGTGTCTTTGGTATGCCGAAATATACCGGAATAACAGGATGTGGAACCGACAGATACTTGTGTTCTTCCTCATCTAACATACCCTGAAATAGTGCATCTAACAAAAATAAATCGATTTTCGAATAGGCCCTATTAACCTCATTGATACTGACCCATATATAAGTAGACTGGTCGTTTAAAATTTCAGACATCCTGAAGGCATAGTCATACTGTGACATAATGACCATGCCCCCACCTTTGTCTGGTTTCATCATAGGTAACTCATGACTGCTGGCTAGACTAAACATTATCTTTCTCTCCTCAGTGGCCAAGTTGTCGTGAACCATTTTGTTTTTGTTAGAATTCAAAATACTTCTCATTTCGGCTTCACAGAGCCTCTCAAAAACTAATAGGTCCATATTTGGAGATGCTATGAATAAGCTACTTCTGTGCAATGAAACTTTGCCCTTACTTAAAGAATTACCATTAAAAAATAATTTTAAATTAAGCTGTCTAGTGTACAATTTCAAATTGATCAACACATCAGCAATATCCAAGGAAAACTCAGGAAAAAAAGTTGTACCCTTGCTCAGTAAGCTGTGATTAACATTGTTAATAGTCATTGCAGTATAATTGTAGATAGTAAAGTCATCTTTCTTAAATATATCACTATGTGAGGGTTCAACAGGTACATCACAGTCAACAAAGGACTCACAGTCACCTAGTACTTCATCCAAGTATAACCTCTCACTGTTACATGATACACTTAATTGGGGTCTCAGCCCCTTTTGTTCCTATAGGTTCATAGGTTCATAGTTATGTACTAGGCTATCGGCCCAAGGGCCTACGTAAGCCTAGCCAACAAGGTTCCCTGGCTTATGCCATCCAAGAAAGTTATTTTCCTGTGCCACTGTCGAGCAGAGACACAGAAGTGATCCCCAGGGTGTATTTTCTATTTCCCATCCACTCATCAAGATTTTTCTTGAAGCATGCTAATGAAGAACTTTGCTTGACATAGATGGGTAGCCTGTTCCAGAATATGGGAAGTCTCTGGGATAGGACTCTATCCCTCCAGCATGTCCTGTTTATTGTGGTGACAAGGTTTAGGGCCCTAGAGTGTGTAGCTCGGAGGGATTGGGATTTCTTTAGGTGTAGCATGTCCAACAGCTCTGGGTTTGATGCAGCTTTAGTTGTTAGGCAGAGATCACCTCGGAGTAAGCGATATGCTACAGAGTAAAGGTGGAGTTTTTTGAGATAGTCAGTGTTGGGCATTTGTTTGAGTCCAGTAATCCACTTTGTGAGGTACTTCTGTGGCCTTTCCAGCTGCTACAGATGTCTTGTGAGGTACATTCCAAAAGGGGCATTGTACTCTATAATGGGTCTAATGAGTGTCGAGTAGAGGGGAATGATGACCTCTTTTTTCCTGGATGAGAACCCTTTTATGATGAGGTGTGCCATGTAGAAGGACTTCCTGACTACTGTGGCGATGTGACTATCAAAGGAGAGTCTACTGTCCACCTGGGTCCCAAGGTCTCTTATCATGCATTCGGTGTTAAGTAGATTGCTGCCTATGTGGTAGTTCATGGGTACAGAATTTTTACCAAAGGGGATGACACTGCACTTTTTGGCATTGAGTTTGATTGAGGCTATGGCTCTGACACCAGGCATCTGTCTCAGAGAGGCCCTTCTGTAGGATGTTCACATCAATTGGGGACTTGACTATGGCTCCTAGTTTGCAGTCATCTGCGAACTTCATTAGCCAGAGGCCTTCTATGTTAGCCTGTACTTCAGAGAAGTAGATACCAAACAGGACCGGTCCCAGGACGGAACCCTGTGGTACTCCACTTGTCACTGGTTTGAGGTCAGATTTGGAGTCTGCAACTTTTACATTGTGGGTTCTGTCAGTGAGCCAGTTGGCAACCCATCTTGTGACGCAGGGATTTATGCCTAGTTTATTGAGTTTAGCTATAATTCCAGAATGGGGGATGGTGTCGAAAGCCTTGGCGAGGTCAAGACAGGCTGTGTGAACCACCTTACCCTCATCTACAGCTTTGGTGACTGCCTCAAAGAAGTCAATCAATTTCAGGAGGCATGATCTGCCTTTCACAAACCCAAACTGGGTGGGATCCAGAGTTTGGAGGTTACCAATGTCTTTGTTTATGAGTTCCATGATGATACGTTCCATGGCCTTGCAGACCAGGCTCATCAGGCTAATAGTTCTATAGTTCCCGGGATCAGTGATGGCTCCCCCTTTGTGGAGTGGGATAACTGTTGCTGTGTGCCATTCAGTGGGCACAAAGCCAGATGAGAGGCTATTATTGAACATGGTGCTTAAGTGAGGAGCCAGTTCATTCTGAAGTTCATGTAAAACGCAGCCTAGGATGTTGTCCGGTCCCATGGATGGTGTGTTTTTGGCTTTAGAGAGTGCAGCTTTCACCTGCGTATTTGTGATTACAGGGACTCTGCATTCTTCCTGTATAGATATGGGCCCTTTAGGGGGTGAGGGGGGGATAAAGTTAGCACTGAACCTATCTGCCAGGATATTGGCAATATCAGTTGGTTTTGTAATTTTCATGCCTTTATGCTGTAACTCAGAGCAGATCTGGGTGTTGCCATTGAGATTCTTGACATAGCTATAGAATGCTTTGTGGTTGTCCTTGGAATTAGTGGTAATTTTATTTTCATAGCTAGCTTTGGAGGATCTTATAAGGGATCTCAGCTTCTTACTGAGGCTGACCAGGGAGCTCCTCCACTCATGGGATTTTACTCTCTTTTGCAACAGTTTCTTCCTTCTGTTATACAGTTTGTTTATGGCAGGGGACCACCAGATTGGCTTCCTTTTTTTGGAGGCTAGCGTCTTGGTTCTGTTTGGGATAGCATGATCCATGCACTCATGTAAGTGCTTATAGAGTGCATTTGTGTAGGATTCAGCAGTTGTAACTGTATTGTCCATCTGCATGGGTGTCATGAAGTTCACTACTTCTGTCTTAAGAAGCATGAAGTTGGCTTTGGAGAAATTTTTTACTGTGGTTTCCTTAATGGGGGTGTGTGGGATGTGGATATCAAGGGTGATTATTAGCTTATGGTCGGATTGGACCAACGAGGAGTTGACTTCATGTGTGGAACACCGGTCACTCATGTTGGTAATGACTAGGTCTAGGATATTGTTGCCCCTGGTGGGGGTGTGGATAAGTTGATCTAGGGCATTGGAGTTTATGAATTCCAGAAAGCGTTGCGCTAAGGAGTTGGTACATGAGTAGTTTTCCCAGTTAATGGTGGGGTAGTTGAAGTCACCCATTATTAGAGTGTTTGGTTGAACCCTAATATTTTCCAGTACATCTAGAAAAGAGGAGTGGGAATCCTGGGGCATGGTGGGGGATCTGTAGCAAGCTACAATTTGGATTGCAGTTTTGCCAAGAGTTAGTTGCACTTGGATAACCTTGGATGCATTATGCTGAGCAACTAGCCTGGAGGTGTGGATATCCTTAACAAATATGGACACCCCCCCACCTTTGGTGTTTCAGTCCAGGTTACATGGCTGGAAAGTGTGGTATGAGTTATAGCCTGGTAGTGCAGGGGTGCTCTCTGCAGCCTTGAACTAGGTCTCAGTCACTGCACAGATATCGATGTTTTCCATTTTAAGGAGTGCCTCGAGTGAGTGCATTTTGAAATTTAGACTTCTAGCATTGAGTAGCATTACCCTCAGTTTTTTCTTGCTTGTAGTTGTAACTCTTGTTGTAATAGTTCCCATTGTTGTGTAACCTGCTGTTGTTATATTGACCCCCCCCCTTCCTTCTGTTCCTCAACCTCTCGGACCTTCTCGGCCCATTGTTCTCCTCCAAAAAATGCTCGTTATTTAATTCAGACACCTCAATATTGTCAATAGATCCAGTCTGATTTGGACCCACAGAGTCCTTTGCACCAAAAGGGTATGCACAATCATTTTGATAGTCATTCATGTCCCTAATCAATTTTTTCCGTTTTGTGTTCATACTGTTTTTCACAAAGTTATCAGCATCCTTTAAATCTGATTGTATTTATTAAGACATTCGCTAAACAACACATCTTTGACAATGTTCTGATGTATAGCATGAGGTTTTAAAGAAGAGAGATACCCTTTACCAACCTATACTTCATGCTGGGTTACCAGTAAAACCACCTCAACAACAGTCTGATGGTTCATCTACAATGGTCCTTAGATATAATCACCTCTCCCAAGATATTGTTTCAGCCATTAACTATGCATGGCACTTTGGTCTTAAGGATGCAAGTAAGGAAATTCTTGGCCCGAGACATGGGATAGTTTACAGTTGAGGGAGAAATGTTAAGGACATTATGGAGAATTCTAGTTGCAAGTCTATTATGTTTAGAATGTACAAATGTGGGATCTGTAGGGTATGTAAGTATATAAACGATGGCCCATATGTGTCCATACCTGGTTACAGACGTTCTTTGAGCTGCCCAGGAAAGTGCAGCTGTAACACTAACAAGTGCAACAGTTTTTTTTATGTGGGCAAAACTGTACGAAGACTTAAGGAATGGATTACTGAACATGTTAGGACCATCAAAAATAAAGATGCTCACAATGCACTCTATATGCATAGTACATGTTGTACTAATTTTAAAAAGTTTATTTTCTTTGTCATTGACAAGGTGAAAAGTAGTGAAAGAGGAGGTGACTTGAAACTAAAGGTGGAAAATTTGGAGATCATGTGGCAACTTAGGCTAAATGCTATGCATCCACCTGGCCTCAGTGACAGTATTGCTATTCTTCCTACACTTAAGGCTAAAGCAAATGTGATAAACTATTTTTTTATATATTTAACAACGTATATCAGCATCACATCATTTTATATATTTAAGCATATTGTACAAGTGCATTTTTATCTTGTATCTTGGTTCAATTATGTTTTTATATTTCATGTATAATCAACTTTTTTTTTTAATTTTTGTGATGATGTCATTCAATGTGGATTGATCTACTGTTAGGGGATGCGGTATTTAAATGTTGTTTGTACTAACCAATGTTACTCTGATGAAGCCATTCTTATGGTGAAAGTGATCAGTCATTGGGATCTTTGTGTTTTGTGCTATTAAATCGGTGAAACCACGTTTGTGTTGGGACCTTTTTATTTTTATTTCATTATTTTTTGCTTCGTTGGAAGACTTGTTTTTGTAACAATTTGTTTTCCTGACTTGACGTGGTGGCCATTTAATAGAGCACTTTTTAGTGCTACATCCATTTGACAGATGGAAGCTTTAACAAGATAATTAACATCCTCTGTGCAGAAACTAACAGCACTTATTTCAAGGGGAGAAACTGCTGCTGCTGTGAGTTCAATGTTACTCTCACAAGCACTCAAGCTGAGCTGTAGACTCTGCATATGCCCCCTGAGGAAGGAAGGAGGGTTTCTGGCCAATCCAGTCAACAGCAGTCAGCTCAAGGGAGGGACTTCAGGGAATGGCTTAGGTTGTCCACAGCAAGTTTCTCATACTTGAATGAGGAGAGAAATGAGCGGCCCACTTTGAGTAAAGAGTTGGATTCTTTTGAGAAAACAGTAAAAAAGTTTAAAAGTCTTCAGCTGGATAATGCCTTTCTGAATAAATCCATATCATTAAAGCAGGTTCCTAAAGGTCTTCGGATATGGAAGCTGCCCATTGGATTTGAGGTTAGTTCCCCAGCTTACAGTGAACTTGTTGAACTTTTCAACAATACAGGTTTGGACATGTTAAAAATTATCATAAAGCACAATACTTCCAGGTTGGCAGTCCTGGAGGATGAATTGAATGCTATACATCAGAACATTGTCAAAGATTTGTTGTTTAGCAAATATCTTAATAAATACAATCAGATTTTAAAGGATGCTGATAACTTTGAGAAAAAACAGTATGAACACTAAATGGAAAAAATTGATTAGGGACATGAATGACTGTCATAATGATTGTGCATACCCTACTGGTAAAAAGGACCCTAAGAGGGGTGTGGGTTTCTCTTTCGGTTGGATTCAGACCGGGTCTATTGACAATATTGAGGTGTCTGAATTAAAGAACGAGCATTTTTTGGAGGAGAACAACGGGCCGAGAAGGTCTGAGTGGTTGAGGAACAGACAAAAGGGGAGGTCAATACAACAACAGCATGTTACACAACAATGGGAACTATTACAACAAGAGTTCCCACTACAAGAACAACAGGGGCCAAGGGCCCAGTGTAGTGTATCATGTGACAGTGGGAGTTTATACTCGGATGAAGTACTGGATGACTATGAGTCCTTTGTTGATTGTGATGTACCTGTTGAACCCTCACATTGTGATATAGTTAAGAAAGATGACTTTACTATCTATAATTATACTGCAATGACTATTAACAATATTCATCACAGCTTATTGAGCAAGGGTACAACTTTTGTTCCTGAGTTTTCCATGGATACTGCTGATGTGTTGATCAATTTGAAATTGTACACTAGACAGCTTAATTTAAAATTATTTTTTAATGGTAATTCTTTAAGCAAGGACAAATTTTCTTTGCACAGAAGTAGCTTATTCATAGCACCTCCAAATGTAGACCTATTAGCTTTTGAAAGGCTCTATGAAGCTGAAATGAAAAGGATTTTGAATTCTAACAAATGCAAAATGGTTCAAGACAACTTGGCCACTGAGGAGAGAAAGATACTATTTAGTTTAGCCAATAATCATGAGTTACGTTTGATGAAACCTGACAAAAGTGGGGGCATGGTCATTATGTCACAGTATGACTATGCCTTCAGGATGTCTGAAATTTTAAACAACCAGTCTACTTATATGCGGGCCAGCATCAATGAGGTTAACAGGACCTATTTGAAAATTGATTTATTTTTGTTAGATGCACTATTTCAGGTATGTTAGATGAGGAAGAACACAAGTATCTGTCGGTTCCACATCCTGTTATTCTGGTAATTTTTGGCATACCGAAGACATACAAGTCTATTTCTAACCCCCCTTTTAGACCCATTGTGGCTGCTAAGGGGTCTAAAACTGAGCCATTGGCAGTGTTTGTGGATTCTTTTACCAAAATAGTTTTGGGGAAATCTGAACATATTTTATGGGACTCATGGCATTGTTTAGAAAGACTTAGGGGTGTTGATTTATCTAAACCGTTCATGTTTCTTACCATAGATGTGATAAATTTATTTACCATCATACCCCATGAGGAGGGCTTTAGATTTTTTTAGAGAAAGCTTAGTCTACAGAAAAACTTGCAATAAGAACAGGATTAACTTGCTGGTTGATCTAATGGAATTGGTCCTTAAGAATAATTTTTTGCTCTTCTAAGGGGAAATTTACCAACAAATTGAAAGAGTGGCCATGGGAGCCAAGTGTGCTCCCGTGTTTGCCAACTTGGTACTTCTATACTGGGAAGTAAATTATATCTTCACATCTCAATTTATGTTCAAGATCCTGTTATATAACAGATTATTGGATGATATTCTGATTCTATGGAAAGGGACTGAACAGGAGGCCAATGAGTTCCTTGAATTTTTAAATAACACCACTACTTTTTTCAGGTTCACCAACTTTTAGCATGCATGTGAGATAAATTATTTAGATATCTATTTGAATTTTGATGGGGGAGTTCTTGAAAGTGATATCCATAGGAAGGAAACTTTTTTGAATTCCATGATCCATTTTAGTAGTTGTCACCCTTATCACCAGAAGAAGGGAATCATCAAGGGGCAGATGGTCAGAGTGTCGAGATTGGTGAGCAATTCTGATACTTTTAAATGTGAGTTGTTTCAACATGTAGAGATGTTTTTAGATAGGGGATAGCCCTTAAAATTAATTTTGATGGCCAAACATGAGATTTTAAAGAAGAGACATACCCTTTACCAACCTATACTTCGTGCTGGGTTACCAGTAAAACCACCTCAACAACAGTCTGATGGTTCATCTACAATGGTCCTTAGATATAATCACCTCTCCCAAGATATTGTTTCAGCCATTAACTATGCATGGCACTTTGGTCTTAAGGATGCAAGTAAGGAAATTCTTGGCCCGAGACCTGGGATAGTTTACAGTCAAGGGAGAAATGTTAAGGACATTATGGAGAATTCTAGTTGCAAGTCTATTATATCTAGAATGTACAAATGTGGGACCTGTAGGGTATGTAAGTACATCAATAATGGTCCATATGTGTCCATACCTGGTTACAGCCATTCTTTGAGCTGCCCAGGAAGGTGCAGCTGTAACACTAGCATGTTAGTATATGTTGCCACCTGTATCAGCTGCACCAGTTTTTATGTGGCTAAAACTGTACGAAAACTTAAGGAAAGGATTACTGAACATGTTAGTGCCATCAGAAATAAAGATGCTCACAATGCACTCTCTAGGCATAGTACATGTTGCACTAATTTTAAAAAGTTTATTTTCTTTGTCATTGACAAGGTGAAAAGTAGTGAAAGAGGAGGTGACTAGAAACTAAGGGTGGAAAATTTGGAGACCATGTGGCAACTTAAGCTAAATGCTATGCATCCACCTGGCCTCAATGGCAGTATTGCTATTCTTCCTACACTTAAGGCTAAAGCAAATTTAAGAAAATAAAATGTATTTTTTTATATATTTAATAACGTATATCAGTATCACAACATTCTATATCTTTAAGCATATTGTACAAGTGCATTTTTATCTTGTAGCTTGGTTCAATTATGTTTTTATATTTCATGTATAATCAGCTGTTTTTTTTTAATTTTTGCAATGATGTCATTCAATGTGGATTGGTCAGCAGTTAGGGGATGGGGTATTTAAATGCTGTTTGTACTAACCAACGTTACTCTGATTAAGCCATTCTTATGGTGAAAGTGTTCAGTCATTGGGATCTTTGTGTTTTGAGCTATTAAAATGGTGAAACCACGTTTGTGTTGGGACTTTTTTATTTTTATTTCATTGTTTCTTGCTTCATTGGAAGACGTGGTGTTTTAATCATATATTTTGTTGTTATGGAAATATATCCACCTGATTTTGTATGCCTAGATCCTGATGTTAATCATTTTTTTGATTTTTTTGCACTCAAACAATTTCTCTTTCAAAACTTTTCACATTCCATCTGCAGTTTTTCAATTGAATACCTCACTCCAGTTAGTTTTACATAGTGACTCTTTTGCCTTCATATAATCTGTAATTAACTTTCTGTGCACTGACTTAGATTTCAGTTTGGTAGAATTATCTAGCGACAAATTAACCTTTATAACCCCATGATCACTGTGCATAAATGGTGGTAAAGCTTGACTTGAAGTTATAGTAATTTCTTTGGGAACACAAACAATGTCTAGTATGTTCCATCCCCTGGAAGGTTTTTTATAATCTGAAGCAATTGTTGTTCCTGAATACACGCTGTGAATAATTTCCTTACTAACATTGTAGAATCAATATTATTGCAGTCTGTTTCTTGTAAGCCCCCAGATAATATTATTCTTCCCTCCTGTGTTTCATGCAAGAAATGTATGAATTCCTCTAAGTCATCTGCACTTGACTTTGGTGGTCTATGCACCCCAATAATTGTTATATGTTCCAGGGTTGTCTTTACTGTCACAGTTACACAATCTATAGTGTTGGTGTTATCACTGAACATTTAATAATCACAAGTCTCATAATTATCTTTAATCCCTGTCATAACACCTTCACCTGATTTTTTATTAGAATGTCTGTTACAGGAAAAACATTTATACCCTGACAGAACTGATTTACAGTCATTTTACTTTAACCATGTTTCACAAACAATAACAGCATCAATCTTGTAGGAACGCAGCAAATTTTCCAATAAAAACAACTTGATTATTAATGCTCCTGGCATTAACAACCATCAGAGAGGCATTAAATGTTGCTATCTGTGGGCTGTTAAATTTTCGACATGGCAAAAATCCTGCCTAGTGTTTGTCAAATATTACCAAATATCTGCTGCAAAAATTCTCTTCCCTGATCTAGACAAATGCACACCATCCTGCCTGAACACATGTATTTCCAAAACAAGGCTTGGATGCTCTACACATTTCCATTTTTTAAAACATTAAATTTTTTTCCATGTAGGTATTTACCCAAAAAATCTTTTCATTCACAGTGACCTGACTATCCCTTCTACAGGTGATTTGTGAAAATATGTCCTAACACCAGTACAAGCAATACTATCTAAGAGGCAGTTGTAGATCTATACGTATGTATGTCTTTGAGAAGCTTTCCATGGGCTTGCAAAAGTGTATAAATACTGAGCACATGTGAGCCTGACTGCCATTTTGTAGTAAGCTGTTGAGATGTAAGCATATATGTCTGTGTAGTCGGTCAATTAATAGGTTTGTTTATATTTTGTACTGCTGCTGTCTATCCTGATATGTTTCTGTGTAATAAAGCATATAAATAAACTACCTCATCTGTTCATCTATACTAGAGAGGGACGAGTGACATGGTGCCAGAATAGGATCCAAATTCTCCAGATTCGAGACCAAGAGGAACTCAGTTAAGATTGGAGGAGTACAGAGGAGTGAATCATCCCTACTACATGTATAACTTGCAGAACAGGTCAGCAATGAATTTTGGGTATTAAAACTTGCTGAAATTATTTCTTATTCACAAAATATGAAACAAAGCATTCAGAATGCTAAGTAACAAAATTGTCCGAAACTGCGACATATTAATATAAATATTCAAAATAACTATAGAAAATGTTTGAAATAAAGTCCGAATCACATAAAATGTATAAAATATGGAAAACAACCACATTTTTTTGCTAAGCACTACTTTTTACATTAATCAAAGCTATTCAAGTTGTCTAAAGTGTATGAAGTGTTTGCATGTTTGTGTAGTATTACAGTACAGTTATTTCACAAAATACAGCCATTTCAAAGCATATTTTGCAAAGTACAGTATTTCAAAGAGTTTATTGTACATTTGAATGTTATTACAGGCACACAAAGCAACTTGGTTGTATATAATTATAAGGGTCATATTGTTACAGTGTGTTTGGGCATAATTTGTTGACATGTCAGATGGATTTCAGAAACCAGGTCCACTTGTGTTTGATAATAATATTGCAGAGAATTGGAGAGGGTTTACCCAGGAGTACAATATTTTCATATAGGCTGCATTTTCTGATAAAGATGACAGTACAAAGGCATTTATTATGCTTAATTTAAGTGGGTCAGAAGCTATAGAGAGAAAGTGTTCATTTGTGTATGCACCTGCTGTATTTTCAGGAGAGGGGGAAAACCGTCATATAGTTGTACTGGCTGAGTCAAGGGAAGACTCTGAGTGCTTAAAATGTAAATTTAGTGAAATGTGTAACTCCCAAATGAATGTTACAATGGAAAGCACTTATTTTACAAAGGGATCAAAAGCCTGGGGAAACTTTTGCAGCATATATAACTGATTTGGGAAACAAAGCTAAAACGTGCAGGTTTGGTGATTTAAGGGATGAGTTGATAAAAGACAGACTTGTCTGTGGTATTAAAAATAATGCTGTGAGAAAGATTTTGCTTTGAGATAGTGATTTAACTTTGAATAAGGCCATTGATATTTGTCAGATATATGAGCTTACAGAAAAGCACACAGATATGCTTACAAATGAGAGCTGCATGCTTTCAGGAACTAATGTTGATAGTATGCAGCACATGGTTAAATGAAACAGGGCCAAGCACATGGCAGCAACTGTAAACCCTGCAACAGTCCCTGGGAAACCCTGTAGCTTTCTAGCAAATTCCAGAATACATACAGTCTCAGTGAAGCATAAAAGTGAGTCAGCAAAGAACAAGCTCTATGTAATGTTATTCTGTTGTAGCTGAGAGCACTTCTGAGCATTGCCATTTAGATTCTTGACATAACTATGGAATGCCTTGTGGTTGTCTTTGGAATCTGTGGCAATTTTAGTTACGCAACCAGATTTGGAGCATTCCATGAGGGATCTCAGCTTCTTACTGAGGCTGGTAAGGAAGTTGTTTGCATCCTTGGGTTATCCTTTTTTCTTCAACAGTTTCTACCTTGTGCTGTATAGTCTGTTAATGGTAGGTGACCACCAGAATGGCTTGCTTTTTCTGGAGGAGAGCATCATGGTTCTATCTGGGATGTCAGGAATTATGCACAAGCAGATGTGCTCAGACAGTGCCTTAGTGTAGGATTCATCAGTTGAACTTTCAGCTCCTGTCTCCATGGGTGTCAAAACACTGTCACTTCTGACTTGAGTAGCATGAAGTTGGCTTTGGAGAGGTCATTTACAAACAACTGCATATACATTCCTTTCATATGTTCAGTTTGATTTTCCTATGGTGTGATTTCTTTGGTGAAACCCCAGTTTCATGTATGACAGTGTTGGCTTAGTTGTTAAGTACTGTGACTATAGTGTACAGAGTCCTGGGTTCATGACCTGCAAAAGCAGGTTATTTTTGTTCTGGCCAGAACAGCGGTTGATGCATACAGACTAATTAGGGCATTTTAGGTAAGTCACACTCAATACAATTCCAATACTCTACTTGACAATCCTGCTGATGTCCTTCACTGTGAAGTACTCCTTTGGGGAAAGAGTACTCCAGTTATCTCTGTGGTGTGTGCTATAACAGCATGATGCTGTAGTGTGATGTAGTACTCTGGTAGGGGTTCTATTCCCACACATGGGAGTTGTGGATATTTTTGTGTCTGTTGCTAAGTCTGTGTAGGGAGCAATGCATGTTTGGCTAGTCACACTCACTACAATTCAATTGCTCTACTTTGGCAATCCTGCTGATGTCACTCACTGTGAAATACACCTTTAGGGAAAGAGTACTCCAGTAATCTCCGGGGCGTGTCCTATAGTTGCGTAGTGCTGTAGTGTAATAACTAGTTAGGTAGGAGTTCTAATCCCAGACATGGCAGGTGTGTTTGTGTGTGTGTGTGTGTGTGTGTGTGTGTGTGTGTGTGTGTGTGTGTGTGTGTGTGTGTGTGCTTGTCATTCATGTCCTGTGTGGAGGCCATCATGAGTGTGCAACAACTGGACTTAATGTTGAGTGGGTTTTGCAAATTTCTTATATGGTGCCCCCTAGTATATATCACAATATCCACCATACAGGGATAACAGATATGAAATAGGTGAGAGCCTGTGGTGCAAATCCATACCCCTACATGTGACATCACGGCCAGGCAAACAAAGTTAGCAACCCTTGCATTAGCCAGAGAACACCCTCAACCCATGTGTCACACACATACACATGTGCACATACACACACACACACACACACACACACACACACACACACACACACACACACACACACACTTGCCTAGGCAACAGCCCCTATGTTGGTAGTACCATGCATATTGCCCACTGATAGTGACCATGATGAAATAGCAGTGGGCTACAGAGGGCATGGAACCCTGTTCATCAGTCCAATAGGCACATACATGCAGATAGTGCACCTACCCTATGTTCCCTACTGGGCAGCTGCAACACCTGTGGTGCCACCAAATGTAACCCACAAAGGGCATACCATGCCTGAAAAATGTGCCTGTATGGATAGATACCATTGACACCAGGGAATACCTGTATCATGCTATCAATGTAGGTGCAGGGTCAACCTGCTGTCCATCAACAGTTCCCGTCACATGAGGCCAGGACTGGCACATCTGATGATAACAATCTGTGTACACAACATGGGCCAGACCCCCCAGGTATGGTTACACATGTCACTATACATGCATGTGGGCGGTGTGCACATCCCAGACACCATCCATGTCATGGACTAAGGAACACATACATGACAAGCAATGCACAGCATTGCCCACATGCAATAGCTACCCAGGTGACTAGATGGTGAATACAATACCCAGCTGTGTGGAGAACCAGACACTACACCCCTGAGCCCCACTGCGGACCATTGTCATGTCACCTGGTGCCAAGGTCTACCCATTACCTAGCCTTGTATAGCCATCTAGTGCAGTCGACCACTACACACCCATGAAGCAATGCACCCTTGCATGTCAGTACTGGCACCCTGTGTCTGTGTGTGTGTGTGTCGTATGTTGCCTATGACCACATTCACACTCACTACAACCCCCATTGGCATACTGAAGCATGCTGTCTGATGTCAGACACCTCCACATACCCTTTGCCCATATAATCTCTCTATAACCCCTGTGGTACATGTGATACCTGCACAGTACTGTGTTTTGGGAATCTAACTAGTGATGAGTTGTATCCGTGGCCCTGCCAAGTTTGTCAATGTGTGTGCGTCCCTGTGAGAGTGTGGCTGTATTGATGCTGACACCTGTTCATGCAGGCAGGCATGTGTACTAGACCTGCCATGTAGCTACTGTATCACTGTTGCAGATGTCATTCACCATCACATATACGTTTGGAGGACTCCTCAACATGTGACATATGTGGTGCATCCAATGACTGCTTAGACATGTAATAGCAGTACATAGTCAGTCAGGGGTAAGATACCCTGGACTGGTAGGTGTGTGACACAAACATGCTTACCTTTTAATCTCCTAACCCTCCCTGACTTATCTTTGCCTCTGTCTGCCTCTCTCACTCCCTCTCTGGTGGATGTGGAGACTTACACCTGCTTTGCTTAGGCAGCAGCATGTGTATTGTCAGTGATGCTCATGATCAGCTGGGGGCCTCTGCATGAATTGCAACCCTCCTATAGCTGATTGCATGTGGAACAGCTGTGGTAACATTCCCATAGCCAATTGCATGGTAACACACTCCAATATCTAGGAACATCATGTTGCTGTTGGGCCTTTTCATTCACTGTGAGCAGGAACTAGATCTGTTGTTTGGCAAACAGCATCACAGATGGATTGGTGACTTACCTCTGACAACATACACTGTGGAAACAGGCCAACACACAGGAGGGGGATGTGCCTGTCTTGACTAGAGACTGTAAGTGGTGCTATACTGCATTTGGGGTAATGTTTGTTTAACAGGGTGTGTGTGGATATGGCTGTCCTACATGTTTTAATACTTGTCATGTCAGTGCTATGTTTATGAGGGATCCCCATCTGTAGGGTCATCTGCAGACTGGGCAGTGTGTGGTGCTTGTGTTCCTTATGTTACCCACAGAGCAGCTATCTGTCAACTGCAGACGTTAGTGTGAGGATTGCAGTCAGTAGATGGTAACAGCCGGGAGAGTTACTGACTTTATATCCCTCATAGGACATATGTTGCAATAAACCCTGTTACAACAGTAAATGTATGAGGTTATCACAGCAACATGTCAATATTGGCCCTGTGTTTGTGCCTCCAGCCACAACTCTGTCAACCTTTGCACATATGTCATGCAGTAGGGGGTGCATATGTTCTGTAAACCATATTCATTGATATCATATCTGATAACACGCCAGTGATATATCAGACTGCTACACATGTTATGTGTAGTAGGAGGTATATCTGAGCACAAAGCTGGGGCATTCTGTGGTTGTGTGTACAGTACTGAGGTATGTGTAATTCTGGTAATTGTCGACAGTGTGTGTATAGAGAATATGTACCTTGGCCTGTGTAGAGACTGTGGTAGATGTCATTGTTCTTGGTCCTGTTCTATCTAATGTTACATGCTGCTCTACTGTATGTCACCCTATCAGCTTACATGTTTATAGGGGCAAACACACTCATGTCCCATACCACAGACAGGCATCAGACCACACTGTGTAGCAGCCCAATATATGCAGGGTTGATGTGTGAGTGGCACATATGAGGATGGTGTTGATCAGATAGTCCATATACTGTAATATTACGCTAGCTTACCATATGTGGTTGTGGCTGTGTTCACATTGGTTGTGGTTATGCACTTTCACACATGTGTCTGTTACTTTGTGATGTGACATGCCTGTAGAGCTTGCTATCTATGCAGGTACATGTGTATTCCCACATAGAAGATGTAGGCCAGTTTTGAGTCATTCTACCTGTAGCCTGCACTGTGCTTTGTTACATGCCTAGCAGCTTACTGTACTTACCCAGTGAGATGTCATGTCCAGATACTTGCCAGATGTACTGCTGCTGGTCCGCCATAACAGTCATGTATGTCAGACAAAGCAGGGGGATGATGTACAGATGTCTGTCACTAAGTAGTGGATAGTATGTGGCCATGGCACCTTTGTACCAGTGGTTATTATGTGTCAGGACAGACAGGGGTGTATGAATGCATAACCAATGGGGGAAAATGTATACCAGTATTTACATGATATACCCACCTACATGGCTGTTAACATCCATATTGTCAGGCTTGGTCCACATGTCTTGCATGAAGGGGTTCTGTGTATACCCCTGGACTGACCACCGTGTGTCAGACTGTCCACATATATTGGCCATATCTCAGCTGTTGTCCACAGGGGCATTACTGTGATAGCAGTGGTACTGTACTATGGTGTCCTTAAGATGTCTGTCAGTAGCCAATGGTGCACATGTTAACAGCAGATGTGGCCTCCCACACACACCATTTCTGTGAAGACAATCCCTATTACAGTTGCAATAGTCTTCAAATATACCTGCAGTACATACCTGACATCCCCTTGCACTGAGAGGTTGGGACTATTGGGGCTGAGGTAGGGCTCCACTCCATATTCAGGACATAGGGTGAACATATATGTATCTATAATTATAAATATATCCATATAGATATATACACATATACATATCTTGCTTAGTGTATGATAGCAGTTTTATACATATGTGCCTGTGTTCCAGCCTCTGTCCTCCACCTACATACCAGGCTTTGCGCATATGACATGCTGTCAGGGGTTGTTATGTAGTGGGCTATGTGTATGTAATGCTGTCATTCCTGTCATCACTCCACTATTGTTGTGTCCCCCACACATACTGGGGGGTTGGGGGCATATATGTGTGGGCTTCACCTACACAATACATGTGTGCCCTAATGCACTCCAGAGACCAGTGTATGTAACAGTGGTATATGGCCCAGTTTTATTAAGTCTAGGTGGGGGAGCAAAATAACTAACCTACACTGTTACAATATGTGTGGGTATCAGGGGTAAGCTGACTTAAGGTATCTGGATGTACATTACCATACAATCCACCTTGGGTAAATGCAGGCCTACTGCCTCCTGCCATACAGAATGTTCTGTTTGTCATTGTAATTGTGATGGTGTCAGTTATGCCTTGTTATGTAACAGATACATCCCATTGTGTCAAATGGGGTCTTTACCCCTAGGGATTGTGTACAGAGTGTAGATAGAGGCTGCTGAACTATACATCTGCATTATGTACTGTTGATTGTTTGGTATGCTGTGGCCCAGTCTGGCTTTACTATTCTACTACTTGAAGGCCTCAGCTTGGACAGCAACATGTCATCCTTTCCAGGCTACTGTATTAGTATAACTGTTTCACAGTTGCATTACTCTGTTCATATGGATGTCAGTGTCTAAACAGCTATATGACATGGCATATTGAACTGCCATAGTACACAAATAAAGCTTTCCCAATTATGCACACCTGTGTGTGATGTTATATCCTTTGATATCTCTATGGATATATGTTGCAGGCAATGAATGTCGTTTGTATGGGTGGCTCATACAGTCTCCAGTTGGTAAGATAATAACTGTAGGAATACTGGCTGCTCCATATTGTGTGCACGTACAACATATGTATCTTACTGTACATACCTGTGTGTGTGTATGTGTAGTTACTATATATATCTATATATATATGTATAGATATATATGCATAACTGTATCTGCATATATGTGTCTGTGTATATGTATCTTAGGGATGGCCATGTCATGTCTGGTCCTGGTTATGGGAAGTGTTTTGCTGTTGGGGGGTATATATACCTATTCCTGCAAGACGTATATTGTTTAGGGCCTCTCAACCCCATTAACATTGCATGTGGACATATATGTTTTGTTATTTCCCCATTGTTATCTACAGATGTATGTATATATATATATATATATATATATATATATATATATATATATATATATATATATATATCTGCTGACATATATATAACCCGCCGTATATATTTAGACATGTAGATGTAGACTTATATATCTATAGATGCAGGCATTTGCATGTATATATGTTCATATATATTTCTATATGTATATATTTCTTTATATATATATATTTCTACAGATATATATATATATATATATATATATATATATATATCTACATATATCAATATGTTGTAGCTGTTTAGACATTAATATATTTACTCACACACATACATCTACATGTTGGAATACATTCTCTGTACTGTTGAATGACTGGGCTGGTTGATATTTTTTGAATACATCAAGGTGATGTGTATCTAACATGGCTTAGTGGTAAATCACTTTGGCTACGGTGTGCAGGGCCCTAGGTTCAAATCTAGCAGAGGCTGTTTTTTTTTTTTGTTGCTAGGCAGAACAAGGGCCATTGGACACAGAGTGGATAAGGCACTTTTAAGCAGTTGTAAGCGGGTCTGAGTGGGTTTGTGGGCGGTAACCACTGCTAAGTTCTGGTTACAGTTTCTTATACTCAGTTAGCTCCTGAATTACTTAACCTGTGTAGGCATTGCTTACCCCTGTACAAACAGGCTAAAACCCAATTACTGCTGCTTAAAAGTGCTTACTCCCTCTTACCCCCGCACTAATTTCTTTAAAAGAAAAGAAGAAGGGGTTGATAGGAAAGTGGTGAAAAAAGGGGCACAAAGAGGGAAAGACAATAGGAAGAATAGCCAGGGATGTGCAGGAAGGGTGTAGGAAGGTTCGTAGCTGCCCATTTCTTCTACAGCAACAGCTGTGCATATGCACTGAATTTGGAGGTAGATTCAGACACTTAATCCCCTGGAAGTGGGTGAGGACAGCAATAATTCATTGTGATGCCAATTAGACCAGATTACATATGTCCAGTGGACACGTGTGAAATGGACAGCTATGTATGGGGCGAGATTTTTTATGGGAACAGATTGCCCCCCTTTTTTTTTTTAGGTGAGAGAGGGATGTTGGGCATGGGTAGTAGGTATATTTGGGGAGGTAGGTTGGGTAGGTTAACAGACAAGACAAGCAAGACATATACAGGGGTGGTATATGACACGTGGGGGTAAACACCTTGGAAGGGGAGGTGTGTTTTGAAGTCGCAAGCCAATGAGCCCCTAAATGGAAACAGTGGGGCTGAGGTCCCTACCCATGGGCAGTCACCACTCCACCTTCACGGCCCCAAAGGTGGCCGTGCTGGGGGCTGGGTAGGAGTGGCAGGCTCACCCTCTAGTTGCACCACTCGGCCCTCAAGCTGGCGTAGCTGGTCTAAAAATGCCCTATCAATCTCCCTACACACCACGGCTCAGACCTGATGATGGGTGACTGTTTCTTCTCTGTCCCCGCTCCCAGAACTGCGGTTCCACCCGAGGTTGGTTTAGGGCCTACATAGGAGGTATTCCCAGGCTAGGCCCCAGACGTGCTCATGCCCGGTGCCATGGCCAGCTGAGGTGGGACAGGTGGGTCTGCTGGGACCGGCCTTCCCATACGAGCTATGGTGTTGCAGTTTACAGACAGATATGGGTTAATAATAGTCAACAGCATTCAGGATTAGTTATAACAGCATGCATATGTATACCCATTAACCCAAGACACCAAATTTAAAACAGTTGCATAGCTAGCAGAACACATGCATATATTGAACAGCACTGGCCATTACAACAGCATGCAGGTTTTATTGATGGCAACAGGCCACCAATATGGGTGTATTTTAATATGGCACATGCATAGAACCAAGTGTGGATATTTATGAACCAATAGGACATATGTCCCAACATAAGTTTGAAGAGTAAACATACCCATTGAGGTGTATAATTAGGTTATTGTTGCACATATGATGGGGGCAAGAGAGAGACTTCAATTAACAACTGATATATCTCTGTGGTTTTCACAACTTTCTTAGTCACTGCAGTGATCTGCCCCTTACATGTATTATTACATTACCCATTGGCCTTACTTTATACAATGGTATGTTTCTAGATTAGTATATATGTGGACTGTGTCCAACCTATAGTCTACACCTTTTACCTGTTATAGCTGTTGAGAAGATCTTTGTTAACACTATCTGACAATTTCTACACATAGTCCCAGATTCCATGTTGATGGTATACACATACCCCTCAATCCGTTATTGCACACATTCTGGTTGAGGCTTGATAGGATGTAGGTGTTAATGTGACATATTATGAGAATTGCTCTCATACACGTTGGGTGT
Source organism: Protopterus annectens (assembly GCF_019279795.1). NCBI lineage: Eukaryota > Metazoa > Chordata > Ceratodontiformes > Protopteridae > Protopterus > Protopterus annectens. The sequence goes on from NC_056746.1 coordinate 469,885,323, forward strand.
GATGCTACAATGACAGGTTTGTTTTCATGTACATTCCCTGACTACGTACAGGTGTGACTATTGGTTATATGTCATCACAGGCTGCCTACATTTCTTGGATCATCACACTGATTTCTGAGGGGAACAGGGTACCAGGTAGCAGATTTGGGCCATTTATCTGCACATGCTGGGCAGACTGGAACAGTTGAGGGGTATGAATATGCATACATCTTACTGTCTGAACATTCTGTCACAGTCTGTACAGTTGATGGTTATGATTATGCTTACAGCTTACTATCTGTACATTCTAGCAATATCTGTACAGTTTTTGGGTCTATCTAATTATACATACAGCTTATTATCTGAACATTCTGACACAGTCTGTACAGTTAATGTTATGATTATGCTTACAGCTTACTTTCTGAACATACTAGCAAACTCTGTACAGTTGTTGGGTCTAATTATGCATGCAGCTTTGTATCTGAACATTCTCACGCATTCTGTACAGCTGTAGGGTATGATTATGCATACAACTTACTACCACTCTCAGGATTCAACCCCTGCTGTGTGTGGTAAAACTATTACAGTTAACACCACAGTACACTGTGCTATGAGGGGATTGGTGTAAAGCTTTCAAATATTTTCTCTCTAAGTCTCCCTCAGTTGTACAATATGACTAACCTCTTGTTATACAGAACTTCCTACACATTTTATCTGTGTACCACAGTGTGGGTAACACTGCTTAATACTACAGTACTATTTATAGCATGCAACACTACAACATATTAAATCAGAGTATACACAAGCACTCCAGGGGTTATACCTTTATTCACAGGATATGACAGTTCATGCAAGATTATTACTAACCTGCCTCGCGATGCAGCCTTTGCAGCCTAGTGGCATGGGCTTGCTGGTTCACAGCCCACTCATCTGCAGCTGTCAGAGAAATACAGTGACATTTAGCCATACCTATCCATAGTATACACAAGCTAGGCAATCATTATATACTTAGTGGAATCGGTAATTACTCAGTGCTGGGGCATTAGCCATCTGCCTGCACTCCTGGGTCTCCTGTTCTAGTAGATCCCCCCTATGCTGCTTCAGGTCAGCATGGTGATGCCTGACCTGCTCACCAGTTCGGAGGATACCTGTGGCACTAGTGAGGTTGTGGGTGAGACTGTCCCAGGCCTCCGCTTTGTACTGGGAGCCCTGGTAATGGCCCTGCAGGAGTCTCTGCTCATGGTGTTTAATCAGGAGCCATCCCATGTATTTTAATTCATTAATGCCTCAGTGTTGTGCTCTGAATCAAGTGCCTTCACCTACTACAGCCATTCTGCCTAAAGTAGGGAGCTGCAACCAGTTATGGGGATTATTGGTGCCTGTGGGGTGTAAATATGCCAAATTTCCTGAACTTTCCTGTGATTAGATGGTTTTGAAAAGTCTAAGCTATGGGCACACCTGCTTACCTAATGTTGGCATTGCTTAAAGGGGCATACCACTGGGCAGATTGAATTAGCCGACCTACACATTGCTTATACCATGTAAGCCCACCTGTGCAATGCTTAGCATTGCTTAATATGTAATTAGCATTATATTGTCCTTTTGACATTGATTTATAATTTGTTACATGTTATATCTGTGTCTGGTATCTGTGATTCATGTGTACATACACTGTATGGGGTCCTAGGGACTTCAACACTTTATTACAATAACGTGTCACATCTGGCCTTACTGCAGTAATCCAGTTCACATATTTATGTTATATAGCAGGTTATACAACATCACACTGTACAAAGATTCAGCTCACATCTTCGGTTTGATTTTTCTATGGTGAGGATTTGTTTGCTGAAAACTCACTCATATGCATTGCTATGATGGCTTAGTGGTTAACTACTATGACTGTACTATACAGGGTCCTGGGTTCTATCCTTGCCGAAGCTGTTTAGTTTGTTGCTGGGCAAAACACGGGCCATTGGATACAGAGTGATTTAGGCACTTTAAAGCAATTGTAAGTGGGCGTGCGCGGGTTTGTGCAGAGTTAAGCAATGCTAACCTCTGGTTACAGTTTCTTACACTCAGTTAGCTTGTACTTTACTTAATCTGTATAGGCAATGCTTACCCCCACACAAATGCACTTAAACACACTTACTAGTGCTTATGTATGCTTACTACTGCTTATTTGTGCTTAAATCTGCTTACTAGTGCCTTATTCATTATGACACTGACACTTCATATGTGCATTTACTGCAGTGCTCCAGTTCACAATTAAATGTTATTTAGTAGGTTATACAGCAAAAAAATTTTCATATACAGATTTCACATGGAAAATGGAATGTGCTGCCGTGGGACTTGAATCAGGAATGCCTGCTCATTAGGCGGATGCTATGCCCACTACACTATTGCTGTGCTGCTTCATTTGCATATATCTTCCTTGTTATCCTCTTCAGCCTTTTAAGCTGCTTTAACCTGCACACTTACAGTTAGCTTTAATCAGTGTTTTAAAAAAAAATAAAAGGGTTTCTTTATTTACTTTTTCAGCACTGTTGCTGTTGTACACATAGGGAACTGTTGGTGGAGATATGCAGACACCTATGAGTGATCTCGCTCATCTCTTAACACTTTCTGATTTTCTACATTGCATGCAGCATGTTTATTCTGAGAGCTCTGCTCTCAGACATGCCCCCTGCACTCGGACATGCTCCGTGCAAGCCTGGGAGTTCGGGCAGCGTGCCTTCATTAATATGCATGGCACGCTGTCGTCCTGCTCATAAACGGGTGCTTCCATGCAGGACTATGCTAGTCCTGCATGGAAGATTAGTGAATCCAGGGGATGAAATATAAGTGGTGCTTTGAAATTCAATAGCATAAATTATAACATCAAAATGAGTGTAGGAAAAAGTAATAGTAAAGCAGCTATGAAGCTGCATGCTTTACACTGGTATCACAGGGTATAGGCAGGATATTATTCAAAATTATTTCATAGTAGTTTGTTGTTTGTCTTTCGGCTTTTTCCCGGTAAGGGGTCGCCACAGCGGAACTCCGGTCAGGTGATTGGCAGTAGATTTTTACGAAACGCCAAGGTGCCAGCTCGATGCCCAACCTTCAATGAAGGCACGCCCATTTACGCATGCATGTCTTTCGAACGCTACCCAACTGTGGGGAGAACATGCAGACTCCACACAGAAGGCACTCCCAAGCCAAGCCCTAGAATCGAACGGGAGAACCTCTTGCTGTGAGGTAACAATGCTACCGACGTACCACCGCGGCATATAAAGCTATTTAATTGTAGTACATTTTACAAAAGTTAGAAGTATGTCTATATGGATATATATGTGCACATTCAGACACAAATAGTGTGTGTGTGTGTGTGTGTGTGTGTGTGTGTGTGTGTGTGTGTGTGTGTGTGTGTGTGTGTGTGTGTGTGTGTGTGTGTGTATGTTCATGGGTGCATGTGTGCTCACTGTGTTGCATATAAAGTTTAATGAATTTTATAACACATTGTGCTTATATTTAACTCACATTCCTTAATTCATGTACCATTTTCTATTTCTGAATGCTGCATTTACCTCTCTTCTGTATATGAAAGAAGTATAAAGCAATAACATCATTCTTACTACATGCAAAATGTACTAAAACTGTTTGATGATATCTTCGAGGTAAGCTTAGTATAATGCATCAAATTCCTCTGACCACATGACTGTCAGTGTATTGCATGCCAGTGTATTGCACAGTAAAGTCTAGCTAATAATTGTCTTGTGGGATTCACAGGAGATGTCATGTAAGCCCCAGCAATCAGATTAGAAAAAGTAAGTGTCAGTTCATGGTTTCTTAGTATTACTTCTTAGGATCACAGTACATAGTAGGACAAGTGCAATGAATCAGCTGCAGTAAAACCTCATATTGATTAGATCAAAGCATTTAAAATGTTTCTGCTCTATTTTTTTCTTTTTTTATAAAGCATTTGTACATGCATAAGTATGCCTTATATTTCTTTGTCAGTTTGGAAGTGATAGATAAGGTAAACAAATCTGAGGCTGTTCTTGATGTTTGTGCTAATAATATGCACAGTTTATTGATTACAGACCATTATTTAAACTGTCATAACACACTCCTTCTAAATATAGATCTCATGTGATCTGTTTTAGATTGCAGGTGTATATAAGGCACAGGTACAAATGCCAAAACTAAGAAACTGAAAGAAATGGCTGGCATATGGAATTCATACAAAATGAAAATCTGCAATAGAGATGGAGCACATGGCTAGTGTGCATTGTTTTTAAGTCTGAGTGGGCTATTTTAACTGTGCAGAATAGAACCAATGCTGATTCTTTATTGTTGCAAATGTATTTTTAGATAATTTATAAAATGTAACAGATTTCTTGTAATGCAGCATTACTGACAGTCAGTTCCCTGTTTTTCTGCAGTCCAAACAGAGGAGCAACACTAAAGTGTCTACATTAGGAAGATGGACTGCCTGTGGATGCTCCCAACTTTAAAGAATGCATGTTGCTACCATCTGATATGGAGACCTTGTTAAGGCAGTACAGTACAAGCTGGCATGGAAAGTGGATACTAAAACACTTCAGGGCTGAAGCAGTAATGTGTATGTGTGATATGTTGTGTTCTCTATGTGTGTGTGTGTGTGTGTGCTGCAGTTCTGGCAGTCCAAAATAAATGAAAAAGACACCAGCCTAATGCAACTTAACCATTGTACCTTAAGAGCTTGTATCACCACCATGAAATATAAGCAGTGCTAAGTGGCAACACTCACAGATGGACTTGCTGAGTGCTACGAGTAGCTTTGAGTACTTTACAAATATACTAGTTCTGGAATTAGATAGAAGAAAAGGATATATACACATTTAAGAATTTATACTGACTAGAATAAAAATCCACCCTAATGCCTGTGAATTCTATACAGGTCCAAAATTTCCCTTAAAATTAGTTGAAAGTCATGACAGAGAAAGTGGTATAAATCCATCATTGTTTATCACCTCAACTTCTGAAATATCCCCTTCTTACAAGTAAATTAAAATTGCAGAATAACATTCTGATATCTCTGTGGAACATGTATTTGTTTGATTGTTTTTTATTTGTTCATTTTAAAGTAATGAACAGGTCAGTCCAGCTAGGCATAACTCTTTTCAGCTGAAGCTCTGGGATTAAAACCTTGAAAACTATAAATTGCACACGTTGTAAAATTAAACCAAATCAAATCACAGACATATGTTTATTTTTGTAAAAGAAAATTATATTTTAGTTTTATAAAAGTTCAGATGTTAATATAAATAAAAAGTTTTGTTCAGATTATATTTTGTGTGTTTTAATATTAGTGTAGAAGTAGCTTATATTTATAAAAGAATATTGTATTTTAGTTTTGAACAAGTTCAAAGTTTGATACAAGTTCAAATATTAATATAAATAAAACACTATTGTTCTTTTGTTCATTTTGTGTTTATTTTGTTTAGTTTGCATTTAAAAGTTGGAATCCCACAATTCCATTGGAGTGGGATGGGTTACATACAAATGTATTTCAATTTATGTTAATCAGTACACAGATATTTGGGCCAGTTGTACCTATTTTTCATGGGCCTTTGTCCAGATTTTTTATGATTCCAAGTTGAGAGGTATGCTATTGATAATTTCTGCAAATGTTGCTTCACTGCTGAAAATTGTTCAAGCTATGTTTTTTTAGAGTGTTCTCAAAAGTGCCCAGAACAGTCCTTATCACCCAAACATTGGAAATATGTAAACGTACATGTAGTGTAAAAAGGATGAAAAATTGCAGTTGTATTCGCAGAAGAACCATGGGTTAACATATGTGTTTTTCACACAACCATATGCCATAATAAAAATGATGATGCTAATAATAATAATAATAATAATAATAATAAAATTAATAAAGTAATTAATTAATACTGACCTGGCTTCTTATGCTGTGTGAAAAATGATGTTAATCACAAAGGAACACCACAGGGTAGTACATGCAAACACTAAAATGGAGTGACCATTTCTGGGTATGTATCCTGAAGGTATTGATAGATACAGCAGGAAATCAGAATACAAAGGAAATGTACAATTAAAGAGGAAGCATGCTGTTATTTATGGAAATGTAACTTGGTACAAAGGTGATGGATTTGAAAAGATGCTGATAGCCACATGCATGATAAAATATTTTTTTTGGTGGGGGTTGAATTATAAAACAAAGATAGACATGGAAAATATGCAAGTACATAGTGACTGACAGGAGACATTGGCCAGGACTCACTAATCCTCCGTGTAAGACTAACCAAGTCTTACTTGGAGACTGCCGTCTAAGACTATGACGTCTGTGCACCATGCATATTTATGAGGGCATGCTGACTCAACTCCAAGGCTAACACAGAGTGTGTAGGAGTGCAGGGGGTGTGTCAGACTGCCGAGCAGTCCAAATATCCATGCCCCTGCAAGTGCCTAAATCTGCAAATGTCAGCAGATATGAGCGAGTCCACTCAAATGTGTATACCCCCAACACTACACTCCCCCACATCCAACCGCCCTGTACAAATGAAATAAAATGTAAAACATTTTTTTTTAAATTATTTCTGATATAGCTGCCCGTATTTGTGCGTGTGTGCGCAAGTGTGTCCATTGCTTAGCTACAGCTAGCAGTTTAGACATCGAAGTGGATAATAAACCACTTATATGCAAATTAAGCCAAATAGCAATAATGTAGTGGTAGAGCCTTCGCACAAAGAGGAGGCATTCCCGGTTCAAGTCCCACCACTCCCCTTTCCATTTTCTGTAGGAAATCTGTGCATAAAAATAATTCATGACATTTACCTTTTAAATTTTATTAAAATGCATTGAAATGGCTTATGTAGTAGTGAACGGTATTTTAAATATATATAAGAAGGTGAAATGGTCATGCATACTGATAAATTCATAAGTAATGTATCTTAAGCAGTGTGAAGCACTGCTAAGCAACGTTTACCAGTATTAAGGATATTTAAGTATAATTGATCATAGCTTAGCAGTGCTTTAACTAGCACAATAGCTTTGTGCAGAGCTGCGCATCACGCCAGCTAGCGCAAACAAAACATGTTTGCACGAAGCTGCGCACCGTGCCAACTAGCACAACATCTGGCAACGTTGGGCAACGTCGGTAAACACAGAGCAACATTGGGCAAAGTTGAGCAAAGTCAGCTAAACACAGCCACACCCCCTACCAGTCAGGCCAGTAGTAAAATAAAAAGCAATGACAGGCCTCAAACCCGAGATAGTGTGCACCATAATCACAGTACTGATCCACTAAGCCATGACAGCATTTGATGTTCATGGACTGTCAACACACATATACATATTAATCAAAGTTTACCCAGTGCTAAGCAGGTGTGCACTCAGCTGAGAATTTTCAAATCTGGCCAATCACAAATAAGTGCAAGAAATGAGGCATATTTAAGCTCCATAGGCAGGAATACTTGCCATAACTGGTTGTAGCTCCCATCTGCAGGCAGCGATGGCTGGTGTTGGAGAGGGCTCTCGCTTCCGAGCGCAACGGTGGGGCATTGAGGAGTCAAAAGTGATGGTTTGGCTCCTCGTCCATCATCATGATGCTAGACTCCTGCAGGGCCAGTTCCAGGGCATGGAATACAAAACTGAAGCCTGCAACCGTCTCGCACGTTAACTCACCAGTGCCACAGGCATCCCTCTGACTGGTGAGCAGGTCAGACACCACCATGCAGACATGAAGAGATGCAAGCAGGACCAACTGAACCAATGGATACAGGAGGACCCGTGGGATGGAAAATGCCTCACTATTGTTGTAGGTAGCCATGGAATGAAGTATGTAAAAATTGCTAGTGTAGTCGATAGTATGGATAGGTATATGTCTCAATATCACTTCATTTACTTCACAGCTGCAGGTGTCTGTGCTGTGGATCAGCAAGCCTATGCAGATAGGCTGCTAAGGCTGCACCACCAGGCAGGTTAGTAATTATTCTGCATGTATTGTTATATAAAATAAGTGAGAGAGCCTGACAAAAAGTGTCATAGCCCAATAATAAAGGTATAATAAGGCTTGAATAACCTTTCTGCATGTACTGTTATGTAAAATAAGTGAGAGAGCCTGAAAAAGAGTGTCATAAACCATAAATGAAGGTATAATACATCTTGAATAAGATGTCTGCATGCACTGTAATATCAAATAAATGAGAGAGCCACTAGAAAAGTGTGTAATGTAACTAATAAAGGTATAACTCCTGTAGTGTGTCCGTGTCACTTTCTTTGAAATGTTGATGAACTCTTGCAGTATAGAAATAGTAGTGTTGTATTAAGCGCTGTCAACCCAAACTTGGGTAGGCCCATAGAAAGTGGATGAAGGGAGTGCCAGTATCTGTTAAGCATATATACAGTCCTCAACTGTTGTTTCAAGTCTGGCATGTATAGGTAAATCTGGCACATGAGTAGCTTGTTATTGTGTTCACCAGAAATGTCAGTGTGCTGTTAGAAATTTAGGGGGCTGTTAAAATATAACTGATAATGTCACCTGAACACATCCAGATATGTAGATATATAAATATAAATAAAATATATAAATATGTAGCAGTAATATCTGCATCCTGGACAGTTCGTATGTCAGATACAGGTCAGGTATATAAGGAACTAGCAAAACACATTTCACAACTTAATGGACATTGCCTAGTGTAATAATACATGTAGGGGATACATACCTGCAGTCAATAGGAATGTAGTGTAAACTATAAGTACATATAAGTTGTTAATGGAGATATCTTTTTACACCCTACTGTATGTGCATAAACAATGCAATTCCACACCTCAATGGGTATGTGTAATCTCAAAACATTTGTTGGGACATATGTCCTATTGGTTTATAAATATCTGCATTTACTTTGATGCATGTGCCCTGTTCAAACACGACAATCTTGGTGGCCTGTTGCCACCAATCAATCCTGCATGCTGTTGGAATGTCCACTGTTATTCTATATATGCATGTGTTATGCTTGCTGTTCAACTGTTGGAACTCTGGTGTGTTGGGTTAATGGGAATATTACTGCATGCTGTTACAACTAATTTGGAATGCTGTTGGCTGTTACCAACCCATATTGTCATTAAATTCTCCTAAACACAGAACGTATGGGAAGGCCAGTCACAGCGGACCCACCTGTCCCACCTCAGTTGTCGATGGCACCTGGCACCAGCAGGTCTGGTGCCCAGCCCAGGACCTCCTCCTCCTCTGTTGGCCCTGTGCCACCTTTGGGTGGAAGCGCTGCAGGGGATGGGGCTCATCCCACCCCTGCAAGCATGGCCGGAGGAGGGCCATCTATCACCCTCCGAACGGTCCGGGCTGTGGTACGTAGGGAGATTGAGCGTTCAATCGCTAATCCTCTACGCCAGCTCGAGGCAATAGTGGCTCTACTCATGGGTGAGCCTGCCCCACCTATGCAGCCCCCAGCACAGCCGCCCTCTGGGCTGTGAAGGTGCAGTGGTGACTGCCCATGGGTGTGGATCTCAGTTCCACTGTTGCCATCTGTGGGCTCATGGGCTTCCGATTTCCAAAGATCCTTCCCCGTCAATGGTGTTCATCCACCCCATGTGTCATATTCCGCCCCTGTATGCATTTTGTTTGTCTTGTCTGTTTACCTCCCCAACCTACCTCCCAATATATACCTACTTCCCCTACCCCACATTCCACTCTCACCTGAAAAAAAATGGGCAATCTGCTCCCACAAAAAAATTACACCCCTTACATAGCTGCCCATTTTGCACAAATTTCTGCTGGACACAGAAACTGAAATTCAATTGGCAGTACAACATACTTCATTGTCCTCACCCCTCTCTCGGGGTGGAAGGTTTCAAATCTCCCTTCAAATTACTAGTATATGCACAGCTGTTGCTGTTAAAGAAATGGGCAGCTATGGACCTTCGCTACACCCATCCTGCACATCCCTAGCTGTTTTCCCTACTGTCTTACCATCTTTGTGCCCCTTTTCACCACTTTCCTATCACCCCATTTTCTTTTCTTTCAAACAAATTAGCGCGGGGGTTAGCGGGAGTAAGCACTTTTAAGCAGTCGTTAGCAGGTTTGCGCAAGTGTGCGCATGTGTGCGCTTAGCTAAGTATTGCTAAGCATCATACAAACCCATGCAAACCCGCTTACAACTGCTTAAAATTGCCTTAGTCAACCTGCATGTGAGGGCCCTTGTTCTGCTCATCAGCAAAATAAAACACCACTGTCAGTCTCGAACCCCGGACCTTGCACACACTAAACTGTATGAAGTACCACTAAGCCACAGTAGATATATAGCAGGTCGTTGCTGAAATATATATATATCATACATCAGAATGAGTGAATGTAAAGGAAAGATAGGAATGCCATAACACAAAACCTGTTCTGTGGAACTTTACCAGCAGTTGTGGAATTGCATTACATGACTGTGATAACAGAATCAGCCATTCTAGCAGTAAATAATGTTACAGCAGCACTTTACAACCCCCACACAGCATCATAGCAGGACAATCCCCACCCAAACGTACAAAATACCTGTGTGTTAAGAGTTCAGCAAGGATGTAGGTAGGCATACTCAGTACTGGAATTGTCCAGTTTTCATGATCATCCTGTGATAATGTCAACAAAATAAGCACAAACTGTGCAGTAGTGGGGACATTAATATCCACATTATAGCAGTTCCCAAACAGTTCATGTGCCAAATGAAAACATCTCAATAACTACATATGTATGGCAGCTAATTGCATAAGTAGAAAAGAAACTACATACTCCCATGTATCTTGTGTTAACATTTGTAGGGGGTGAGTACAATTCTACACTGTCAACTGTGTACTGGAAGTGGCAACATTCAGGTCTGAGTACAACATTCAAATCACTGGCTACACCCCTAGCAACAGTTAGAAGAAGTATACCAACCTTCTGACTTACACAACGGTGTCCACAGCAAACAAGCATGGTTCCACTTTGGAAATCTGAAAGGGCTACGCCTACCTGACTTAGCAATTTATAGCACTGGTTTGCTATGACAATGAGTACTGCAAATACCACACAGCAGGCTGCATGCAATTGTCAAATGGTGTCCACTAATTGGTACAGAGGCCATCACATGCACATGTGCAGATACCTATAAAAGCAGTCCGTACTTGCTGTCCACACATGCAATCATTTCATTGCAGGTACGGAGGGGGAGAGAGAGAGACACACATGCAGAGGCAGACAACAGCTGCAGCATAAATAAAGAAAAAGGATCCAAAGAAAATATATTGAAAGAAAAAGTAATATATTGAAAAAAAAAGATAACAAAAAGAATATATTGAAAACAAAATAATATACTGAAAATAAAAAAATTATATTGAAAAAATATATTGAAAAAAATATATATTGAAAAAAATATATATTTAAAAAATATATATATATATTGAAATAAAAAATATATTGAAAAAAATATATTGAAAAGTAAATACTATATTGAAAAGAAAAGGTATATTGAAAAACAAATATACCTTGAAAAATTAATTCAAGATATACAACAACAAATACAAACACATACAAAGGAAAGGTAGGTAACAGCTATGTATTTACTGGAATGTAGTAGATGTTTATGAAGATTACTCTACATAGTTTGAATCATCCATATGTGGCAGCAGTACATATCAATACACAGATGCCCTGCATAACTACTGGCATGGAGAAATGAGTGTGTAGCTGTGTGCAGTGGGATGCGACTGTGACATATGTAGTTCAGCATTAAATGTCAAACATCTGATCCATGTTATCTGTGTTCTGTACAGTAGTGTGTACAATGTCTGTTTGGGGGAGTAGCCCATACAGTTATGTAAACATGGATGTGACAGAGTAACAAACGCTTGATAGCTATATTAACATGTAGCTTAGTATTGGCAACAGCTGTACCAGGCTAATATGCTAAACTAGCATTTGCAGCTATATATACACCCTCTAATATTACTGTGTGCTCACATGTGACACCTGCTCATGTTGCAGCAAGGCTGAACAAGTCAGCTGTGAGGTACACAAACTTACAACAGTGTGTACCTTGTGTGTGTATGGCACACACACACACACGAAGAGATCTGTCTGTGTCAGATATATTAGCATCTGTACATGTGCATAGAGCAAGGGACATATTGCAACTGTTTGTGAAGGGTGGACATATATATGTTGTTGAAGGTTGTTATGTGCATATTTCTATGTAGGTTGTAGTGTGTGGCAAACAAGATAGCATACAGTGCTGGTATATTACATGTGGTGGATAAATGTTGTGGGTTTGATTCATCAGGTCTGCAATGTTGCAGCCAGTGAGGCCTGCTAAAGCTACATGGGCTGAGAACACCTTCAATGCATTCCGCACAACACTGTGCAATATTATGACATAACTGTATACCTCACAACCTTTGCATAATTGATATCCCCACCATGAAAGGTGGACTGTATATGTTCCTATATGTATCTCTATATGTACACCAATTGATGTTTATATGTATGTGTGTGTGTGTATATATATATATATATATATATATATATTTACACACATGTATATATATATATATATATATATATATATATATATATATATATATATATGGAGAAAGAGAGAGAGAGACAGGGTCATATTTACTGCAACAGATGCCTGGTGACAATGCCATGGACTCACGCTCAATGCTGACACTGCATTGGCATCCCCTCTTGCCAAAACTCTGTACCCATTAACTACCACATAGGTGGTAGTCTACTTAACACCAAAGGTGTGATAAGAGACCATGGGACACAGGTGGACAGTAGTCTCCCCTCTGATGATCACAGTGCCACACTAGTCATGTCATCTGTCTACATGGCACACATCATCACAAAACGTGTGTCATCCAGGGAAATATAGGTCAGTGTTCCCCTCTACTCATCACACATAAAGCCCATTATAGAGTACAATGCCCCATGTGGTATGTACCTCACAAGAAATCTGCAGCAACTGGAAACAACACAGACATACCTCACAAAGAGTAATACCAGCCTCAAACAGATGTCCTATGCAGACCATCTCACAAACCGACAACTAGACTGTGTTGCATACTGCCTACCCAAAGGTGACCTCTGCCTAACATACTAAGCTATGTCAAACCCAGAGCTGTTGGACATGCTCCACTTAAACATATCACAATCTCTATGAGCTACACGCTCTAGGGACCCAAACCTTTTGACCACAATAAACAGCACATGCTGGAGGGATAGATTCCTATCTCAGAGACATCCCATACTCTGGAACAAACCAACTATCCATAGCAAACAAAGCTCCTAATTAGCAGCCGTCATAAATAATCCTGAAGATTGTATGGGATATAGTGAATACACCCAGGCAATCACCTCTGTGTCTCTGCTTGACAGGGCCTCATGAAATGTAATTACCTGTGTGCCAAAGGCCAGGGTAGCCTATGGCTAGACTTCTATAGGCCCTAGGGCCAATAGCCTCTTACCTACCTATGAAGTGATACACACCCACATGAACTTGTTGCAATAATTGCTATGTGAGGTTGACTGAGTGTGATGGTGAATGTGCTGGTGAATGTGTCAGAGTTCGGTATATGTGTGATAGCTTAGTGGGAAACTGTTTCTGTCATGGTATTATGTGTTCTAGCTGTGATCCCAGCAAAAGATGTGTATGCAATTGCTAGGCAGAAAAAACAGTATGCCATACGGTCTGACATAGTCCCTTGTTGTCCACTGGGGTGTCCCATTGTAGGCTAAAGCAGTACATGTATGCTTATTGAGTGTTACTGCTGGTGAATCCAACTCCTCTATGAACTGTAATACTACCTGAAGCTGTATGCCTAAACAGCACAGTATGGTGTACGTCCACATTTATTGGAACTACTGTTTTGTGTGTTCCCTGTAGTCCTCACAGATTACATACCTCAGGCATAAGGTCTTGTAACTACTGACACACAGTACTGTAAGGTACACAGGTAAAATTCACCTGGGTTGCCATACCTTTGTGTCTGGTATGTATGTCTGATGTGTGTCTGGGTATGCCTGTACCATGGCCTCAGTCATGGCCTCAGTCATATGTGTGTTACAGGATATAACTGTGTATCTAGCAAAATGTATAGTCTAGTACAGCAGTATGCCACCTATATTAACGAATGTGCACATATGTTAGCCAGGAGTCTGCCATCAATGACTAGTGTGGTATACTGGTAATACTGTCACTGGAATTTCCAATCACTGCAATGGATTACATATTTCATGATGCATTAGCATGATATATACCTCCTGTGGCTAGGTGGTGCATTGTGTCACATACAGTGTGCCATGTACTGTTGTATAGTCTTACATACTGTTTTAACTTTGTTGCTGTGCAAAACATGGTTTGATATATAGAGTGTGCCAGGCGCTGTCAGGCAGTTGTGGGTTGAGAACTGATATGTGGTATTGAAAGTGTATATCTTCTGGCTATATATGGCAGTTAATTGATATCTGTACTTTAGAATGTTCCGTGTGCCACATGACTTGCTCACACATATTGTTTCATTGTCTTCCAGGCTAATGTCCCACCATCGTAATCCCATCTATAGGACAGCGGAGGAAGAACAGATCACAGCGAGCCTGGTGCAGCACTATGCCCTGCTGTTCTCCAGAACCAGCCATAACCAGCATGAGCGGACTGCACTGTGGCAAGATCTTGTCCATAGTGTAAATGACATATGCATGCATAACTGGACATATAAGCAGGTATGCCATCACTGCAGTGAGTTAATTAGACATGTCTGGCAGCGTGCGTCTGATATCAACAGACAACAGCTTGTCACAGGTGGGGGGGTAGCCGTCCACCCTCCCCCTCACCAGAGTGGAGGAGCTGCTCCTGAGCCAGGTGGCTCCAACCACAACAAGTAACATGTATCATCATGGAGGCCGGAGCCACCCAGCAAGTTGACATGGAGTGTGCAGGTAACATGGCATAGCTGTAGACTACTGTTACCTCTATTGGTAGAGCATGCTTATGTGAGATGTGTACTGTGTAGTTAGACGATGTGGTGCCTAGTGTTGTGCAATACTAATAATTAGAAATATAATCTGTAGGCCTGTGACTGTCAACTGTTGTACTACTGTAAGATTGCAAACACACAGTAGCAATGCCACAGTTGTTGCCACTGACAAAGTGTCTCATATCCTTGTAGGTCCCTCTGATGTGACAGCAAGGCAGCAGACCCATGCTGGTGAGCGTGTTCTACCTTTAATATTGCTAATTAAATATGCATGTCATAGGTGAGGTGTAGGCTATGTACACGTAACACACCTACGCATAATACATGCTGTGCATGCTCGCTTTGAGACTGTGTACATCCTAGTAATGTGGGTAGCTGCCTAAAACACATACAATACACAGAGAATCCCACACAATTTTGGCAACACTGTAGTGGAAATTGGATAGGCAGAGTCGATACACATGCACACAACATACACAACTTTGTCATACCCAGTACACGTTAACATGCTACACATGGTGTATTCAGACACCTGCTGTAAGGTCACACTAAAGTATCCCAAACTTCATCCACACAGCACACATAATATACCTGAGGGGTAGATACCGCACATGTGGCTGTGCGACACTCTTCAACACATAACACATTCATGTTAGGCAATGCCCCCTATTGGGCACCTTACAAACCCATGTAACAACTGGCCATTAAATGGTGAATGTACCCATGGTACTGCAGTTCAGGTACAGCATGCTATGTGCCGGTCTGGCACACATTAGTAGCCTTGAGTGACCACATGATGCTGCATGATGATGGCTCATGGTACTATAACCCATCCAGTTACAGTGGCCACAGTACTACACATATCATGAATTGCTATGCACCTCAATGTTGTGTGTGTGCAAACATATGCACCTATACACAATATGCATAGCAATCACCATTTGTACAAAGTGACACACATATGTCTTGTAATGCTATTGAGTGTATAGGTCACATGACATACATTGTGTATGTGTGATGTTTCATGTTGCAGCTGTGTGGTAGCATGCCATGTCTTGGCTGGCACTGGCATGTCCACAATATGTCCTACACTCACCATAACCATTGCACAATGGCTATGTTGAGCAATGGTATTCCATCAGGTATACATGCACCACTCATCCTGTGTGTATACATAGCATGCATGTGCTAAACCTGCATCCACAATTATCTGCTAAAGACACAGATGTTCTAATCAGAAATGGATATCTATGTGACACACTGATACACATCCAGCCATGGTATGTATACCTGTGACTGATGGTGCACAGGACATTGCAGAGCTTTTAATACCTGCACAGCAATGTTGTGTCCATGTACACATTGCATTCCAGGGTGAGGCCATTCACTGAACAAAACACACATGCATCAAAGCCATGTATACTGTTATTAGCAAGGGCTGTCTACACTCACACTGCATGCTGTTGAGCAACACATGTCCTGCATGCTGTCACATTTGATATAAATGTTTGGCTTGTGATACTGTACCCCACCATCACACGCTATTGAGTATGTTAGGGATTGCTGGTGGTGTGTGTGTGTGTGTCTGTTTTAGTGAGGAGTGTATTTGTGTGCATGTGTGCATGTGTGCATGTGTTCATGTGTGCATGTGTGCATGTGTTCATGTGTGCATGCGTGCATGTGCGCATGTGCGAAAGTGTACATATGTTCATGTGTCCATGTGTCCATGTGTTCATGTGTTCATGTGTGCATGTGTTCATGTGTTCATGTGTTAATGTGTGCATGTGTTCATGTGTTCATGTGTTCATGTGTCCATGTGTCCATGTGTTCATGTGTTCATGTGTTCATGTGTCCACGTGTGCATGTGTTCATGTGTTCATGTGTGCATATGTGCATGTGTGCATGTGTGCCGATATCATGTACAGGTCATAAAGTGTGTTTCCTGTCTTCCTCTCACAGGTGTTAATTTTGGGCTGGTTCAATGCAGCAGGGAAACTGATGTCACTGAGCATAATAGTAATAATGATGATAGGTGTGTTGAGGCACAGGCATGTTTGCCAGGGTCTGTCATTGGGCCACCAATCAACAGTACACAAGTGTCCACCCCATCCATGCACACAGTCATACTGCCAATACATTCATCACCAATGCCCTTAGCAGTGGGACAGCATACAGTTGGCATTGGCCAGGACAGTGTGGTATCCATGGTACATGCATCCAGACACAGCAGCCATACCCAGATGTCTGGAAGGGTACCACATAGGCAGATGTCCAGGGGTTCTCATTGGAGCACTGCTGCTCATCATGCCACTGGCAGACGTGCCACAGGTCTTACAACCTCACACATGTTCCAGGCTGTCATGGAGGCACAGGCATGTATGGAACGGTACACCAGACAGAGACTAAGGGCACAGAGGGCACATAACACTGCTGTAATAAACAGTATCCATGACCTAGCTGGTGCCATCCATAATTACACTGAGGTCACTGATTGACGTTGGGGAGAGACATTAGATGTCCTCCACAATGTCATGTCCATGTGTCAGAACAGTGCGGGATGGTTGAGTCATCGACGTGGACGTATGTCAGCAACATCAGCAGCTGGCAGTCACTGCGGATGTCCCTCAAGCCACAGCCACTCCCATAGTGCCAGTACCAGCCCCAGCAATGTTGGGGGTGGGCTGTCCATAGAACGTCCTAGAAGACCATATGCACGTGGCTCTAGACAGCCCCAGCAGGGACCTGGATCCAGTGTACATCCATCTACCTCTGGGGATAGTACCCAGTCTGGCTTAGTATCTGATAGTGTCAGTAGCACCCCTGCCAGGCACAGGTACCGTATCCATGGCCAGAGATGGTGATCTGTAAAGCCTTGCAGGTACAGTCTGTGGCTGTCCCACAAATGCCCGTATATGGCAGCCACATGGTGGAACTGTGTGCATGCAGACACACACTCACATAATCCAGACACCTAGGGCTAACACATACCCACACACATTACATCAACATTGGCCCATACCAGTATTCTTGCCCCTCACACACACACACACACACACACACACACACACACACACACACACACACACACATATACATGTCAATTGGATGGCTCACTGTAGGCCTCTGGCAAACCAACAACACACCCTGTGCATATGATGAAACCTGTGCCACCTCCTGTCATCTGTAACATCGATGCAGGAACAGGCTACCATGGTGCTGATGAACAGGGTGTCTTTATAGCAGTATAGCAATGTTAGCATGTTGTCAGCAGTAGAGTGTAATGATATGCTTGAAGGTGTAGCTGAGCAGGCATGATGCATTAAAGATATGATTGTCATTGTAGTGTTGTTTACACCAGTGTTAGTTCCAATTGTATATTGTCCACCCACGTGCCACTTGGCTGATGTGTGCAGTATTGACAGCATGTTTTAGAGAGTGGCAGTATGTGTGGGATGTGTGTAGCACAGATTTGCAGATGTACAGTTGTGAAAATGGTGTAGGTGCACTGTCTGCATGTACGTGCATAGTGGACAAATGGGCAGGGTGACATGCTCTGTATTACACAGTAACACTCCATACTTTCTATTGCTGGCCAGTATGCATTGTACTATGCACATTTTGGAACCTGACTACACATGTGTGTATGACATGGTTCGACACTGTGCTGTGGGTGATACTGTTACTATCTGTCATTGTTTTGCATTCTAGTAGTATACATGACTTCAACAGTCTGATCATAACCAATCGTTAGATGATGTCTTGACAACTGACACACAGATGTAGGACACACAGCAACATTTGGATCCTTCAGGTACTATACTATGCCAGTAACCAGTGGTATTCACCTGCACCCATTACTGAGACCACTCCTATTTGGCATATGGCTCTCTTAGGTGCAAGCAATCACAGTAGGGATATGTCTGTCCATGTGTGCTAATGTATACTGTGGCCTATACTGCATTCTCCAGGTGACACACACCCCCCCCACAAGGGTATCATACAGACAGATACCTGTTGTCAAACCCATGCTGTAAAGCTATAAGCCAAACTAAGCATAGTCATCCACCTTTACGGAACATATCATCCCCACAGTACCACATAGATAGTAGACACAAACATGATGAACAGGTACCAATGTGTACATGCAACCAAGTGTTACGTCATCTCTCCTTTGATATTCACATTTTGAAAGGTATTTTGAAATCCCTCGGTGGATCACATAAGCAATAAGGGGTCTGCATGCATATCCAGAAAGGTAGTTGTACACCTGTAATGAACAGTCATCATTGACAGACTTTGCTGCATTTGAACAGGTCTGACATATACCTCAGCCATAAACCCTCACTCACACATTTCAATAGAAACCGTAATGAGTGTGTGTGACACGGATGACCTAGGCCAGAGATCACTGCAGTGGCTGGCCTTGTCACAAGCATACAGATGTGACCTACGGTCTGGGAAGCAGCAGCACAGTCTGGCAAAGATGACAGCTGTGTTCTTGTAGAAATCAGGGTTCCCACACATGCAATAATTGAGGTAACATGTACGTATATGTATTTGCCACACAGCTAGCTCACATGTGCAATGCATACTGATATGTCATACAGTAGTAAAAGCAAAACCCACAACTCATTGACCAACAGTGTCACACACATACAACACACACACTCACCAAGTGCAGGATTCAAACCCCTACCTAACTATTTAATGATACTTGAAGAGTATGCATTAACACGACGTGCTATGCACATTACTGGGAGTTCTCTTTAACATAGGTATGTTTGTAAGATGGTGACATCATCAGACTTGACAAAGATTAGTTTGCCACTTTTAAGGTGTTTTACTACTCTCCTAAAAGGTTGCTCTTTCCCAAGGAGACCACACACAAACAGTTGTCAAGTGCAGGATTCAAATCCCTACCTAACTAGTTGATGATACTATAGGAGTACGCATTAACATGACATGCTACACACATTACTGGGAGTTCTCTTTTCCACAGGTATATTTGTAGGATGGTGACATCATCAGACTTGACAAAGATTAGTTTACCACTTTTAAGGTGTTTTACTACTCTCCTAGAGGGTTGCTTCTTCTGATACTACAGAAGTACGCATTTACATGCCACGCTATACACATTACTGTGAGTTATCCTTTCCACAGGTATATTTGTAGGATGGTGACATCATCAGACTATACAAAGTGGGTTACATTAGGTGACATTAGGTGGACTACATTGAAGGAATGTCTAAACACTTTGGCCATGTGATCATCAAAGGGGAGTTTACTATCTAACTGTGTCCCCAGGGCCATAATGACTTTCTCCGTACATACTGGATTACCACCTATGTGGTAATTTGTGTGCACTTTGTTTTACCCAAAGGGGATGACAATGCATTCTTTTGCATTCAGCTTGAGAGCATTGTTTTGACAACAGGTATCTGTTTCTGTAAAACACTTCTGGAGGATGTCTGTGTCAGTCATACAGTTGATTATGGACCACAGTTACCATTCATCTGTAAACCTGTTCAGCCATACACCTCCCATGCTTGCCTGTACCTCTGAGCAGTATCTACTGAACAGGTGGGGTCCCAGGACCAAGATCTGTGGGATGTCATTTGTGACTGGCTTAGAGTTGGACATGGCACCCACAACTCTGAACATGTGTGTTTGATCTGTGAGCCACTTGGCCATCCATCCCGTGACATAGCTGTTAATGTTCAAGCTGGTACGCTTGTCCATGATGACAGAGTGGGGAATGGTGTAGAAAGTCCTTTGTGAGGTCCAGGTGGGCTGTGTGGACTACTTTCACCTCCATCTATGTCCTTGGTAACTGTTTGAAATAAGTTAACTAGGTTTAGGAGCCAGGATCTGCCTTTAACAAGGCAAATTTGTGTAGAGTCCAGTGTCTGGAGGTTTCCAATGTCTCAGTTTATGTGTTCCATGACAATTTGGTCAATAGCTCTGTAGACCAGGCTGAGTAGACATATTGGGCAATGGTTTCCAGGTTCTGTTGTGGCACCCCCTTTGTGGAGCTGGATGACTGTTAGTGTATGCCATTCTTTGGGGACATAGCATGTGGTACGCTTGTGTCTGGACAGTGAATGCAGGTGAGGGTGTAGTTCCTTATGGGCCTAGTGTAAGATGCAGCCTGGGACACCATCCAGTCACAATGATGCTGTGTTCTTAGCTTTGGTGAGGGCTGTCTTTACTTGCATGTCCATGAGGTCTGGGGCTCTGCATCCTTCTGTGATGGACACAGGCCCTTTTGGGGGTGATGGAGGGAATTTACACTGAACTTGTCCCCGAGGATGTGGGCAATGAAAGTTGGTTTGGTGTATTTCTTTCCTTTTTTCAGTAGCTGACAGCATATTTGGAAATTGACACCTACATGTCTGGTATAGCTACTGAAGGCTTTGTGGTTGTTATTCTTAACATTCCTTGCCTATTTGTCTTTAGAAACTGTCCTTGGATTATTTTATGAGCGATCGTTTCTTCCTGATAATGATCAGTGATGCCTTTCCTTTAGTGAAGTTGTCTGTATCATGTGTTTGTTTCCTCCTTCTGTTGTCTAGCTTATTTATGGCCAACAACCACCTGATTGTTGTCTTATTTTTGGAGGAGTGCATCTTGGTTTTATTTGTGATGTCTCATTCCATGCATCCCTGTAGATGCTCATAGGATGCACTTGTAAATGATTCTGCAGAATGTATACCATTATCCTATAGCAAGAGGTCTTTGGAATGTTCCACTTTGGTCTTGGGAAGTGTGCAGTTTGCTTTTGCAAATGTCTTCACAGTGGTTTCATTGACTGGGTAGGGGAGGGCGGGATGTGGATGTCCAGTGTGATTACTTAATCATCTGATATTACCAGTGAGGGGTTTATCTCTGTTGTGGGACACTGGTGCCCCATGTTGGTGATGATCATGTCCAGTATGTTGTCACCTCTAGTGGGCATGGTGACCAGCTGTTCCAGGGTGTTAGAGTTTTTAAACTCTAGGAAACATTGGGCAAAGGACGTTGTACACGAGAAATTCCACCGCTCAATGTTTGGGTAGTTGTAATCTCCTCATATAATGGTGTTTGATAGGACCTTTATATTTTCCACTGTTTAGAATACTGAGTGAGGTTCCTGAGACAAGGTACATGATCTATAGCAGGCTACAATCTGATGGGCACCTTTGCCCAATGTTAGTTGCACTTGCATGGTCTCCAAGGCCTCATGCTGTGCCACTAACCTGAAGGTGTGGGTATCCATAAGGTAAATGGGTACACCCCTTCCTTTTGTATTTCACTCATGGTTTTGGGTCCAAAAGTCAGAGGGATTGTGAGTGTTTTATGTGGAGCATATCCAACAGCTCTGTGTTTGACATAGCTTTGTATGTTAGGCAGTGAACACTTCTGAGTAGGCGATATGCAAGGGAGTACGGATAGAGCATTTTGAGATGGTCTGTGTATGGCATGTATTTCAGGCCACTAATGCTCTTTGTCAGGTATTGCTGCTGGCTTTCCAGTTGTTGTAGTTGTCTTGTGAGGTACATAGCAACAGTGGTGTTGTACTCTATTATAGTTTTAGTGAGTGATGAGTAGAGGGGAACAATGTCCTCTTCTATTCTGCATGAGACACATTTTGTGATGAGGTGTGCCACATAGGAGGGTTTCCTGACTACTGTGAGAATGTGATTATCACAGTTGTATCCACTGTCCACCTGTGACCCAAGGTCTCTTGTCACACTTTCAGTGTGAAGTATACTACCACCTTTGTTGTAGTTCTTGGCTACAGAGTTTTTAACAAAGGGGATGACAATGCACCTTTTGGCATTGAGCTAGAGCCCATTGCTTTGACAACAGCCATCTGTGTCAGTGAGGCCCTTTTGTAGGATGTCCACATCTTTAGTATTTACAATTATGGCTCCTAGCTTGCAGTCCTCTGGAAACTTCAGCAGCCACAAACCTTCCATGTTAATGTTTACTTCAAGGAAGTAGATACTACACAGCCTGGAAAGTTTTCTGGTCCCATGGCTGCTGTGATACTGGCTTTGGAGAGTGTTTTTTACCTGTGCAGCTGTGATGACAGCAACTTTGCAGTCTTCCATTATAGAGATGTGCTCTTTCATGGGTGTGAGGGGGGTAAAGTTAACACTGATCCTATCTGCCAGGATGTTGGCAATATCAGTTGGCTCTGTACATTTAGTGCCATTGAGCTGTAACTCAGAACAGATCTGAGTGTAGCCATGACATGGACCTGTCTGTTGGGCAGAGGCCTCCTGAGTAGACAGTATGCAACAGAGTACAGATTGGGTTACATTCAGTCTTGTTGCATGGGGCAACTATTTGAGCCTAGTCAAATTCATCGCAAGTGTGTTGTAGTACTCTCTGACAGGTCTGATGACTGTTGAGTAGTGGGAACCTCCTTTGACCTACATACAAAGACCTTGGCAGTCTGAGTGAATGCATAGCATGATTTTCTGACCACTTTGTGAATGTGTTTCTGGAAGTAGAGATGACTATCCACATTTGTCCATAGATCCCTTGTTATCACATCCGTATTTAGCCTAAGTGTGTGAGCATGCCCAGTATGACCTTTCAGTATGTTGCTGCCTGAAATTTGCTTCGTTTCTTTAAGTGTGTGAGCATGCCCAGTATGACCTTTCAGTGTGATGCTGAATGAAATCCACTACATTTGTTGGAGTGTGTGAGCACACCTGGTATAGACATTTATACTATATATGTATGGAAAATCAAGTTGTATTTTTACAGCAGGGGTCACCTTTGTGTCATAGCTCAACAGGGATCATGCTGTGCCTGCAGGGCTTCCATGATACACTTTGCATAGACTTATCAACAATTCTACATACAGGGTGGGTGGCTATTCTTTGTGCATTTCTACCCGGGGGCACACCTGATTGTTACTGTGGGTGTACATAGGATGTGGGTTTCACCTGACACTTATACACATTTGCTATGCCTGCACTGCTATGTACAAGACACCATTTCAGTCTGTACTGTTACCTATCATACTGGCTTGAGGCATACTACTGTACTATAGATCTTAGAGTCCAGTGTCACGTATATTAGCTTGCGACTTCATAGCCTACACAACCCACATCACACCGCCTGGCCTGATGTTCTCTGTCTGCATAGGCATGTGGGGGTGGATACCCATTTGCCTCTTTAGGGGCATGAAACAGCATTGCTTTGTGTTTGCATTAGTGTACAATTGTCCTGCTGTGTCTGCACCCCAGAGAAGCTATCATGGCTTAGTGGTTCAGTACTGTGACTATAGTGCACAGTGTCCTGGGTTCAAGCCCTCTCACTGCTTTTTATTTTCATGCTGGGCAGACCAGACTGCTTAAGGAACAGTAAAGCAGATATGAGCATGTTTAACTGACTTTGCTCAACTTTGCCCGACCTTGCCCAACATTGCTCAAAGTTACCCGACATTGCGCTAGTTAGCACGAGCTATTTTGTTTACATATACTAAATATTGGTAAAAGCTGCTTAGCACTGCTTTATATTGCTTAAAACATGGCAATCATGCCTCAGGTGGTGCTGCAGGGTTGCCTATGTCGGATGCACATACTACACTCCCTATACATGTTTGGAAACAGGTAGTGTCAAGTTAGGCATCCCTTTTATTTTATGTGCGAGTCAGAGGAAGGTATCATTTCCAGAGTTCCTACTGAGCCAGTGTATGTGCTATGTGTTGCCTCTTTACCAAGGCCAAGGCATACTGGGCATGCCTCCTTCTGCCTACTGGGGCAGGCTCAGGTTGTTCCTCCTCAGAGTCACGCTGTGTCTGTGCAGGCCTTGGCAATGGTGGGGGGCTGTTTGGCCCTGCCCCATGCTGTTCCTGCTGCAGCTGTTTTTGCAGGATCATATTGTGTAGCATGACACATACCATGACAATTTGGGTACATGTAGTTGGTGAGTACTGCAAGGCTCCACCAGACGTGTCCAGGCACCAGAACCGTGACTTGAGCATTCAAACACATGCTCGATTACATTTCGTGTTTGTGCGTGTGCCTCATTATGGAGTTCTTATTCAGGTGTGTGTGCATTTCCGATGGGTGTCATCAGCCACGGCTCCAGTGCGTATCCAGCATCCCCCACTAGGTGACCATCAGGGATGTCCCCATTGGCAAATGTCTGGTACAGCTGTGACAGATGCCAGATATGGGAATTGTGGTAGCTTCCAGGGCTGCCAGCACACACATTCAGTATTATGCCCTGGGCATCACACATGACCTGGCAGTTGATGGAGTGGAAGCCCTTGCAGTTGATGTAGGCCCTACCCTGCTCACCAGCTGGTGCTTTGATGTGTATGTGCGTGCAGTCAATTGCACCCACTACCTCAGGGTATTCCGCTATTTAATGGAAGAGATGCATATTGCTGGCCAATACCTCACGGGAATTGGGGAAATATACGTGATCACCGACATGTGCTGACATGGCATTCAGGAACTGGTGCAGTACCCTGGATGTTGATGCCTGTGAAATCCCCATCATATCACCAGTTGGTCTCTGGAAGGTACCTGTTGCTAGTATTCTTAGGCCGACACATACCTTGGTTTCCACTGGGATGGGTTCCCCTCTGTTGGTTCTGTGTGTGAGGCATGGCCTGCACAGCTCAACAGTTTGCTGCAGGAGCTCTCTGCCCACTCTATAGCGCACCACTATCTCCAGCTCATGTAGCCCCTGGTAGGTTACCCTGGGTTTGTACACTCTTCTCCGTCTCCTCACTGTGGGTTGCTCAGCAGCATTCGCAATGGCACCACCCTCAGCATCTTGCACATGTCACCTTATAATAGCAATGGCAGCCCCTAACATTTTTTTGTCTCAGTTAAGCTTTTTAAGTTTTCACTTCTCTTTGTAGACTGCAGTGTTGCAGTGTTTCTGAGAAACACATAGGGGAATGTTGTTTGCAGAGTTTTAAGTGCTGGGCTGGGCTGGGCTAGTGTACTGCCTGTGTAATTGCCTGATTCTGATTGATTTCACCTGGCAGCTCTGCTAGTTCTCCTTGGTTAATTTCCTACTACTTCTTTTCCTTCCTTTTCCCATTTCTGTTTCCACAGGGGGCAGCATCGTGGTAACAAGCGCAAACACGTGCACACGCGCGCACACGCGTGCACACAGGCTTACACAAGCTTACACAGGCTTAGGCAGGTGCACATTCGTGCATACAGGCTTAGACAGCCTTACACAGGCTTACATGGGTGCACACATGCACACACAGGCTTAGTCAGGTTTACAGGCATGCACACGCATGCACACAGTGTAAGCAGCTTTGCAAGAAACTTTAGTGATAGCCACGGCGTACACCTTCGGTTTCTGGGTTTCAGTTTAGACAACTGTAGACACGCCTCTTCCAGTCCTGAGTAACTCACAGCAAACACATGCCACTCTGCTCCAATAAGCTTACAGTCTTTTTGATACATACCCCCTCATGATGTCACCTATCTTCTACTCTGTTACTCCCCTAAACCTACTCTTACACTCTTGGGACATCGTAAACATGGCAGGGAAAATTGGGATTCACTATCCTTATACTCATTTGCATAGGATCGCCTACTAATGCTTGGTTACATCTCTCAGACTGAGCTTCCCCGCTTAGCAACCACTACTCAATAGCCATGTTGTCTTCAGCCTGCCATTCACTTGCATGGCAGATGAATATTTTGAATAAAATCCCTATTTGTGGATTTTATTTTTTGTTTTTCTGGTTTATGCTTAAACTTCGGAGATCGAGGAAAAAAAATATTTTTTTATTATTTTGCAACAGATAAAAATGCCAATGGCTGTATATTTACCCTTTGGCATGCTTCCTCAGCTGGATGCATCCTTTATTTGGAGCTGTCATAGCTCCGTTTTGCTATTTGCAGAACGGTACTCAGTTGCCAACTGAGTACATTTCTGCAAATAACACTACTCTTACTCGGACAGGTTAGTGTTTCCTGGATCGCAAATTTACCTCATTTGCATAGCTTTCAGCAGCAAATGAGGTAATTTGCATAAACTAACACTGTCCGTGCAAGAGTCATTTTAGGAGCTCTCTTGCACGCCCCTGCCGGCTGTTCTTGGATCGCTCAGCAGACATGTTGGCTGGCTGGAGTCTTACTCTACTCTAAGACTCCGTGCAAGCCTTCGTGAATCCGGCCCATCATGTCTGCTGCTTGCAGCTGTAATGCACAGAGATGTAGCTGTACATAACTATAGGCTTTTACAATGTTGCAGAAAGATTAGTTTGTGAAAACAATAAAGTTTAATAGTGACACTCACTGAATATGCTGAGGTAATTATTATTACATGAAGACAGCAGAATAGAAAGTCATATTTGGCTAAAAGAGGCAGCATGCTGTGATGATAACAACAACAGCATTCTTGTTAGAACAGTTGCTTCTGAAAAGGTATGAGATGGTTCTGAACAACTTAGGATATTTCTTTGTTGGGAGTCACACAGAATAGGAGAAACCTGAAAGATATGGAAATACTGCTGATGTTGGTGACTTAAAGGAGATATCATGTCTACTACATGCAGTTGCAATAGACACAAATGTCGCTGTGCAGAACAACAGGCCTTTTAAAATATAAATAGTTTAGTGCATGGACTAGAGGTCAGTGAAATGGTTCCAAACAGTGCTTGAATATGCTTAGGTCATTGTTATTTACATAAAGACAGCAGAAGAGAAAGTCCAAGAAGGATGAAAGAGGTAGCATGCTGTGAGGGCAACATCTGTATCACTGTTGTAGGAATGCATGCTATTGAGAAAGGTGAGCAACTTAGGAAGTTTATTTGGTGGGACTCACACACAAAAGAAGTAGACTTGTGTGGTATGGAAATATAACAGAAGTTGGTGGCTAATAAGACTTAATATCTGCAACAGGGTGTTAGAATCCACATTGAACAGGAACGTGTCTGAACATAGTGGTAGCTATGCTTAAGTATTACCTTCAAAGGGCAGAATAAAAGTGGCTAAATTAATTGTTGCTAGATGAGAAGACATAAAGCGTCATATTCCCCAGGCTAAATCACTGCCCATTTTAGCTTTTCACGTTGCTTTAGATTCATGCCTTAAAAACAGAAGAGGTGAGATGCAAAGTTAATGGAAGCATTACAGTCACATATAATTATGTAGGAGTAGGTGTTCTCAAAATATGTCTTATTCCCACAAAGTGGATCAGTAGATGAAATGATTTGCTCATATGTTTATTCATCTGGATTCATAATAAGCTATGTGAATATTCTGGTGACAGTGTCAAGAGTAGTACTTGTGAAAATGAAAATGGCATGTTGGACCTTTGGTAATGTATATGTAGAGCGGACATGCTGATAGTCTTCATATGTTCTGGAGTTGCAAATGCATATACAAACTTTGGAACTCACTTAAGATACAACTTCAGAAGCGGGGTTACCAAAGTTCAACATTGTCATGGGAATTCAGGATTTTACATATTCCCCCAAAAGAACTTTCTAAATCTCAATGTATTGTATTAATCAATATTTTCTTATTAATGAAGCTATACATAGCTACTAATTGGTTAGACCCATCCAAAACATCATGGAATAATTTTAGAGTATTAGCAATAAGGCATATAGTAGCTCACAAACTACTTTTGAACTAACATAATAAAAATATTAACAATCCAAAAAATATGGGAACAAGTATTAAATATTGTATTAGCGTAACATCTTATATTTGAATTTAGCAAGAATTTCTACACTTTTAAGAGACTCTGTAACAGCAACTTTTCATTACTCGAACTGATCTTAACCACTTTTATACTCTTTGTGTATAATTCAATGTGTTACTTGGAAGCATTTATGTAAATATTGTATATATGTTATGGAGTTAGTGTTAGTTACATTAGTTGGTAGTTTTTTCTTAATTTTCTGTATTGTTTTAATTTTGTATGGAATATAAGAAAACAATAAAAATTATTATTGAAAAAAAAAAAAACAGTGGTTTTACTAATTCATATCATTGGGCTGTTCTGACTGTTGAAGGAAATTAGGTCAGACTTTGGGCAGGATTCACAAAGGCTTGCACGGAGTGTAAGAGATGTGTAACACTCCATGCAAGCCTTGCGATCCAGGAACAGCCCGAAACTCCATGTAAGAGACCAGCTAAAACGTCTCTTACACGGACTGGGCGTGGATATGCTAAATACCTCACTTGCAGCCGAAAGGTATGCAAATGAGGTATATTAGCGATCCATGAAGCAGAAACCAGCCCGTGTAAGAGACGTTTTAGCTGCAGAAATGTACTCAGTTGACAACTGAGTACGTTTTTGCAAAAATCACAACGGAGCCATGGCAGCTCCAAATAAAGGGTGCATATGTGTCAGGCAGCATGCCAATGGCCAAATATGTGGCCATTGGCAAGGTAACCCGATGCAAAAATTAAAAATATATAATTTTTTTTTTCGGCGATAAACGCAGCGCAGTCCCGCGCAAACGGACTGCTCTGTATAAAACATAAAAATGAAGGTTATAAACCCACAAATGTGGGTTTTATGCAATACATGGAATGACAATGCAGGGACCAGCAGACCAAAAACAACATGGCCACCATGTAGTGGTTGCTAAGGAGGGAAGCTGAGTCTAAGACATGTAACTAAGCATTAGTAGGCAATCTCATGTAAATGAGGGTTAGGATACTGAATCCCACAGTCACATAGCAAATGAGCACAGTCTGAGTAGTGTAAGAGATACATAAGGGGGAGGAATAGAGTAGGAGATAGGTGACATCACAGGGGGGAATGGTAGAAAGAAATGCAGTTCATTGGAGGGCAGTGTAATATGACAGATGACAGACACAGATCAGGGAAAGAGAAGTGCCACAAGATAAGCATGGGAAAGTCAGGAAATGGAAGGTGTACACTGTTACTTACACCAAAGTTTCTTGCAGGGCAAGCATGCGCACCATGAAGCGCGAGTAGGGCGGTGTGCGTGCGTGTAAGGCAGACTGAGCATGTGGGAGCGTGTTGGTAGACATTGAAGACTGTTTACGCTAGTGTGCATGCGTGTAGGGCAGACTGAGCATGTGGGAGCCTGTTGGCAGACTTGTAAGACTGTTTGCGCTGGTGTGCGCACGTTTTAACCTGAATAGGCAGATCCTAACCTGTGTAAGCATGTGTGCGCGCGTGTAAGCCACTGTGAGCACGTTTCTGCTGGTATGCATGCTGCTCCCCCCTGAAGAAACAGAAAGGAAAAAGGAAGCAACAGAATTAGTAGGAAGCTAGCAGGGAATACTGCTGGAGCTAGCAGGTGAAAACAATTAGAAGCAGGCAATTACACAGGCAGAATAGTAGCCCAGCCCAGCACTTAAAACTCTGCAAACAGCAGTGCAGGATGTTTCTCTCAAGAGACACTGCAAGACAGGAGTAAGCTATTAGAAGTGAAAACTGAAAAAGCTGAACTCAGAGCAGAAATGTTAGGGGCTGCCATAGCTGTCATAATGAGACATAGGCGACTTGCTGAGGGTGGTGACAATGCAGATGGTGCCAGACAACCCACAGTGAGGAGACGGAGAAGAGTGTACAGGCCCAGGGTCACCTACCATGGGTTACATGAGCTGGAGATAGTAGAGCGCTATAGAGTGGACAGAGAGCTCCTGCAGCAAATAGTTGAGCTGTGCAGGCCATGCCTCACATACAGAACCAACAGAGGGGAACCCATCCCAGTGGAAACCAAGGTATGTGTTGGCCTAAGAATACTAGCAACAGGTACCTTCCAAAGACCAACTGGTGATATGATGAGGATATCACAGGCATCAGCCTCCAGGGTACTGCACCAGTTCCTGGATGCCATGTCAGCACATGTCAGTGATCATGTCTATTTCCCCAATGCCCGTGAGGTATTGGCCAGCAATATGCGTCTTTTCCAGCAAATAGCGGAATACCCTGAGGTAGTGGGTGCAATAGACTGCACACATGCACGCATCAAAGCACCAGCACCAGCCGGTGAGCGGGGTAGGGCCTACATTAACTGCAAGGGCTTCCTCTCCATCAACTGCCAGGTCATGTGTGATGCCCAGGGCATAATAATGAATGTGTGCTGGCTGCCCTGGGAGCTACCATGATTCCCACATCTGGCATTTGACGCAGCTGTACCAGACATTTGCCAATGGGGACATCCCACATGGACACCTAGTGGGGGATGCAGGTTATGCACTGGAGCCGTGGCTGATGACACCCATCAGACACGCTCACACACCTAAACAGGAACGCCATAATGAGGCACACGCACAAACACGTAATGTAATAGAGCGTGTGTTTGGGCTGCTCAAGTCACAGTTCCGGTGTCTGGACACATCTGGTGGAGCCTTGCAGTACTCACCAACTACATGTACCCAAATTGTCATGGTATGTGCTATGCTACATAATATGATCTTGTGAAAACAGCTGCAGCAGGACCAGCATAGGGCTGGGCCAAACAGCCCCTCACCATTGCCGAGGCCATCACAGGCAGAGCGTGACTTGGAGGAGGAACAACCTGAGCCTGCCCCAGTAGGCAGAAGGAGGCGTGTCCAGTATGCCCTGGCCTTGGCAAAGGGGCAATGCATAGCACATACACTGGCTCAGTAAGAACCCTGGGAATGATACCCCCTCTGACTCACTCAAATAATAACAGGGATGCCTAAAATGACATGACCTGCTCAAAAACATGTACAGGGAGTGTAATATGCGCATCCGACAGAGGCAGCCCTGAAGCACCACCTGAGGCATGAATGCCATGTGTTAAGTAATGTAACACCATGTACTATATGCACACCTGAGGACCCTGACTAACATCCACCCTCACCAAGCATGAAGCCACAAAATGACGATGGGATGATCAATTGCAATAACTGGCTGAAGTAATGCAGTTAGTCAAAGGGGAGCCAATGTGTTTCAGCCTGCGAAGACATGCGGAGCATGACATGATGCACCACCTGCTAGGGGTGGCGTGCACCTATCAGTCCAGGCCCCATGGATACTGGCAAAGGCTGTCAGTACCCACAGCATGCCCTGAATAGGTAAGTCTCAAAACACAAACCCACCTTCATAGGTACCACAAGGGATAGGAACCTAGATGTAATGCTACCCAATGCCAGAAGTCTAAACAGCAAGATGTGCAGTGTAACGCACACAGTATGGAGAATGTTGATATCAGTCCTGTAATAGAAAACTGGGTCAAGGCTCACATCAGCACCCTAACACTATCAGGTTACACCTCATACTGTGCTGTACAGCCGCAAAACATGGAACAAGCTACAAAAGGAGGGTGACTAGCAATAAATGTCAAGGATAACCACACCCCCATGTTGGTACCACAACAAGAAGCAGCATGGATTAGCCATGGTCAAATACCAATGGCTAAAACCGCCTCCCAGTATATAGCCTGCTGCAGACTACTGTCCCAATACCAGGAACTGCACCTGGCCTATGTTGGAATACATGAATATATCAAGCCCCCCAAACCACATTATATTGCTTGACTGAAAATACCCAGACATACACTGGGAGCATTATACTAGCACCAACACAGTAGGAGAAAAGTTCCCAGAATCCATAAACCAAAATGCCCAGGAACAATGTACCACTCCCACAAGAGGGGTAAGCATACTGGATGTGATAATCAGCAACATGTGTACTGGATGTCAAGATGAGAAGTGTATCCCTCACTGGTAAGACCAGACCATAGAGTAATCACACTGGATATACACATCCTGACCACAGTCCCTGGCCAGAAAACCACAGTGAAAAACATGTGTAAAGCATAGGTTGCACCTCCAAACCGATGTGGAATCCACGAAGGCCCTGTGCAAGTGCAGAATATGGGACACACCACAGAACATGTTATACAGGCATTCCATGAACACAGCCAGGAATGCTTGGAGTATGCAATCACAAATAACAACAAGACACAATGCCATACACACAGGCATCTGGCATGCTGGACTCCAGCCATTACCAAACCATGCAAGAGAATGAGGAAGCTACTACATGATAGAGCAAACATAAAAAGGGAAGTAATCACTGATCAGTAGTATGGCAATAAAATATGTCCACACATACAATCCACTAAGGCCAGCCACAACAAGTAGAATCTGTGAATCCAGAGGCAATGTGACACCTGCCCCAAGTACACAGACAACCCACAACTCCCCCCAATAAATACAAATATATGTGAGAGATGCAACCATTTATCCAAACTGAGGCTGAGCTCCCCCAACTCAGTACTGTCAAAACTAGTCAGGAGGAGAAGGTAACCACATACACCACAAACCCAGTCCCACATAGACCTATCACAACTGTAAACCAAACACATAAACACAGAAAAACATTCCTGGAGGCCCTAATTACAAACACACCACACCAAAAGAAGCCTCCAAAGCAGATCCCAAGCAACCACAACCTCCAAACATAGCACATGCAACACATAGTACACAAAGCTGGTGTGCCAAACAGTTACAGGCCAGAAGGAGAAACAACATGCCTGATACAGTTGTAATAGGTGTCTGTATAGGCAGACACACTGCTGTCCCACTCACCAGACTGAACAAGGGAAAGGGTACAGTAAGCTGCTTGTAGGCTGCCACAATATGCCACATAACACAAGTACGCAGGTCACCCCAAAGCAAGCAGAAATATGATGCACTCATTGTCAATGCTGGTGTGAATGACCTGAGATGTACCTCCCTGGACTACATGAAAAGAGACATGGATGAGCTCTCTGAGTATGTACTCCAGGCCGGAATGACACTGGCCGTTTGCAGCATCCAACCCTCACCAAGAATGATGCCACAGTACAAACACAAAATGATCAGCTTTAACAGGTGGCACAGTTACAGCTGTCAGTCCAAGAGGGTCTAATGTCTGTCTGCTTGAGATGTCATGCATGACAAGCCATGCTGCTGTTCCAGGGATGGCTTGCACCTGTTACCCCTGGGCGTCTGGATACTGGATAAGGCCTTTGCCACTTCCATAGAGCTGTACATAGGCAAGGCCAAAAAGACTAACCCACCACCCTAGAAAACATAAGTGGTAAGAAACATAAGGGTAATGCTGACCAATGCCAGATGTGTAAACTGCAATATGCATGCCCTGAGGCACTTCCCAGTATGGAGAACATTGATGTCTGTGCAGTGACAGAAGCCTGCTGCAAGCCTACTGATAGCACACCAGCACTACCAGGTTATACCACATATCATGCGTTATGGCCCCAACACCTGGACCAAAACATCAAAGGAGGGGGAGTATCCATATGCAGCACAGACACCCATACGGCCAGGTAACTGACAATGCACAAAGCAGCGGAGACCACCCATGTGCACCTAAGTGTAGTCAAAACTGCTGTACAGTCTGTAGCATGCGACAGACCACACTCTCACACACAAGAACCCCACCCAGACATCCTGAAGACACTGGACAGTATGAATGTTCCACCAAATACCAGACAAGGTACTCACAAATTACCACATAGGTGGTAAACCATTATTTATGCAAGGAGTAATCAGGGACCTAGGGACACAAGTCGACAGTAACCTGTCATGTGACACTCACAATGCCAATGTGTCTAGGAAGACTGTCTATATTGGACACCGTATCATGAAAGGATTCACATCTACATCAACATAGGTCACTGTGCCCCTGTACTGTTCCCTTATCAGACCCATAATCTAGTACAATGACTCATATGGGATGTACCATACCTGACACCTGCAGCGGTTAGGAAGACCTCAAAGGTAACCCACCAAGAGGATAAAAGGTGTCAAATATATGTCATATGCTGCCTGGCTGTAGACACCCCAGCCGAATGCAGTCACAGACTGCCTACACAGAGGCATTGTATGTCTGTTGTACAAGGCCATGTCCAACACAGGAGTAATGGACATGCTCCACCCCAGGAAATCAAAGCCATTGGAGCTGTGAGAGTGACAGATGTCAGCCTCAACACATAATGAAATAGGATGTGCTGGAGGGACAGATACATAACCCAGAGGCTCCCCACACCCAGAAACAGGATCCCAATCCATGTTAGGCAGAGCCCCTCACTGACACCCCTCAACAGGAATATTGCCAAGTGGATGGATGATCGTACATGCACACTGGGGGTCTTCACTGTGTCACGTCCAGACAGAGGCACAGTAAAGAAAATCATAAATGGCCATAATAGTCACATAGCAAGGGGCAGCGAAAGACACACACACACTCTGGCTTGGCTTACTAATGCAAAGTGAAAAAAACGAGGTCCTTGTCAGACAAAGTAACTCAACAAAAGAACTCCTTAACGCAGTTTATTCAAAGAGAGAAGCAAAGCGTTTTCGCCACGGAATACTGTGGCTTCTTCAGAGAAAATGTAAAATAAAGCACACACACTCCAAATATATCGGAACATTCAGGAAGTGACATCTTCCTGTTTCCTAAGATGCATCAATTATAAAATTACAAATTTATACAGAAGTATAAACATGTACCTTAATACACATCCTTTCTAACCATAAAAATTATTAAAATTTTATAAGAAACATATGTGTGAGAAACATGTATAAAAGCATGTATTATAAAATACATTAAAAAGTAGAAGGGACCAGCTAAGCTATATGTTTAAAAATATGACATACAAGTTACAAGTAACTACTTTGTCAGACTTTTACAAAGTAAGTTATATGTAAAAAGTTGTTTTTCTAAGACAGCAAACATTCATAGATTAAATTTGTTTCACATCAAAGATGTGAAAAAAAGATATATATGGCAATGCCGGTTTATTTCTAGCACAAGTTAGAATGTTGTTATTAGAATGGCAGTTACGCCTTGATGCGTTTAGACATCCTGGCTTGAACAGTAACTGCAATATTGCCCCTGTTTTAAAACTTAGAAGTTACCTTAGATAAACCAGTGGCTAAACTCCAAAAAACTGTTTTTAGCAAGGTATTATGATTGTTATTCTGAATAATAAAAACAGCGTTGAAAATTACTGTGTTCTTTATGGTAGGTGTATGTTTGAGCCCTTATATATGAAACCTAACTTGTGCTAGAAATAAACCGGCATTGCCATATATATCTTTTTTTCACACCTTTTTTCACATCTTTGATG
This sequence comes from Protopterus annectens, assembly GCF_019279795.1. Lineage (NCBI taxonomy): Eukaryota > Metazoa > Chordata > Ceratodontiformes > Protopteridae > Protopterus > Protopterus annectens. The sequence continues at coordinate 469,921,384 of NC_056746.1, forward strand.
TGAAACAAATTTAATCTATGAATGTTTGCTGTCTTAGAAAAACAACTTTTTACATATAACTTACTTTGTAAAAGTCTGACAAAGTAGTTACTTGTAACTTGTATGTCATATTTTTAAACATATAGCTTAGCTGGTCCCTTCTACTTTTTAATGTATTTTATAATACATGCTTTTATACATGTTTCTCACACATATGTTTCTTATAAAATTTTAATAATTTTTATGGTTAGAAAGGATGTGTATTAAGGTACATGTTTATACTTCTGTATAAATTTGTAATTTTATAATTGATGCATCTTAGGAAACAGGAAGATGTCACTTCCTGAATGTTCCGATATATTTGGAGTGTGTGTGCTTTATTTTACATTTCCTCTGAAGAAGCCACAGTATTCCGTGGCGAAAACGCTTTGCTTCTCTCTTTGAATAAACTGCGTTAAGGAGTTCTTTTGTTGAGTTACTTTGTCTGACAAGGACCTCGTTTTTTTCACTTTACTGGTTTGTTTTTGTTTTTTCGCTAGTCCTTGGCTTACTAATGCCCTAGGGTGGATAGCCTAGTATGAACCCATGAACCTATGAAGATACAAATTGTACAGGACACTAAGGATAATCACAAGGCTTACTTAACTGATGGTAGGAACCATGTTGGGAATTCACAGATATGCTCCGAATCACACAGATATTACAAACAACATACCAAACACACACACATATTGCCAACATACAACCTGACAGGTTCAGTGCAACCCCCCCCCCCACAGAATGCAAAATATTTATCCCAGCAGACTGCTGGCCCCCTGACATTGCAGATGCTGAGGTAACAGCCATCATCTGCAAAGCAAAACACACAGCAGCAAAGGTATGTGATGGTGTCCTGGGCTGAGACCAACATGGACTCCAAGAATAATGGAATGCCAAATCACACTACTGCCCAATGTCAGCCTTACCACAGGATATGTACCCAAAGAGCAGTGTACAACAACAGTGGTCCTTCACAACAAAGGTGTTGCCTGAATGGATACTGCAAACTACCACCCCAGGATCCTGACAAGCTTGGTCTGCACAGCTATGGAAAGGATCAGTATGTACCGCAGACATAAAGCTATCATGGACCTACTGACACCAGACCCTACACAGTGTGGCTGTCATAACTGCAGATCCTGCCCCTAAACATGTTTGACCCATTTGAAACAGTCATTAAGGTCATTGGTGAGGGCAATGTGGTCCACACAGCGTAGCTGGACCGTGCATATGCTTCCAGACAATACCCTACGAGTTCAGTATGGATATGTTCACCAGCTTAAATATAAACCCCTATGTCAGTAGAGGGGTTGCAAACCAGACCAAGGACAGAACTGACATGGTCAGACATGCTGCATCCATGTCAGACTACAAAGCAGATATGAGTGGCATCCCACAAGGCTTGGTCCTGGGACCCCCCGCCCGTTCCGTATATATGTTCCATAGGTACAGGCCAACATGGAAGGACTGTGACTGAACATGTATGCAGAGGAGTACAAACAGCCCACCATATCCGACCCCCAGCTGACACAAGCAACCCACAAAAGGGCCACCTAGAAACAGACAACTGGAGCCATAGCCATGTCAGCAAGCTAATTGTAGAACTGTATATAGACAACCACCATGGATATACAGTAAGTGCCCACAAATTACCACACAGGTGTTAACCCATTATGTACCTAACATGTAATGAGAGACCTGGGGACACAAGGTGATAGATATCCTGCATTGGACAAACATGTGGCTGTAGTGTTCGCAGAAACATACCATATACCCACCCAATCATGAAGGTTGTCAGATGTAGATAAGGGGAGGTCACTGTGGCTCTGCAGTCATCCTTAATCAGCGTCACAATTGACTACAATAGCCCCTGTGGGATATACCTCAGCAGACACCTCCATCAACTGTAAAGTCCACAACAGTACCCCACCAGGAGTAGCAAAGAGCATGAACAGATGCCATGTGTTGCCTGAGTAAACAAACTGCAGCTCCACACACTGCCATACTGCCCACCCAGAGGCAAGCTGTGCCTGATGTATGAAGCCATGTCCAAGCTGGAATCAATGAACATGCTGCACCTTGTACAATCTGAATGGCAGTGAGCTATGCACATGAGAGACCTGAACCCCAGCACTGACATACATAGGACAAGCTGTACAGAATGATCCATAACACAGAAGGCACCCCCACTCTTGAGTAAACTCCCAGTACAGGTTAGCCAGAGAGTCACCTATCGACACCCCTCAAGAGGAATCCTGATGAGTGGATGGGAGATGGTAGGTTAACCCTGGGTATCACTGTTATGTCAGAGGTAGACGGAGGCACAGTATACTAACCATGACATATGTCATGGCAAACTCCAGTTACAATGTGTGTCAAAGGACAAACACACTCTGTGACTAGCATCAGAAATGGCCTAAGGAACATCGCTAGTGTTTGCCAATGTCCACCTATGTTGTGGAATACACTACCAATGTTGGACAAGCCTGGTGTAGGTAGTCCATATCTGAACATAATGCAACATGGTCATATGTGCACAACTGGCCCCTACACAGTCTGTTGTGCTCACTATGAAGATGTCAAGCAGTGATAGGACTAAAGCCCAGGATACTGTCCACCACAGTGAAAGTACTGAACCAGTACACTATACGGTACTACAGTGCTAGGTCATAATGAAAGGATGCTGACAACTGTATGCAAAGTATCCCATGCAATCCCTGCAGGCACAGTATAATCCCTGTTGTGGCAGACACAAAGCAGTTGGCCAGTTAGTACACAACATGACACCCAACACACAACCGTAAATGTGAGATATTGTTGAAGTTCACACACACCCAAATATGTGGTGGACTTCAGAGTTCAACATATGGAAAGCTCACACGGCATGCTCGCACACTTTGATAAATGAGGCATATGTCAGACAACATGCCATGGAAAGGCTGAACTGGGCATGCTCACACACTTAGGCCATATCTCCGTTTAGCAGTTGGCCACACATATCTGGTATTTGTACGTGTCATTCCAGGAACCAACCACAACACAACAATCTGCCCAGTGCACACAGTAAATGACTACAGAGACATAAGTGATATAGTGGATCGCCCCCATATTCAAACATCTTCCACAGATACACAAGTTGTTCATAGGAACAGGGAATGCTATGGCAATAAAGACCTGCAAACAGTCTAACAGCACAACAAATATTGTGCATCTGACAATTGAACATATGGGTGTAGAGGTCAATACTAGGCTTGTTGCCCTAGGGAATGACAGCTTAGCCAGAGTGTGCTTGGCATCTGCATCCCGAGTGCAGTAGGCTACTGTGCCACTGTAAAGTAGGTCACATAAGGCAACATGTGAGGCTAGTGAGCTGTGCCTCTGCCAAGCAGGGGCACAGTGGAGATCCCAGGGTTTGAATGTGCTAAGCCACAGCCATGTTGTTGGTGTGTGCTGGAAGAGGGTTGCTGAGGACCTCTAACAGTAAGTGGGCATCAGTAACAGACTGAGGGGAGCCCTATCTGCATTGTCTGGGCAATTCCACTGTCAACACTGTGTTGTGATGATTATGTGGGAATGAAGTGTTGTGCCGGTACTGTTCACAGATGTCCTCCCTCTGTGGGCTACAGCTCTGCAATGTATTAGCTCACTCTGTCTGTTGGACAGCTCATATATGGCTGGTGTACACCTGACAGGTGTCTTGTTGTGGAGCAGTTATGGGTATATGTGGGATAGCATGATCAATGCAAACCTTACACATGCTCATAGAATGCAATTGTCAAGGATTATGCAGAGTGGCCAGTATAGTCCCCCAGCATGGGTCCTTTGAAGTCGTCCACCCCAGTCTTCACAAGTGTAGAGTTTGCTTGTGCTAAATACAGTTTGTTTGCAGTGACAACCTTGCCTGGGGGTGGGGATGGGATATGGATGTCCAGGGGAAGTTGGGTATGGTCAGATATCAACAATGGTGGTCTACCTCTGGTGTGGAACAGTGAGTACCCATGTTGCAGATGGACAGGTGCAATATGTATTCCCCATGTGGCTGTGGTGAGTGGTTCTGCCATAGCACATGGACCCACAAATTGTAGTGGCTGTAGGGTAAAGTGGTAGAGGCCTGAGTAGTTCCCACACACAATATGCCTGTACCTGATGTTAACAACTGGAATGGTGTATGTGAACATCTGCATATCCCGGCACTGTTCCCAGGGAAGCAAAGTGTGTGTCCTGGATGTGGGAGTGGTGTTCTGGACTGGTTGTGTTGTGTGTTACAGGTCCTGTGGTCACGAAGCATGGTATAGAACATAACCTGCCAGTGCGATGTGCATATCTGACCCTGACGTAGGTGGCTGCAAATGCATATATATGCTATCCCCCACTTGACAGGTAGTACTAGATGTACATACCTCTGTAGAAATAAAGATGTCAGCACCCTATAAATACTGCAGGTGCAGACCAGATGCCCAGTAATTTGGTTAGCGCTCAGCTAATGCGTCTCCCTTAAGTGTCATAATATAGGTAGGTAGGAGTTCGAACCATGCAAATGCTCAGTGTGAGTGTGTGTGTGTGTGTGTGTGTGTGTGTGTGTGTGTGTGTGTGTGTGTGTGTGTGTGTGTGTGTGGGTGAGCAGGGTTGATGTGTGTGCAAGTCTGTGTGAGGGAGATGTCCTTTTTGGCAACTGTGAAAGCACTCTACAGGATGCACATTCCCCTATCTAAGCACGGATGATGTCAGCACCCTATAAGTACAGCAGGAGAAGGGAAACCTCCCAGTAATTTGAATAGCATGCTCTGCTAATGTGTCTGTCACTAGTGTCATAACATAGTTAGGTAGGGGTTTGAATCCTGCAACTACCCAGTGTGTGTGGAAGGGGGTTAGTGTGTGTGCAAGTCTGTGTGAGGGAGATGTCCCTTTTGGCAACTGTGAAAGCACTCTACAGGATGCACATTCCCCTATCTAAGCACGGATGATGTCAGCACCCTATAAGTACAGCAGGAGAAGGGACACCTCGCAGTAATTTGAATAGCGCACTCTGCTAATATGTCTCTCTCAAGTGTCATAACATAGTTAGATAGGAGTTTGAAACCTGCAAGTGTGTGTGCGTTTGGATGTGGGGAGTTTGTGTGTGTGCAATTCTGTAAGAAAAATATGTGCTTTTTGGCAATCAGGAGATCACACTACATGATGCACATTACCCTTTCCAAACACTGATGATGTCAGCACCCCATAAGTACAGCCGGAGAAGAAGAACCTCCTAGTAAGCCAAATAGTGCACTTTGCTAATGCGTCTCTCTCTCACGTGTCGTGACATAGTTAGGTAGGGGTATGAATCCTGCAAATGGCAAGTGTGTGTGTTTGTGTGTGTGTGTGTGTGGGGGGGGGTAGTAGTGTGTGTAATTGCAAGTGTGAGAAAATAGATCCCTTTGGCAAATACTACAATATACCAGATGCTGCATATTCCCCCAGTAAACACAGGGGATGTCACCACACTATCAGCACAGCCAAACAGGGCTACTTGGCCAGTAATGCCAATAGTGCGCTCCACTACTGGGTCTATTACCATTGTCAGAGTACAGATAGGTATGTTTTGGAAACCCACAACTGCCACGTGTGGTTGTGTCACACATTATAACCTTTTGTGGGTCTTTGTGCATAACAATGCATGTCATTGCCTAAACCAGCAATGGCAATGCACACATGATGTATGTGTGTGACACATATACATAAATACCTGTGACCTGCAGTAGTTACCATGTCTGACACGTGCCTCGAGTGGATAAATGGTATTCGCAATGCATAACGTGTGTGTAATTGCAAGTGTGAGAAAATAGATCCCTTTGGCAAATACTACAATATACCAGATGCTGCATATTCCCCCAGTAAACACAGGGGATGTCACCACACTATCAGCACAGCCAAACAGGGCTACTTGGCCAGTAATGCCAATAGTGCGCTCCACTACTGGGTCTGTTACCATTGTCAGAGTACAGATAGGTATGTTTTGGAAACCCACAACTGCCACGTGTGGTTGTGTCACACATTATAACCTTTTGTGGGTCTTTGTGCATAACAATGCATGTCATTGCCTAAACCAGCAATGGCAATGCACACATGATGTATGTGTGTGACACATATACATAAATACCTGTGACCTGCAGTAGTTACCATGTCTGACACGTGCCTCGAGTGGATAAATGGTATTCGCAATGCATAACAATATGACTGTGTCTTACTGTGCAAGGGCCGCACGCGGTATGTGTCTATACAGTGTGGGTTGTATATGGTAAATTACCTACAGCAGGGGATACACATCTGGTCTGGGCCATATAGTCTACATGTAGTTGATGAACAGGTGCTGCATGTTCCCACCTGTTGTGGGAGTGGTAACATGTTATTCCACTGCAATTCAGTGACCACATGCTGGGAACCTTTCAGCTAGTGTGTTGTAGCTACAGTAATGCTCATGCACAATGTTTGGCTGGATGCAGTCCAGCCATATAAAGACATTTCTTGAGACTGTCATATTGCCAGTGTTGTTATGGAGGATAGGTGGGTTTCCTGTGTATTGGAGGGTTGTGTGTGCCAGGCTATGAACCAGAAGGCAGTCCGACACACTGTTAGCTGCACATGAATAGGCCCTGATGCTTTGTGCTGTGCCAACAACCTGGAGGTGTGTGTATCTGTGGTGCCTTGGGATACCACCCCCCTGTCCATGTGTGTTACATGTGTAGGGGATGACAGGCATGGTATGAGGTATAACCTGGCAGTGATGGGTTGCACCTGTGAGCCGTGAATCAGGACTCTGGTACTGCACAGACATTGCAGTTCACCATGCTGAGGACAGTGTCCAGTGCATGCATTTTGCGGTGTACACTGCTGGTGTTGTGTAGCATCACTGTTAGTGTCCTATCCTGTGTGATAACTGCGGAGGTGGCTATGTAATCTGTGTCCTGCAGCAAAAGGCACTATGTGTGTATCAAGGGGCTTCGCCAATATACAATGGCCCATGGGTGTCACGTGCAAGCTGCCCCTCACAAATCATTGTGGCTTCCCTAGCATGTAAGCACACATTGACAGCCAGTGGATACCCTATGAATGACATTGGAGATTGAGCAGAATGTAGACATAGAACACCCTTCCTACATATAGTGGTAGCATACCTGGTGAGGGTATGATGGCAACCAAGATCAGGCTCATACTGGCCTGTGCCACATGCTGAAAGATCCCTTCTATGTTCCCTATCATGTAGTCCAGGGAGGTATGTCTCAGGTCATCCATAGTGGCATGGTCAATGACTGAGTCATATGTGTCCATGCCTCTGACTGACCTGTATGAATGTGTTTTTTGGTGGACCATAGTGCCCCACAGGCATATCACTATGACCTTCACCATGTACAGCCTGTTGAGCGGGACCCCACTGCAGTGGCCAAGAGAGGTACCTGACACATCTGTAGCAGGTGTGTTGTGTAGCCCTACAGGCTGTGAGTGTGGGGCACACGGAATGTGTGTGCCATGTGTGGCATGTGCTCTGTTCCGACGTAACGTATGCCTGTGTGCCAGCTGCGGAGGTGTGTGATGCTCAGGCAGGATGCTATTCTGAGTCTCCAAGTATGCCCCAGTGTGTTCAGATTGCTGTCAGTGCGGGTATATGTCAGACTGGTATTGTAGTCACTGTAGTATGTCATGCCACCTGACAGGGTATGGCATTACTGGGTTCAGAGTGCTCAGTCCCCAGATTGGCTATGTGGTGGCATCCCACACATGTGTTGTACGTTCCTGGCCAGGGGTGAGGGTTGACTGCATACATGTGGCAGCTGTGACATTGCCACATGACTCACATAAACCACAACTGGACCATAGAGGTGATTCACAGGTTACCTTTGCACATGCTACCATAGTAGTGCGATTGCCATGGTGATTACCAACACATAGGGCCAATGGGGAACAACATACTGAAGGTGTGTATGTGTGGGTGTACTGCTACTGATTTCATAGCACTGGCATATATAACTGCACACGTGGGTAAATGCCAGGTAAGACATATGCAATGTGTCACAGGCAATGTACATGCGAATAGGACAGACAGTGACATTCTGTCATGTGTAAACTTGACATACGTATAGTACGCCATGCAGATGTCACTAGAAGTCCACAGAAGCACTGTAACTCTGCATTGCAGGTGGAAGCAGTGTTCCAGGGAACCCCAAGCGAACATGCATGCAAACAAAGCTACAGTAAGCAGGGCTGGAAGTAGTCCATTGTACAACAAAGAAGGGGTAACACTAACAGTAGGTAACAGTGCAAATATGTAGGCACTATCAACATGTACCCAGGAATGCACAGCTCAGATGTCCATGGTAGAACTGATATTATGTCATAGTTAATTGTGATTTGGATTACATTGGTACTGCACACATATCAACATGCGCAAACATCCACATTGCATAGTCATTGTGGGCAACTTGCCACCATTACTGTACATGTCCATTATTGCGTATCGCTACTTGCATTAGCTTCCCCCCCTGTGCAACCCATGTATGTGGCTATCTGTTGACATCCTTACCACCGGTATGCAATAATGTGCAGCTGTTACACTTTGGTACGTACTATGGGTGTAGATAACAATTCAGGACAGTCATACAGTTACTGCATCAGGCATGCTGGGATATACACACAGTCATATCAGCACACTGTACTGTTACCAACATGATACTACTAATACACTTCTATGTAGTCACCCTGTGCATCAGCAATGTGTTTACCTGTTCCTGCACTGATGTTGGAGATTGCAGTAGGTGGCACAGTTTCATCATATGCACAGGGTGTGAATTAGGTATGCCTGAGTCTGCCACTGATACCACCAATTGACATGTGTGTGTATGTATGTTGGTGAGGGACAGCAGTACAGAGTGGGGCACTGTTGGTGCAGTGTGTGCGTGTATGTGGTAGCCCTAAGTGTTAACATTTCGCATGTGTGTAATGCACTCACACAGTTCCACCTCATGGCTGCCATATACAGGAGTTTGTGGACAGCCACAGACTGCACCTGGCAGGTCATACAGATCAGTGTCTGTGGGCACGGACACATTACCTGTGCCTGGCAGGGGTACTACGGACCATATCCGGTACTAAGCCAGACTGGGTACTGTCATCAGAAGCGGGAGTGTGTTGACTGGACACAGGTCCCTGTTGGGACTGTCCAGAGCCACGTGCACGTAGTCTCCTGGGGCGTTCCAATGACAGCACAGACCCAGCATTGCTGGGGCTGCTTCTGGCACTATGGGGACGTCCGTGGGCCTGTTGTCATCCTCGCCGACTGCCAGCTGTTGCTGTTGCTGGCATACGGCCACGTCAATGCCGCAACAGCCCACCATTGCCCTGGCTCATGGACATGTGGTTGTGGAACTGCTGTAATATGTCCCCACAACGTCTGTCTATGACATCGGTGAAATTACGGATAGCATCCGTGATGTCACGCATACTGTCAGTCATTGCATGTGCGACATGCTCTCAGCTCCCTCAGACCCTGTCTGGTGTACCTTTCCATAGGCGACTGTGCCTGCATGACAGCCCGAAACATAGCTGAGGTTGACAGACCTCTTTGGGCACGTCTGCCAGAGGCAGTACGCCCATGGATGCTCCCACGAGAACCCATGGGCAACTGTCTGTGTAGTACCATCACAGGACCCTGCCCATGGCTGCTGTGTGGGGAAGCATGTGCCACATATATCACATTACCCTGGTCAATGCTCACTGTATCCTGTCCATCACCTAGGGACAATGGTGACATAGGATGTACTGGCAGGATGACTGTGCGCAATGATGGGGTTGACAGCTGTGTACTGTCAATTGGCTGACCAATGACGGACCCTGACACACCTTCCTGTGCCATTACACAGATATCATCATTATTAGTACCTGTGGCACCAGATTCAGGTTCCCTGCAGCAGGACACCAGAGCAGCACCAGAACCTGTGGGAGGAAGACAGGAAACACAGTTTACAGTGTCCACACAATGTTACCAGTGATGCACTTATGCACACATGCACACATGCATACGTGTACACATGCACACATGCACACATGCACACATGGACACAGGCACACATGCACACATGCACACATGCACACTTGCACACATGCACACATGCACACGTGGACACAGGCACACATGCACACATGCACACATGCACACGTGGACACGTGCACACATGGACACGTACACCTGCACACATACACACGTGGACACATGCACACATGCACACATGCACACATGGACACAGGCACACATGCACACATGCACACATGGACACAGGCACACATGCACACATGCACACATGCACACGTGGACACAGGCTCACATACACACATGCACACATGCACACCCCGCAGTATACACACAGAGCACTACTGAGTTACACTAGTATTACTAGCACTATCAGGACTATTATAGGTATTGTTAAAACACACTCACCAGCATGGATGGCCTGCCTTGCTGTAACACCGGAGGGACCTGCAGAAATGAGGAGATTAATGTCAGTGGGCACAACTGTGCCATTGATACTGCATATGATACAGTGCAGTAGTACACCAGTTGCCTTTCACACGTCAGCTGCTGATATTGCCAATATCACACCTGCACAATTACATACTATGTTGACAGCTACATACCACGGACATACCTTACACATGCATAAACTAACAGTGTACAGAACAGTCAAGTGTACATATGGCATATTACCTGCATGCTCCATGTCATGCTGCTGTGTGGATCCAGCCTCCATCATGATGCAGGTGTATTGCTGTTGCTGTTCCAGGGCTGGAGCCACAACACTTAGGAGTAGCCCCTCCAATCTGGTGAGGGTGGGATGTGTGGCCGCCCCACCTCCTGTGGCAACCTCTTGCCTGTGGATATCCAATGCACGCTGACAGACATTTCTGATTAAATCACTGCAGTGATGTCGTACCTGCTCATATGTCCTATTATGCGTGCTGATGTCATTTACCCTACGGACAAGGTCTTGCCACAGTGCAGCCCTCTCCTGCTGACTCTGGCTGGTGCGGGAAAACAGTATGTCATAATCCCGCACCAGGCTCTGGTGTATCTCCTCATCTTCTGCTGCAGAGTAGGTGGGATTACGCTGATGCGCCATGTCCCTGGAAGAGAACACAAACAGGATATCAGAAGACTATATCAGCAATATATGGCACACATACTATACATGATACTCAACTGTAGTGATATACTACTACTCCCATATGTAGCATGTGTGTGTCTCTTGGTGAATACACAAGTACATGGCCAGATATCAGTGCTCAGCCAACACCTGTGCAACAATACCTGCCACATTCCATACAACATAGTAGCATGCCCCATCGGTCAGCACACTGCGATGGGTCCAATGCACAACCTCACTCTGGGGGTTCATACCAAGGTACTGTATGTGGAACGCCATCCACTAGTGTGATCTGGACACAAGTTACTCAGCCTGGATATACATATCCCACCACCACCACCACCAGCACAGTAGACTACTTTGATATGTATGTGATTAGACAGTTATTCACTTGTTAGGACTGAGATGGTATCCATGCAGCCCACTGGGCCAGTGGAAGCTACAACCCACACTGCTGACCCCTTTGCGAATGCTTCCCACGGACATCCCAAAGATTGCATGGAACATGCACACACATGTCTAACCAAGACCCTATGCACAAAGGTTAGGCATCCTGTCTGGTGGACCCCAGCCAAAGGCAGATTGTATAACGATAGAAGGAGGCTACTGCAGGACAGAGCAGATTCATATTAAGGGAAGGCATCTGTGGTCAGCACTGGTAATAAGCTACGGTCTCTCATAACAACATCCACGGCCTACTCTGAGAGGGAAATGGCCACGAACACTATAGATAACCACAAGGCCTTCTTCAGTTATGTTACACATATGGACCAAATGCCTCAGATGTGCTCTGAGTTAATACACACCTACTTAACATTCACTGAACACACAGATATTGGCAACATTCTTGCAGACAGGTTCGGTGCACGTATCCCCCCCTCCTTCTCCCCCACACTTAGAAATACTTATCACAGCTGAATGTAACCTCCCTATCATCTCACATGTCCAGGTGAGGGCCGCCCTCAGCAAAGCAGAACATACAGCATCAATGTGTCCTGATGGTATCCCTGGATGTGTGCTACGTAAACTCCAAGAGGACATAGAACCGCATATAAGACTGATATTTAACCTTGGCCGTACTACAGGATATGTACCTGAACACTGGCATACAGCAACAGTGGTCCCACTCCACTAAGGAGGCACCTCTACTGACCCTGGGAACTACCGCACCATAAGCTTAACCAGCCTGGTCTGCAAAGCTATGGAATGATTCAGTATGGGACGCATATACAGTGATATTGGGTACCTGCAGACACTTGTTCCTGGCCAGTTTGCCTTTGTGATGGGCTGATCCTGCCTTTTGAACCTGGTTGACCTTTCAAAACAGTCACTACAGCCATTGATGAGGGCAATGCAATCCATACAGCCTACCTGGACTTGCCTAAGGCCTTCAACACAGTACTCCACTCAGGCATCATAGACAAGCTCATTAGCTTACATGTTACTACATATGTCACATGATGGGTTGCACACTGGTTGACATACAGAATCCATAATATCGATATTGTAGGAGCCATGTCAGACTCAATGCCAGTCACATGTGGTATCCCACAGGCCTCTGTCCTAGGACCCCTCTTGTTTGGCATTTATTTCTCAGATGTAAAAGCAAACATTTGCGGGTTGTGGATGACAAAGTTCCCAGATGACTGCTAACTAAGCGCCATAGTCATTACACCAGCTGACACACATCCTACAGACAGGCCTCACTGCAATGGAAAACTGCTGCCAGGATCATGGCCTAACACTGAATGACATGCAATGTATAGTCATCCCCTTTTGGTGGAACTACATGCACACAACATATCACATGGACATATCTATAGATACAGACCTATGGCACATATGGAAGGTTCACAGTATGCAGACTATTAACCTGTTACTTTATATTACCTGTGTTTGTCGCAGCTGGTTGCGTTACTGCTACTACTGCTTTCTGCTGCTGCTTGCACGGCTTGGTACTGTCACTGCTGACAGCTTCAACTCAGTTTGTGTATCGTGTGTTGTTGTTTGTGTTGTTATTTTCTCTCTCTCTCTCTCTCTCTGTCTCTCTCTCTCTCTCTGTCTGCCTCCAGACAGTGCAATGAACGTATTGCATGTGTGGAGTGTGAGTACAGGATGCTTTTGTAGGTATCTGCATAAGTCCATGTGATGACCTCTGCACCAATTGTAAGCCAGCATTTGCTAATTGCATGCAGCCAGTTGTGTACTGATTGCAGTTCTCACTGTGATTTCAGGACAGTGCTATAAAAGGGTATGTGAGATAGGTGTTGCCCTTTCAGATTGTAAGGGCGGAGACCATGCTGGTATGCTGTGGACACTGTTCTGTGAGTGTAAAGGTTAGTATCTCTCTCATGATTCAGGCTGTGTTGTAGATTCACATTTCTCCATTCCTCTCTCCTGTTTCCTGTAGTAAGTGTGTATGCACACTGACACCTACAACTATGTATATATATATATATATATATATATATATATATATATATATATATGTAAATATACATACATTTATATATGTACATTAACTGACATTATTACCTACTAGCTGCCAACTAGCATGGCTGTTTCTGTTCACACACTACTATTATGGAAATCCACTAGTTCTGACAGTAAGTATGAATGACATGCTTTGTGTACCACACATCCTATATTCCCTTTACATTCATTCCTACTATTACATGATATATTTATTTTAGCACAATGTTCTTGTATAAGAGTCATGACTTAGTGGTAGGTCATGCAGACTACTGTTTCTAAGGTCCTGGGTTCGGGACTGACAGTGGGATTTTATTTTGCTTTTGAACTGACTACAGGACCTGTCAATCAGAGTGACTAAGGCACTTTTAAGCAGTTGTAACCGGGTTAACGCTGGTTTGCACGGAGCTCCCGCATGCGCACTGGCGTTCAGCTCCGTGCACACCCGCTTACAACCGCTTAACAGTGCTTACTCTGGCGCACACCCGCGCTATTTTCTTTGAAAGAAATGAAAATGGGGAGACAGGAAAGTGGTGAAAAAGGGGTCACAAAGAGGGTAAGACAATAGGGAAACAAGCTTGGGTTTTGCAGGAGGGATGTAGGTAAGGCCCATAGCTGCCCATTTCTTCATCAGCAACAGCTGTGCATATGTATGTAATTTGGTGTGACATTTGAAACCTTCCACCCCTGAGAGAGGTGTCAGGACAACAATAATACTTGTTGTACAGCCAATTGTAATTGATAGTTTCCATGTCCAGCAGGCATGTGTGCGGAATGGGCAGCTATGTATGGGGCGTAATTTTATTGTGGGTACAGAGTGCCCTTTTTTTTTTCAGGTGAGAGTGGTATGTCAGGTGAAGGAAGTCGGTAGAGCTGGGAGGTAGGTTGGGTAGGTCAACAGACAAGACAAACAAGATGCATACAGGGGCGGTGTATGACACGTGTGGGGGGGTTACACAATTGACGGGGACGGATGTTTGGATATCCAGAGCCCATGAGCCCACAGATGGCAACAGTGGAACTGATATCCCCACCCATGGGCAGTTGCCACTGTTCCTTCACTGCCCAGGATGGGGCTTTGCTGGGGGCTGTGTAGGCCGGGCAACAGGCATGCCCGTAAGTTGTGCCACCTGTGCCTCAAGCTGGCGTAGGGGCCCAAGAACAGAGTCCCAGATCTCCCTACGCACCACAGTCCGGACGCTACAGAGTGTGAGTGGTGGTTCTCCTCTGGCCACACTTACAGAGGGGGGATGGGCCCCATCCCCTGCAGCGCTTCCACCCACAGGTGGCACAGGGCCACTGGAGGAGGGCCCAGACTGGGCACTAGTGCCAGGTGCACTCGCCAGCTGAGGTGGGAGAGGTGGGTCCGCTGGAACCCGCCTTCCCTGTCGTCCTATGTTTTGCATTATGTCATGACAGTTTGGGTTAGTAACATACAATACCATTCGAAATTAGTTGTAACAGCATGCATTAGTATTTCCATTAACCAAACACCCAGATATTCACACCATTGAACAGCGAGCATAACACATGCATAATTTGAACAGCAATACACAGTCCACCAACATGCAGGGTTGATTGAAGGCAACAGGCCATCAGGTTTAGATGTATGAACAGGGCAGATGCATCAGTGTACATGCAAATATTTATGACCCAACAGGACAAATGTCCAGGGGTGTTAATTGTGATTGCACATACCATTTTCACGGAGAATGGGATATATGTGGTTATAGGGTGGGGTGAAGAAAATAATATTAACACCTTCGAATACCAATACATATGCTGTACATTTCTAATAGCTGCAGATATAGACACACTACTGTTCTAACTACAGTTTCCTATATGATAACTACTTAAATTTGGTGATAGGACTGTTACTGCTACATCAATATACATTTTATTGTTCTTCATACACGTTCATATCTGGCTTTGTTCAGCTACATCATCCTGCTACATTTGCTTTATATAGCTATAGACAACTGTGGATGTTTGGTATTTCAGACAATCATACTATTTGCATATTGCAGACTGAGAGCAACATATCCAGATTTTGGGATACACATTCCAGCTGTAGCAACACTTTGAACACATTTCGCAGTTTGGTTCTACTTGTCATGTTCATTTCAGTCTGTACTGCCTGCAGTATACTTTATTCAGGGGTTATTACTACTTTATTGGTGGATTCATAACTCTTTCTAACACTCTCTCACTTGTTTTCATTTTACTATTCAGGATGGTACTTACTTCTAGGCTTTATTGACATGTTTTACCTGTAGTTATTACAATCCTTTCCAGCAGTCTCACTTCTGTCATGTTTCAGTATTTCAACAGGGATATATTTCACACATGTGATTTGCTCATCTTCTGCAGCTGTACTTTTCAGCCTGCTGCAGGTTGTGTACTATTATATTACAGGTGGGGCATCTTTATTTCAGACTTTATTTCAGACATTTTCATTTTTCTGTTTGGATTATAGACTGCAACACACTTTTGTAATCAAGCAATACTTGCAAACACACTTACACTGTTACTTGCACATTTTATTACTTAGTGACTACACTGCACTCTTTTGCTAACTGTCATACTTTTATATTTCTTTACAGTTACTGGGAGTGGATTACTGACCTGCCTGGTGGCGCAACCGCACCAGCCTATCGCCATAGGCTCTGCGGTTCGCAGAACGGACACCTGCAGCTGTAATATAAATGAAGCAATATTGGAATACACATCTCCATAATATCAGCTAGTTTAATTTCTTACATACATAATTAAATGTAACTTAGTAGTGGGGCTTTGGGCATTTGCCGGGCCTCCTGGATCCAAAGGTTCAATTGGTCCTGCTTACGTCTCTTCAGGTCCACATGGTGGTGACGGACCTGCTCACCAGTCCTTGGAATCCCTGTGGCACTGGTGAGATCATGAGCCAACCGGTCCCACGCCTCAGCCCTATATGCTCCCCACAGGACCTGGCCCTACATGAGTTGGGCCTCATGATTGTGGACTAGGAGCCAGACCATGTATCTGGATTCCTCAATGCCCCACTTCTGTGCTTGAAAGCAACTACCCTCACCTACTCCTGACATTCTGGCTGCAAGTTAGTTCTACAATCGTTTATGCTGTGTATTCCCGCCTATGGGACTTATATATGCCATTTTTCCCGCACATATCTGTGATTGGCCATTTTGGAATTGTATCAACTTCACAAAACCTGCTTTGTCATGCTCCACTTTGTATTCATTCCTATATATTTGCTATTACTGCACTTCTAGATACTGCTGTCATGGCTTAGTGGTTCATTACCTTGACTATGGTGCATAGTCTCCTGGGTTCGAACCTGGCCACTGCTTTTTATTTTTTATGACTGTCTAGACAGGCTAGGGGGTGTGTCTGTGTAAAGGCAGTTTTGATACAGCTTGCTCAATGTTGCCCGCCGGTTAGCTAGTTGGTGCGGTGCGCAGCTCTGCGCAAACAGGGTACACTGGTTTACGCTTCATTTGGCTGTTAGCACACATATTATGCTCAGCTCAGCTAGGGGCACACAGTTTCAGTGTGTTAAACCACTGCTCACCTACGGGCACTCATTTTACACCTGTTAAACCACTGCTCACCTATGGGCAGATGCACTCACCTTATTAAACTGTAGCTCAGCTATAGGCACATCTCGCATTTGTTATTGTTTTGTTATCTCACATTTCTTCAAAATAAATGGACTATTTCATTACATTTTACATAAAATATCATTTTATATGTGTACATATTTGTCAGGGACTTGTTTCGTGCTTATTTTACTAAGAATAAAAATTGATGTTGTGGGGTCTCGAACCATGACTGCCTGCTCTTCAGCTGACGTCTCTACTGCTACGCTATTACTTGTTGGCTTACTTTGCATATTTAGTTCTTATATGCTTTTCCACTGACTGCTAACTGTAGCTAAGCTACGGGCACGCCCGTGCAAATGAGCGCACTCACGGGCAAACATCTTTACGATTTAAAAAAATATATAACATGTTAATTTATATATTTTATGTTCATAGTCTGTGGGGGCATGTGTTGTGTTTATTCACATTTCCATGGCCTCTGTCGTGGGTGTTTACTTTGGGCACTTTTACTCTTCTGGGGGTGTATCTGCTTGCAGGGCTCGGCCTACGGACACGCCCCCTACTGTCTTCCATGGACCGTGTTAGCCTTAGGTGTGATTCAGCAAGCCCTCATGCATATGCATGACATGCTGACGTCACACCGTTTAACTGCAGCCTCTGTGTAAGCCATGTATCTCTTACACGGAGGCTTCGTGAATCCTGCCCTTTGTCAAAAGCCGATCCAGTATATTTATATCAGATAAGTACTGAAGTATTCCATGAGTGCAAAACACAGGATTCTCCTTCCTTGTGTCACTATTCCATGATTTATCAAGCTGGACCTCTCATTAAATATGGATCCCTTCTTTACATTTACTCTGACATTTAATATATCCTTTCAACTCAAACTTTCTGTATATATGTTTGCATCCTTGTGTCTTCTGACATCTGCACAACAAATGCATTGTGAATACATTCTACTGATACAGAGCCATGTTAGTAATACTGTAAGACATAGCAAAATATTTTAATTTCTCTAACTGTGATATCATAACTACAGTAAGATTTATATACTTTATTTCTCTGCTGTAAGTCAGTGCATGAACACATTTAATGACTACCTGATAAGCAACTGATTGGAAATGTTTTAATGTATGCAGCATGCTTGTATGCATCTCTGCCAAATGGCCCAGGCTGTGTTTAAAAGGTTAATGCAAGCATACCATTCTACTGTGCAGATTTTTGCAGAATGTCCAGATTTGTGTGCCTAGTATTTTGGATCCATTACTCAGGAAATTGTGGTTTACAAGCAAATCATTGGTTAATCATTGAGGGTTGAAGTTAGAAAATAGTGACAGACATTTGAGTTTCAGACTTTATGCCCTTCAGAAAATTCATGCCAATAAAAAAGTGTTGCTTTTTGCTTGTAATAGCAATATTTAAAAAGTGTTCCTATTTTTGGTCCTTTGTTCCCCCATTATCGATGGCTTTGTCCAGATTTCGTGCTCTAAGAGGTCGAGAGGTATGAATGCAAGCACCTCAGTTACCTGGTAAGAAACTGAAATAAAAATAAATATATTAATGAAGTTTATGTTTTGCTGACAGCTGTGATCCCTGGTCTATGCAAAAGCAGATGATGAAGATCTAATGGCTTCACAAAGAGATTTCCTGGTTATTACACCTCACTGAGGATGGGTATTGCTGTCAGCTATCACTTGTAAGTAGCATCCGTGATAATTAGTAAGTTATGTTCTCCGTTGTGAAGCACAGATACTCTTATTGACTACAGAAAATTCACAAGTCAGGGTAGTAGAAGTGGCAAAGTGATGAGCATGTTGTGCATCAGGGCTTACACTCCTCTTATACCTGGGTTTTGGGATGACCATTCATTCAGTCCTGATGGAAATCACAGTGACATTTTCATATTTGTCAAGCACAGCATCACTTCTGAACAGATTCAGAAAAGCCCAGAAACTGACCTCTTGGACTGTTGAGGGGCGAGCTTTATCTCACATGCAAGGCATCCTGGGATCCCTTTCTGATGGATGTTCTGCATATTGGCAAAACAAATAGTATCAGAATTACTCAGTTTAGGAAACTGGAGTTTACTTGCGACATAAATATGACATGTTGGAGGTACAAGTATGTGTCTCAGAGACTACCTCTTCCCTAAGACCAGCTTCCCATCCATAGGAAGCTGAGTTCTTCCTTAACCCAATTCCAGCATAACTTGGACCAGTGGGTGGAGAATTAGAAATTCATTGCTAATTTGGCACCTATGTCTCTATGTAAAGGACAGAGGTAGTCTGTAAATGCTTGACTTCCCGTGCCTTACTCTACATATACTCCTTACAATAATTTTAAGGATCCTGAACTCATGGGTTACATTTGAGCTGCATGACTAGGCTTACAAAAGGACACTGTGGTCAGTAGACTAGTATACACCTATGAACATAAATATATATGTATATATGAATATATGCATGTATACACACACACACACACACACACACACACACACACACACACATATAAATATATGTATATAATGTGTGTGTGTGTGTGTGTGTGTGTGTGTGTGTGTGTGTGTGTGTGCATCTGTATGTATATGCACACATATGTGCCTATATACGTGTGTATATGTGTGTGTGTCTGTGTGTATCTATGCTAACTATATATATATATATATATATATATATATATATATATATATGTATACATAGATGTGTGCATATTTGGGTTGGTAGAGATGGATAGATATACACACATTATTTTACCATACAGACACAGGGGACATTATTGTGTGTGTGTATTGCCGAGTGATGGCAATGTTTTGATACCTACATAATCATGGGTGTTCCCTACAGTAGTAACTATATGCAGACCTAAATAATTGTTCAAGTCTGCAAATAGCTACACTAAGTGATGATGCTGAGGCATAATCGGCATCCCAAATATAAAGATGGAACGGCTGTGTTATGCTTTTAGGGACAATGGTGACCCTGTTGCAACATGTGACTGCAGAGAAACTCTATTGCATCATTGCAGTAGTCATCAGTAAAGTTACTCCTGTCTATGTATGGTACTGCTTTGGCCTGCAGGTTTCTATATGTGCTTTTGAAGGCACACATAAGCCATATTGGTATACCATGTTTTTTTAGTGTACAGCAGATTATTACTCTTTTTTTAATTTAACATTTGTTTACCAGGAAAGTCCGACTGGGACAGAGCCTATTTTCAGTAGAGGTCGGGCAGAAACACTCAGATGCATGTCTTTGAAATAATACTGTGTCAATTAATGTAGTAAAAAGTAAGAAAAAAAAAGAAAATTAACCTGCAGTTAGTTGTTATAGTGTTAGGTAGTAGCTTGGAAACTTAAATGCAGTAGCCACCAATGCAATATTTGCAGTCTTTTTGTCAGTGTCAGGCAGCATGACGAGACAGCCTAAATAACGACTACTGTGAGATATATGTGAGTTTAGGCAGAACTTCATGTAGCAAACAGTGAGCTTCTGTGCTAGGAGTTTTATGTTTTCATTCTTACGGTTATACAGGAAAAAAGGATGGCACACAGATGTTTACAGAATACATAAACCTGGACAGTAAATTCAGTTTTGGCAGAAATACAATAAGACATTTCCAAAGTTATCTCCAAAACAGAACATTTCAAGTACAGAAATGAACATGCCCTTGTCAGAGCACACTATTAACATACAAGTCCCACAAAATTCTTTCCTTCGATCAGTATTATTTTCCTTATTCATCAGTGTTATTGATATATCCATTGATCTACCTCATCTCAATTTGGTTCTTATGCAGATGACATCTGACTACTTGAATCATGTAAGAACACCTTCATTCCTTCAACAAAAACTATAATCTAGCTTCACAAATGTATGACACTAGGATAAAAATATACTCCTAATCAAGCCCCTGAAGTCCTTCATCATGATATTTGGCACCCTTCATATACTCCCTATTATCTCTAAACCTAATTTTTACTTATAAAGCCACAAACTGTTTATCACTAGCAATAGAAAAGAAGTACCTGGGGATCAGCTTGGACCCTACTCTTTCATTAGTCAAGTATACTGACAATATTATTAGCAAAATATTCCACAAACTAAAAGTATGCTATAGAATGTCACACATTTATCTTGTAATAAAAACATGCTTATCCCTAAAAAAGAATATGGACTCCCTCTTTTAACCATACATTCTATCTCAAACATTTGTAAAATACAACCTATTATAACAAAACTCACAACTGCCACCTACTACAGCAGTAAACATGAATGTCTTTAAATGACAGAGCCACACTTCTATTTAGCTGTGAAATATAAGACACTGTTAAAATTGGACACTATACAATCTGAAAGCAAAATTACAAATCAGTCAGCCTAACTACATATGTAGAGACAGCCAAAAATATATAATTACCCTTATTAGCCTTCATTTTATAGTCCTCAATAGTTCAATAAGTAAACTTACCATAATAGTAGATGCTATGATCTCTGCTGCAGTAGCCTTAGATATAAGAGTTATATCCTGCCAAGGATATAACAACTGGCCAGCTTCCAAAGCTGCAAGACACCTTGTACATGCCCAAACAAAAAAAACAAAAAAAAAATATTCATGTGCTGGGTTGACTAAAAGACAAGTTTGAGTGGAAAGCCCTTCAGAGCTTCCTGCTAACAGAGAGAGGTAGGCTGAGCCTGGAAAGGACAGTGCTACGAAAAACAAAAATAAATAAATATATAATCACACTCTGGCATTAACAGCACAGTAAGAAACCGGGGGAATGGAGGGTGGGAGTGGCTACTGCAGCAGTGATCATTTGAACATCTAATTGCTTAGTAAGTTTTCTTACACAACTGTACTATGTTCATCATATGTATCACTGCTGCAGTAGCCTTAGATATAAGGGTAGATTACTTAGCTTACTACATTTGGGAGGTGGAAAGAGAAGAGTCTAGGAGCCCCTGGAGAATGGTCTTTGTAAAGCCTGACCTAGACCAGAAGAAGGAATCAAGCCTATAGTGTTTTGTAAAAAGTATGTACAAAGGACCAGGTTGCTGCTTCCAGAATATCTATATAATCAATTTTTTTACCAAAAGCTGTAGATGGAACTAAGGCCATAGTAGAATGGACCTTGGCTCTGCCTGGAATAGTTTTGTTGTGGTGAGTATAAGAAAAGTTAAGAGCCTTAGACAACCAATTTTAAATAGTCTGTTTTGACACAGGTTATCCCTTCTTCTTACATTCACAAGAAATGAACAATCATTCTGAAGATCTAAAATATTTAGTCCTCCCAAGATAGTATCTGAATTGTCTGTGGACATCAAAGGTATGGAGAATCATTTCTCTCTCATTTTTGGGTTGAGGAAAGAAAACAGGGATAAGGATACTTTGGCCTAAAGTAAATCTGTATACCACTTCAGGCGTAAAAAGGATTAGTTCTCAAAGAACTGCTGTTCCTAAAGAAAATGATGCAATGATGACTCATCAGAAGCACTTGCAACTGAGATACACTCCTTGCATAGGGGAGAACAATCAGTACAACTGATTTCCATGTTAAGAACCTCAAGTCAGCCACTTTAGTTGGTTTAAATGAAGCAAGTGTTAGCATCTCTAACTCCAAATTAAGATCCCAAGGAGATGCTATCAGTTTTTTCTTGGATCTCTCTTATGCAAAACCCTTTTGAAAATATTTTGACATGAGACTGCATTGACAGGGGAGGATCCATGGGTAGACATGCTGAAATGGCCGATAAATGAACCTTAATAGATGAGTAAGAAAGGTCATGTGGCTAAAAGGAATTAAGACTTATCATCCAAGCAGTCAGCTGAAGTTGATTGGTGTTAGTGTATCAAACACCCCCAAGTCATAGGTTCCAAGGAGATTACTAGGATAATAGCTTAAGAGCCCTTACAAGTATAGCCAATATAACCCAATTTTAACCAATATATGGCCCCTATGGGCAAGAGGATGGCATGGATGTGTGCCTATACCTTGAATATCTTACAGATTATCCCTGTCCATATGGGGCATAGGGACTACCCAGTTGTGAACTTGTGATTGCCAAGGGAAGCAGGGCAAGCATCTCTTTTATATTTATGTGTTTGTGTGAGTAGATCAAGTTGGTGAGGAAGCTTGCAGTAATTACCCATGGCCATTTCCAAAAGAAGGGGAAACCACAGTTGGCTGTGTCAGAAGGGAGTCACCAGAATAATCTTGAGGGATTCCTTCTGAATTTTCAGAAATAACCTGGATATTAATGGAAAGGGTGGAAAAGCATGCATAAACATTACTGCCCAAAGAAAAGGCATTTGTCTACAATACCTTTTGGGTCATGCTGGAGCAGAATCTTGCCTGCTGATTTTTTAGAGAGGAGGCAAAGATTTATACTTGAGGAACTTCCCACAGATGTATCAAACACTGGAAGACCCCCAATCTAGTA
This sequence comes from Protopterus annectens, assembly GCF_019279795.1. NCBI lineage: Eukaryota > Metazoa > Chordata > Ceratodontiformes > Protopteridae > Protopterus > Protopterus annectens. The sequence continues at coordinate 469,945,084 of NC_056746.1, forward strand.
TCCTTTGTCCTGCTCAGCTTCTCTGCAACACAGTTTTGCTCTGGCAGGATGTAGGATGCTTATAGAGTGAGACTGTATTGTAATGTTATATCCCAAGCAAACATGGCTGGTCTGCAAAGAGGGTAAGACCTGTTTCTCCTTGCTTTTTGATGTATCACATGACCAGGGAATTGTCTGTAACAACTTGAAGTGGCCCAGGGGACCAGAGGTTAATCAGAGAGTTGAGAACCTTGATCAGGTCAAGCATCTCTTTAATATTTATTGCTTGTGTCAGTCCTTGGTGTTTCATACAATGCACTTCCCAAGTAATGTCTGAGGTGTCTGTGGTGACTGACTGACTGACTTGGAACAGAGAGGGAGAAGGGTAAACCTGGATTTCTGGATAACTGTTGTCTTCCCCAAGTGATTTTCATTCAGACAAACCCCAGCACTGGGTTGTGAAAAAACAAAGGGGATTGGTGCGGGGACCAAACAGACTTCAGCTTTTCTTGTGGTAGAAAAGATATTTAAACTGTTGTATTTAGTTGACATCTCAGAAACACAATCCTACAACGAGTTCAAAAAGACTTTTGAATGTTTTGCTTGAGTCCCAGCTTGCGTAAGGTATCTCTCACCCAAGAAGGAGGGAGGGAGAGAGAGAGAGTGAGAGAGAGATTCTTGAGACTTTGAAATAGACTCTGCAAAGGTAAGCAATTTGTTTAATATGGAAAACCAGCGTTTATATTACGCTGTCGAAAACTCAAACCGTCGACAGTGTAATAATTGACACGAAAATGTTGAAACCCCCGAACGTCGAAAAAACCCCACCCAAACACAACACAAATTGCTCTATGCAGGGGGGCAAGCCCCTGCATTCCCACACCCCTCACTACTTAAATATACCAACTCCGAGATCACACTACATTGCAGTAAACGGAAATCTCCCCATACGGAGATTTCCGTTTACATGCGGGATGACTTTCGCTTTTGCCATTTTGGTGCCGACAATATCAGCTTCGATATTGTTGGCCTTCGACAGGGTGAAGTAGACCCGAAAACCATGGATAACCTGTATCCTACAATGAGTTATAACTGGAGATTGACACTCTGTGAACACTCTTGGTGCAATGAATAGTCCAAAATGTATCGCACAGAGCAAATAATGTGAACCAGACACAAAGCCTTAAGAAATACCTGAAATTGGATGACTAGGAATGTGATGATGACCATGTTTTCAATTTAGTTTGACCAGGAAACTTGAATGAGGAAGAAGAGGTCACAGGTTATGAAGTGACATAATTTTGAATTTGGGGACTATCACAAAAATTTTTAGGAAAGAAAGATCATAGAAACAAGAGCAGTAATGAAGTGTTCATTGTTGCCACACTTCTGCAGCTAGCTGATGCCAAACTGATGGAGCTAGCCAAGAGAAAGCTCTGTGCTCATCATATGCATCACTGTTGCCGTAGCCTTGGATATACAATCTATAACCTGCCAAGGCCATAACAGCTGGATAGCTTTTAAAGGTTCAGGTCACATTACATGTATTCAAAGCATCAGTCATTTTGAGCGTAGCTGAATAAAATATAAGCTTCAGCGTCAAGCCCTTCAGAGCTTTACTGCTACAGAAAATAGTTACTGTCATGACAGGCTGTTAAGACATAAATTCTTAGCTGTAAAATAGTGTCCCTAAAGAGGAAGGTATTGATCAAAAACAAATCTTTTGAAATGGAATGTTGTATTCCCCAAAGGGAACTATACTGTCCAGCAGAGGAACAGCTCGAGCTGACTGACAATCCTCAAAAGCCTCAGAGAAGCATACTCTTCTGCGGCAGTAAATACACGCATACACTGATCTTGCTTCCATGACAACCGCTAGGCTTTACAGCTCACTCTGTTGTCACATCTGTCTTTCAAAGACATACTTTTGAAAAATCACTACTGGAGGAATGCCTACCTTAAGAGCACATACTGTAAATAATATGACTGGTAATTCTAATTGCAAATAACATATGTGTATTGGTTCTAGTTTGCTGATATACTATGTATAATTCTGCTGACCTGTTAACCAGTTCATTCAGCCATATTCTATCTAACACTAGCACTGCTATAACTGACAGCAGTGATGTGGCAATTGAGGAGAGCAGCTAATGCCAACTAGCCATGTGATCTCTCTTGGAAATGCATAAAATTTCACCTCTTCCTCCAACAGTGAAATTTTATGCAGCCAGGTGATTCTCTGAATCACTTGGCAGTATAAATTAGGAACCGCTTACATTTCTGAGGGAGATCATAGTAGCATGCAGGTAATACAATGAAGCCACTCTCTTTGCTGAGGCTCCCTCTAGAGGGAATCCTCAGCATCAAGCAGTCTAAGAATTAGAAAGGCTTACCATGACAGGGAAAATGGCTGTGTTAAGGCTTTCCCTTCATTGTAAGCCTTTTGTAATTACAGTCTATAAACAATGGTTAACCTTTTACTGTGCACCTCATTTACAGTACCATTGCCACAAACCTGCTACTTTTCATGTTAGAATATAAACTAAACTAATGTTATTCTAAGTCTACTAAATTGTTATTTGGAGTCAGGTGAAGGCACTCTATATGCTTCCTGCATACCCAGGATTTCTTAGTAAATCCTGTCCAGACTGCTATCTTTGTTTTACTGTATTCATTACAACCTGTACCATACTCACCTTTTAGAATAATCATACATTCGTTAAACTCAGCTTATCTTCCAATGAAATATTTTTTTTTATTCAGTGTAAACTAATTGACTATATGTTGTCTTTTTTTAAGATATGACAGATTTTTGCATTAATAACAACATGGCTTTGTTGTGTTCCCTTCGCAAAACACTGTCAGCAGCATGACCAAAAGCCATGACAATTATATTTGTCAACTGCTTCTTCCCAACATAATTCAAACAAAGCCTCATTGTTAACTTTTTATCTCAGTTTTCAAGGCCAGCCTGTTCATTTCTCCTTTCATTACTTCTTCTATAATCACCTTTTGTTCCATTTTGCCTACATCCACTGCCATCATTACACTCTCAACACATCACTAGAGTGTTACCATCAAGCTCACCATGAATTAGCAGCTTTTGTAAATTTACAACTACTTTGATTTTTATGACTGTCAACAGTACATCCAGGGAAATGAGGCAGCCACTCAAAGCACTGCAAGATATGGGAGCTTCCTGCAGGAGTGGCAGTTTGATGCCATCCTTTTCCATGGTATCCATGGTCTATAAGACAGCTTAGATGGTGATAAAATCATAAATATTAGAGGCTAGTCCATAAATGGGTCTGGCATAATTTCAAGCACTATAGTGTCATGTGGTAACCTCACTGGTATGCCATTGTCCATATTTATAGCTCAAGCGACCTGATTCTTTCTCACTGGTAGGATAATAACTGAGTGAAACTGGAGCTGATTTACTTAAGATGTATTTTGGAGTTTAGTTCTACTAGAATTATACCAGCTATACATTGATCTTTTGATATCAGTTCAATTATGTTATCTGTTACTTTGGCTGATAAGTATGAATAAAGATGCAAAGCAAATTTTTAGAATTTTTCCAGGCCCAGGTTAGAAATTAACCACTGATATCTTTTACCCTTAGTAGGCAATGTGTTGTTTCTTGTCCTTGGGTCTGTGAGTTTGTCATTCATAAAGACACTGTCTACCTTCTTCATCATAGTCATTCTTCTCTAATTTAAGGAGTTCTTAAGTGGAAGCTCCCCACTTCACCATTTATAGGCAACATTACTGGCAGTGTGAACACAGAAAAGGCTTAGTACAGTGTAGTCCTACTATGGAGGCTAGAAGATTATGCAGAAACAACGGGGAAAGGAGAAGGTTCTGCACTGAGATAGGCATTAGTGTTAGCCAACCTGATGGGAACAGCTACCTCCTTATGCTAATGTTGGTAAGTAGTTAAAACAGCAGATATGGATAGGCAGTTTAAATAGGAACACTGATAACCAGGTCTCATACATTCCTTTGCCTATCAGCCATACCTGACCATCCATGAGTATATAGGTAAAATCTGATACATAAACATGCAAATTTAAGTTTATGAAATAAATATTTTTCAGCAATTATATGCAGTCTGGAACTTAGACAAATCTTACCTTATTTATAACAGCAATATTTTGTAAGTAGAAAATCAGGTAGACATCAATTTATGAAAGAGAACAGAAAATCAGACTGAAATCAATTTATATGTCAGCCAAAGCTGTTAATGTAGAATTCAGATATTAGTAAACTTAGCAACATTCATTTATATGATATGCCTGCACTGTTAGTCAATTTTATTTATTTTTTTTACTGCTGAGTATGATTTTGTAACAGCAATTCCCAAATAATAGTTATCAGAAGAGAGCTGCAGGGAATCTAATGCTTAACGTATCAGCTGCCCATTGTTTTACCTAATCATAAGGGTGCCTTAAATTAAAGGATTACATTTCAAATCAGGAAGAGGTGGAAGGGATAGGCCAAAAACCAGCTGGAAGTACAAATACATATTAAAGTATGCTTGTTACTGTTATTTGTTTACTTGCACTGAACAACTGTGACTTATTTGTCTTCAGAGTACTGCCAGCTGATGCAGAAAACAGCAATGAATGCATAACCGAATATCTCCCACACAGATGGTTTGTGGCATTTTTTGGTTATATTTAATATAAGCAGCTGCTTTTATTTATCCACAGAGGCAGTCAGTCAAGGAAATCATGAAGTCATTATGTAATTCGTTTTAGTAATCAGTGAGGTTTGAACAGAGGGGAAAGAGGAATGCTTTGACTCCCAGAATATCATGTAGGACAAAATCCCAAGTTTTATTGGAGGTACTACATTTGTTGGCATGTATTACAAAATAGTTAGTGGCCTTAAAATGTAGATTATTAACATTACAAGTATAAAGTCATTAATTCTAGGCTGTGACCACAGATTATATAGCATTTAGCTGTGCTCATTTTACATTTTATCTCTTGTTTGTCAAATGGAGGGGAACTAATGTCTGCAACAATAATTATTTTAAATCTGCATTTGTGGACAGCTGATAGTAATGATACTATTCCATTATTAAATATAGATTAACTCTTAATATAATTTAGCATGGCAGTTATTGCAGAGAATTTAGGATATGAGCTCTTAATATACTGCTTCCTGTGGTCCTGTTTAATTTTCTCGGCCTTTGCAAGTCACTTAACTAAACAATATTCCCAGTCTGAAAATAGTGCACATGGATCAGAGCACTACCCAGGTTAACAAACAGATGAATTTATCAGACTGAAATTTCAAGACTAACAGTGCAATTTTCTAACTGTAGTCTCATAGCATTACATTGTCGCATCATCGTAAGACGTTGTTCTGTTCGATTCTCAGCTAAAGCATCTTCTGTGTGGAGACATGCATGAATGGGCATACCTTCGTTGAAGGTTGTGCGTCAGGGTTGGCAACTCGGCACGTAAAAATCTACTGCCAATCATTAACGGACCGGAGTTCCGCTGTGGCGACCCCTAACCGGGAAAAGCTGAAAGACACAACAAAGTCTCATAGCATTACAATGGTTTATTAAATAGCAGTTGATATTTAATTTACTGTATACACATACCAAAAAAAGATGATGATCTCCAAGCTAGATATACCACACTGTGTCATTTAAGATCAACTCACTATTGTTAAGTATAGTGATATAGCCAGTACAATAAACAACTGTTCAAATGCATGCATACCTTTTCTATTATTGTATTATTATTATTGATAATCATTGTGTCCTAACCAATATGAGAATGAGACAGTCTTATGACCACATTTTAATGCCTTCTTTGATATCTATTTCCACGGTACAATACACTTTGTCACTGTTCTGCATTTTAGTATTTTAGTGATTGCAATTTATGTTAATTTTCTGCAGCTTTTGTCAGCAGTATTTCACAGTCGAATCTATACTATACAGAAACTTTGAAGGTCTTTCTTCTGTCAGAAGTACAGGGCATTCCTTTTATTTTTTTTTTTCATTTCCAAGTTATGCCTTATCTTGCTTGATGGCAGTAAATTATCTGGGCTACATTATTACCTGCTGAAGTCCTTTATCATCCTTTGTGGTAATACTCAATAGGGAGGCATCAGCGTTGTAATCCTTATTTAATATTATGTCACTTTTAAATAAAAAGAAGGGCGTCAGTACTGATAGAACTTTCTGATTGCTTAATCCTTGCTTCTGAAAAATAATGTGTTGCTGTTAGCTTCAGGATAGAGATTCCAACAAGAAAGAATGTTAAGGGAAAAAAAAACTGTGCAGCAGGTAACATATTATTGCTTATTCTTCATTCTACTGAGAGTAGTAAGTTATCAGCAAACTGACCCTCTAGGATAAATTAGCAATTTGTCAGAGTTTTTTGGAGACTACCATGTACCTTTCTTTTATTTTCGCTATATCATTACAGCTTATCTGTCCTTAGAGCAGTGCTAGCTGGCGAATAAATATGATATGTAACATAACAACTGTCAGAAAGTTTATCTCTGCCTTGTTTTAATTATATTTAATTTGCATGACAATTTTCATTTGAAATGATACTGATGGAATCAGTTAAGGGAATCCTGTAGTCAATGAGTGTGCTGTTTTAGTACCCCAAAGATTTTGAACAGACAGAGAGGGAACACTATTCAAGTTCAGTTTCAATTTATGTTGAGCCATTGAGGGCTTTGCTAGTAATAGCTGGGAGAATCTTTGCCAACAATAGCTCACAAGTACCAATGTCCTGAGTAGCACAGTGGTGCATGGATATAGTCTAGTTTCTTAGATTCCTAACATTCCAAGCATACCTTTTAAAACAGTCTTGATGGATCAAAATCAAAAACATTGTGATCACAAAAACATGATCAATGTTCAGAGCTATATACACTTTCCCAAGTTGTGTAATCCTGGCATAGCTCAAGACAGTAGACACTTCCCTCCGCCTTTTGTACACGTTGGAAAAATGAGAACAATTAATAAGTTCACCTTAGTTGATACAGTACAGCATATTCTGCTATTCCTGACACTTGTTAATGTATCATATCTCTTTTCATACTTTAATGTCTCTCCACTCACCTTAGCTTATATACCTAATTAAATTATCCTCTATAAAAGTTAACCAACTGGTGGAAGACAGAGCTAGCTCACTAGTTGTTGTTGTTGTTGTTGTGTCATTCGGCTTTTCCCAGTTAGGGGTCGCCACAGCGGAACTCTGGTCCACTAATGATTGGTAGTTCATTTTTACGTGCCGAGTTACCAGCCCTGACGCACAACCTTCAACGAAAGTACACCCATTCACGCATGTCTCCACGCACTCACCATTAATCTCTCAATTAGTTATCAGCACAAATCTGATTAAACTTCTTTATAGTCATGCATTGGTCAGTCATCCTCATAAATACCAACTCACCTTAACTACTGAGTTGTACAACTTAATTCAGCATCAGCCATGACCTAACTTACTTAACTAGAACAACGCAATTATATGCATATTTCCAGCATTTAAAACATGACTTCAAAATGTAAAACTCTAACACTAAACTGAATTCAGCTCAAACACTCTAACATTAAACTGAATTTGGCTCAAACTGAATATTTCCATGATATTGCTGCAAAAAACATAGCCCCATAGTATGGCTTTAACAATTTCCCCACAACAGTAGTGTTACACTGGACAATTGACCTATCTACCACAAGAGTGGTTTCTGGCCCAGAAATTGTAGTTTATTGGCTGTTTGGCAGTTTTTCCATCTCTTTCAACTTACTGGTTTAAAAGCCTGCATTTGTGCTTGTTTCCCATCTTTCCTGTAATTAGTTTAGTCCAGATACAGATGTGCTATATCCAGGACTGTTTGTAAGCTTCTGAGCCCCCCAAGCCTTTTTGTGTTGGAGGGAAGCCTTCTAGCTTATCTGTGGGAGTGGTAAGTACTAGGTAGCCTATCTACCACAAGAGTGGTTTCTGGCCCAGAAATTGTAGTTTATTGGCTGTCTTGGCAGTTTTTCCATCTCTTTCAACCTTCTGGTTTAAAAGCCTGCATTTGCGCTCATTTCTCACCTTTCCTGTAACTAGTCTAGTCCAGATACAGATTTGCTGTATCCAGGACTGCTTGTAAGCTTCTGAGCTCCCCAAGCCTTTCTGTGTTGGAGGGAAGCCTTCTAGCTTATCAGTGGGAGTGGTAAGCACTAGGTAGCCTATCTACCACAAGAGTGGTTTCTGGCCCAGAAATTGTAGTTTATTGGCCGTTTGGGCAGTTTTTCAACCTCTTTCAATTTTCTGGTTTAAAAGCCCATGTTTGCGCTTGTTTCCCACCTTTTCTATAACTAGTCTAGTCCAGATACAGATTTGCTGTATCCAGGACTGCTTGTTAGCTTCTGAACCCCCAAGCCTTTCTGTGTTGGAGGGAAGCATTCTAGCTTATCAGTGGGAGTGGAAAGCACTAGGTAGTCTATCTACCACAAGATCCAGGTACAGACTCTTAGTTTTAGCACTTGAATGTTCTTATTCATGCTCAGCACTTGTTCAGAACTTGTTGTTAGCACTAAATAAGCTACAAATTACTACAGCACTCAGCCTTCATCTTTACCTAGAGGAAAACAGTTTTTGTACTTACTTTCCTCACTTGCTTAGAGAAAAACAGCTCTTATACTCATTTTCGTCGCTTGTCTAGAGGAAAGTAGTTTTTTATTCAGGCATGTCCAAGGGTCAGCTCCCAGTGTTCTCTCCTGTCTATCTGATGAATCTGGGCATCTTGAGGCAATGTAGCAATTGTTTCATGTACACAGACAACCCTCTCCTCCTACCAACCAACACCACAACCTGTAAGAGATGCAGTTATCTAGCCAAACTGGAGGTAAAGCTCTCTCCAACCAAGACTGAACTTGACAGTTAAGAGGAGCAGGTAAACACTTGCACCACACGACACTCATTACATAGTCCCACTAAAGCTACACCACCAAAATCCACACATAGAAACACAAAAACATTCGCGGAGGCTCTCAATAATAATCTGCTCAAGCAACAGAGACCTCCAGTGCAGAAACGCAAGCAATCTCCACCCCCCCCAACACAACCCAAATGACACATAGCCCACAAACTCAGTGTGCCAATAAACCACAGCCCATAAAGCAAACCAATGTACCCAACACACTAGTCATAGGTGACTCTATAGTCAGGCATACTGATGTCCCACTCACCAGGCTAAACAAGGAGAAGGTTACTGTCAGCTGCCTGTTGGGTGCCAGTATCCACCACATAACCCACACACTCAGGGCACTCCACAACAAGTACAGATATGACTCTGTCATTGTCCATGTTGGTGTGAATGACCTGAGACATACCTCCCTGGACTACATGAAAAGAGACATGGAAGAGCTCTCTGATCTTGTAGCCCAGGCAGGTCTGTTCCTAGCCCTGAGTAGCATCCTGCCATCACCCAGAATGATACCGCAGTACAAGGACAAAATGATTGACTTCAATAATTGGATAAGCTTCTGGTGTCATTCTAAGGGGATCCAGTATCTGTCTGCCTGGGACGGCATGGTCAACAGACCATGATGCTTTGCCAGAGATGGCCTGCACCTGTCACCCCTGGGATTCCAGATACTGGCTAAGGCTCTTGCCGCCCCTATAGTGCCTTTTTTAGGCAAGGTTCAAATGACAAATTCACCACCGTAACAGGAACAGGCAAGCAAAAACTGATGGTAATTCTACTCAATGTTAGAAGTCTAAATCTCAAAATGCACTCACTCGAGGCACTCCTTAAAATGGAGAACATCGATATCTGTGCAATGACTGAGACCTCATTCAACCCTCTAGAGAGCACCCCTGCATTACTAGGCTATAACTCATACCACACTTTTTGGCCATCTAAACTGACCAGAACACCAAAGGTGGAGGTGTGTCCATATTCATTAAGGATATCCACACCTCCAGGCTAGTTTCGCAACATAATGCATCTGAGGTTATCCAAGTGCAACTAACTCTGGGCAAAATTGCAATCCAAATTGTAGCTTGCTACAGATCCCCCACCATGCACCAGGATTCCCACTCCTCTTTTCTTGATATACTGGAAAATATTAGGGTTCAACCAAACACCCTAATAATGGGCGATTTCAACTACCCCACCATTAACTGGGAAAACTACTCATGTACCAACTCCTTCACTCAACACTTTCTGGAATTCATAATTTCCAATGCCCTGGATCAACTTACCACAACCCCACCAGGGGCAACAATATCCTAGACCTAGTCATTACCAACATGAGTGACCAGTGTTCCACACATGAAATCAACTCCTCGTTGGTCAGATCCGACCATAAGCTAATCACCCTAGATATCTGCATCCCGCCCCCACCCACCATTAAGGAAACCATGGGAAAATTTTCTCCAAAGCCAACTTCATGCTTCTTAAGAGAGAAGTGGCAAACTTCATGATACCCATGCAGATGGACAATACAGTTAAGACTGCTGAATCCTACACAAATGCACTCTATAAGCACTTACATGAGTGCATGGATCGTGCTATCCTAAACAGAACCAAGATGCTATCCTCCAAAAAAAGGAAGCCAATCTGGTGGTCCCCTGCCATAAACAAGCTCTACAACAGAAGGAAAAATCTGTTGCAAAAGAGAGTAAAATCCCATGAGTGGAGGAGCTGCCTAATCAGCCTCAGTAAGAAGCTAAGATCCCTTATAAGATCCTCCAAAGCTAGCTACGAAAACAAAATTGCCACTGATTCTAAGGGCAACCACAAAGCATTCTATAGCTATGTCTAGAATCTCAATGGCAACACCCAGATCTGCTCTGAGTTATAGCACAACGGCACGAAAATTACAGAACCAACTGATATTGCCAACATCCTGGCAAATAGGTTTAGTGCTAACTTTACCTCCCTCTCACCCCCTAAAGGGCCCATATCTATACAGGAAGAATGCAGAGTCCCTGTAATCACATCTATGCAGGTAAAAGCTGCACTCTCTAAAAACAAAAAACACAGCATCTGTGGGACTGGACAACATCCCAGACTGCATTTTACATGAACTTCAGAATGAACTGGCTCCCCACCTAAGCACCGTGTTTAATCATAGTCTCATGTCAAGCTTTATGCCCACTGAATGGCGCACAGCAACAGTTATCCCACTCCACAAAGGGGGAGCCACCACTGATCCTGGGAACTATTGCCCTATTAGCCTGATGAGCCTGGTCTGCAAGGCCATAGAACGTATCATCATGGAACTCATAAACAAAGACATTCGTAACCTCCAAACTTTGGACACCACCCAGTTCGGGTTTGTGAAAGGCAGATCATGTCTTCTGAACCTGATTGACTTCTTTGAGGCAGTCACCAAAGCCGTAGACGAGAGTAAGGTGGTTCACACAGCCTATCTTGACCTCACTGAGGCTTTCAACACCATCCCCCATTCTGGAATTATAGCTAAACTCACTAAACTAGGTATACATCCCTATGTCACAAGATTGGTTGCCAACTGGCTCACTGACAGAACTCACACTGTAAAAGTTGCAGACTCCAAATCTGACTTCAAACAAGTGACAAGTGGAGTACCACAGGGTTCAGTCCTGGGAACTCTCCTGTTTGGTATCTACTTCTCTGAAGTACAGGCTAACATAGAAGGCCTCTGGCTAATGAAGTTCACAGATGACTGCAAACTAGGAGCCATAGTCGAGTCCCCAAATGATGTGGACATCCTACAAAAGGGACTCACTGAGACAAATGCCTGGTGTCAGAGGCATGGCCTTAAGCTCAGTGCCAAAAAGTGCATTGTCATCCCCTTTGGTAAAAACTCTGTACTCATGAACTACCACATAAACAGCAGTCTACTTAATGCCGAATGTGTGATAAGAGACCTTGGGACACAGGTGGACAGTAGTCTCTCCTTTGATAATCACATCACCACAGGAGTCAGGAAATCCTTCTATGTGACACACCTCATCACAAAAGGGTTCTCATCCAGAAAAAAGAGGTCATTGTTCCCCTCTACTCAGCACTCATTAGACCCATTATAGAGTACAACACCCCTTTTGGAATGTACTTCACAAGACATCTGCAGCAGCTGGAAAGGCCACAGAAGTACCTCACAAAGAGGATTACAGGCCTCAAACAGATGCCCTTCACTGACCGTCTCAAAAAACTCCAGCTTTACTCTGTAGCATATAGCCTACTCTGAGGAGATCTCTGCCTAACATATAAAGGTATGCTAAACCCAGAGCTGTTGGACATGCTACACCTTAAGAAATCCCAATCCCTCAGAGCTACACACTCTAGGGACCTAAACCTTGTCACCACAATAAACAGGACATGCTGGAAGGATAGATTCCTGTCCCAGAGACTTCCTATACTCTGGAACAAGCTACCCATCTATGTCAAGCAAAATTCCTCATTAGCACTCTTCAAGAAAAATCTTGATGAGTGGATGTCAAATAGGAAATACACTTTCACAAAATCACTTCTGTGGCTCTTCTTGACAGGGGCACAGGAAATTAACTTTCTTGGGTGGTGTAAGCCAGGGAACCTTGTTGGCTAGGTTTACTTAGGTATTTGGGCCGATAGCCTAGTACCTACCTATGAACCTATGAAACATGACCTTAACATAAATCGTGCTTCTTCCATCTACCCATCCAGTAAGTAAGCAACCATTAAAAAAAATAAAACAAGTTACAAATGACTAAAAATAGTCACTATTAAATCACAGGCATGTTTGGCATGTTGCTCAACAGCAACTTTAACCAGAAAAATAAAACAAACTAATCTCTTTCTGTCACCTCTCAAGCCAGTGTCCATAACCAGAAGACTATACAAAAAAAAAAAAACACATTAAATATATCTTTGCCATGTTACTTAACTATACTTGGCCTTTTGTGATGTGTTGACCAAGCATCTGTGTTAAGATTACTGTTAATCACTTCACCTAGTGTTGCTGGTTCAATGTTCATAACTGAAAAAATTACACACACAGGAGAACACCAAACAATAAGTTGATCCTTTATCAAATTATTAATAAGAAGATGACACTCTCTGAAACGCTTCTAAATAAACCTTGACCGTGTAAACATAATACCCACTCAGACTGCAAATTCAGTCTCTGATGACCTATATACAATAGCTATATATACAATAGCTATATATGCATAGGTCTGATGACCTATTTACAAGTATATATATATATATATATATATATATATATGTATATTTATATATATATATATATATATATATATATATATATATATGTATATTTATATATAATATATATATATATATATATATATATATATATATATATATATATATTTATTGTTTGTGTCTTTCGGCTTTTCACGGTTAGGGATCGCCACAGCAGAACTCCGGTCCGCTAATGATTGGTAGTTGATTTTTACGTGCCGAGTTACCAGCCCTGATGCACAACCTTCAACGAAGGTACGCCCATTCATGCATGTCTCCACACAGAAGACGCTCTAGCTGCGAATCGAACCGGACAGCGTCTTACTGTGAGGCGACAACGCTACCACAGCACCACCACCGCGGACTTATATATATATATATATATATATATATATATATATATATATGTTTACATCCAATTCGCCGCGTGACCAAAGGTCAATCCGGCAGAATTCCAAACCGAATTGTCGAATCTTGGACTTGCGAATGCTCATAATGTCGTGCACAATGTCGAATTCGAAAGTCCCGATCACACACCTGCTGCAACAAGGGCTACCATGGGTCAAGAGGGGGATATAGTAGCCTGTCCGGCATTCGGTAATCTCAGGTTCGACATCCGCAGCTTTGACATTCTGCAGTCCTGGCATTCTGCTTTCGGCATTTTCGCATTTGGTCATTGGTCGTACACGCAAATACATGTACACTATATATATATATATATATATATATATATATATATATATATATATATATATATATATATATAAAATACTCTGTAAATTCTGCTACTTCAAAGACTACCACTAAAAATGGAAAACGTTTTGATGTGTATGGCACAGCAGAAATGCTAGTATCTCACACTGAAACTTTTATAAAAATGAAATTAAACCTGTAATTACTTGACCATTCTATTCTGTACAATGATCTATCTAATCGCCACCCACACAGAGATGTCTGTGCAGAAGAAAGAAGAAAATGTTTCTTTTCTAAGTAGGGATGTGGGACTGCTTATATCTCAGAAACAGCGACACATGTGAAATTTGCTTTTACCAGGTATAAAAGAAAAAAAAAAAAAACATGCAAATATTTTCAGAAACAGACTTTTGATAAACATACTCAAAGTTTTATACCATGAAATGAAGCATTTGTTTGTAACTACAAATATGGCCTTAAATATATCCTAGGTGAGAAAGAAAGTTATTCAGAGCTTTTGCCGTGCTCAATAATAATGAGAGATATTCAGAGTCACTGCCGTATACAAAGGTGGAATGAGAGTTATTTAGAACCTCTGCCATATACAGTAGTAGAAAGCAAGTTATTCAGAACCTCTGCCATATATAATGGTAGAATGAGATTTATTCAGAACAACTGCCATATGCAGTAGCAGAAATAGAGTTATTCAAAACCAGTGCCATATACAATGGTAGAAAAAAGAGCTATTCAGAACCTCTGCCATATACAATGATAGAATTAGAATTATTCAGAACCTCCACCATATACAATGGTAGAAACCAAATTATTCAGACCGTCTGCCATATACAATGGCAAAATGAAAGATATTCAGAACTACTGCCATATACAATGGTAACAAAAGAGTTATTCAGAACCTCTGCCATATACAATGGTAGAATGAGAATTATTCAAAACCTCTGCCATATACAATGGTAGAAAGCAAGTTATTCAATTCAGAACCTCTGCCATATGCAGTGGTAGAAATAGAGTTATTCAGAAATAGTGCCATATAAAATGGTAGAAAAAGAGTTATTCAGAACCTCTGCCATATACAATGATAGAATTAGAATTATTCAGAACCTCCACCATATACAATGGTAGAAACCAAGTTATTCAGACCCTCTGCCATATACAATGGCAAAATGAAAGATATTCAGAACTACTGCCATATACAATGAAAGCAAAAGAGTTATTCAGAACCTCTGCCATATACAATGGTAGAATGAGAATTATTCAAAACCTCTGCCATATACAATGGTAGAAAGCAAATTGTTCAATTCAGAACCTCTGCCATAAACAATGGTAGAATGAGATTTATTCAGAACCACTGCCATATGCAGTGGTAGAAATAGAGTTATTCAGAAATAGTGCCATATACAATGGTAGAAAAAGAGTTATTCAGAACCTCTGCCATATACAATGGCAAAATCTAAGATATTTAGAACCACTGCCATATACAATGGTAGCAAAAGTTATTCAGAACCTCTGCCAGATACAATGGTAGAATGATAATTATTCAGAACCTCTGCCATATACAATGGTAGAATGAGATGTTTCTTAACTTCTCCCATATACAATAGTAGAATGAAAGTTATTCAGATCCGCTTCAATATACAGTGGTAATTGCTTATGGTTTGTTTATGAGGATACATACAATTAAATGTAATCAAGTCCCTGGAGACCGATCTATGTTCTGAGTTTAGAAAGAAGATTATCTGGGGAGTGCAGAGGTTCCCAAAAGTTCACAAAAAGGAACATCTGATATTTCTTGAAAGATACTGTTTAGAAAATATGCCTATATTCCTAAAGTATCTGGAGAAATCAGTTTTTGCACACGTTTAGATGAAAACAAACATTCTTCTCAAGCTTCAGATTCAGATGGTACATCACTGAAATACTCTATATGTGAAAAGCACTAGTCTTCTTCCCCAATAGACAGTACTGGAGAGTCATACAAAGTCTGCTTTTGCTTAAGTCTGGTGGTTAAATCAGACTACTGAAGTTACTTGACTTTAAATACCTTGAAAGGATAAATTGCTATCTTGTTGCTTATAAAGCATTACAATGAAAAAAATATGTTCCCATGTTTTCAAAAAATACACTAATGAACCGTGTTTTTTTTCTTATATGAAACATGCACAATTTATACCAAGAGTTATTAATGTGGGGGTGTCTTGTGTATCCAAATATTATACCTTTTTTATACTCAGAGCTGTGAAAGAATTGTATTTAGTATCCGGTTTATACTGCTTCTGCCTTCCCATTCCATTTTCCTTCTGGGTACTGAACTTTAGATTAGCTTACATGTTGTTGAGATATACATAGACACACAGACACACACACACACAGACACACACACACACACACACATATATATATATATATATATATATATATATATATATATATATATATATACAGAGAGAGAGAGAGTCTGGATTATTTTTTAACACTTTTAAATCATTATGTGTTGCACATCAATGAAGATTCAGCGCAATTCATGTCACAAATGGGAATTGTCAATAAACTGTTTTGACTTTCATATGTATTTTTTTCTAAGTGCTGTCATAAATAAGTTTTCAATCTTGTGACAGCTCTACAGAATGAAAAGGGTTTTTCTCCATACAGCTGAAACCACAAAACCTCCAACAAAGTGCATGTGGTGATTGTGCTTCACTGCATTAGTAATATAGCAGTTTGTCATCTTTTGTAATGAGGGTTTTATATTTCAGGAAAGTGAAGATGTCATTCAAAGAGCAAGGAGAGCATGAGTATTAGATTGCAAATGTTGAACATCAGCGTAATGAAGATCGCAACTGAATAATAGATATAGGGTTATGGAAAGCAGTTAGGAAAAATGCCCTGAGGGCAGTCAGGCACCAGAAGAAAGTTGTGTCTGGATTTTTAATTATGCTAAGTAGCTTGAGTCATCTGAAGATAATATGAGTGAGTTTCTTAAAGAACAATATGATTCCACGATGCTATTAAAGATACATTTCCAGGTAAAAGTCTTCAGCATCATAATTGTGTGACTATGTCTGTACTAGCTAAAGGAATAAAAGTCAAGCCTTGGCTGAAGAGCCATTGGGAGGCTCCTGCTAGAAAAGTTTGTTTCTTTCTCACACAACATCTCTTCCTTTTTTACCAACTTGTTTTTCATGTCATACATTTTCAGTATGAACTCATAATGGAAGAAAACCAAATGTATCTTATCAACAGTACTAAGAATATTGTGACCTGTCAGTGCTTGAGAATTAGTAACTTAACAAAGGGGAGATAAAATACTGTTGTATATAACATAGATTTCAGGTTAAAATCCATCCCATAGATGTTATTCATGATTCAAACAACAATATAAGAGAGGTGCAAGGGTCAATCATCATCAGTGATGAATAAAAATTATGTATGGTCATGGCTCTCATGCGTTCATTAGATTCAGGAGGTAAAAAAGTAATAGTTAATAAAATGAAAATGTATTTGTACATTAGTTTTTTAGGGAAAATGTATTAATAAAACATAAAAAAAAACTGAAGCAGAAATTTGAACAGTATTATAAAAAATGGTGTCTTCCTGTATAGAAGCATATATACGTGAGCTGTTATAAGTTTGTTACAAATTCACCTCAATACTTAAATTAAGTAACAAACAGAATTTATGATCCTTTAGGATTGTTTACTTGTACCTCAGAATTTTTGACACATGGTCATGTTTTTGGCATGTAAGACATTAGAAGTTATGAATACTTCTATAGTATACTCATTAAAAATTTGTGTAAAGTTTTAACTAAGTACACTTTGAGCTGTAGTGGTCATTATCCTATGAACATAAGGGGCTGGGATAGAGACAGTCCCCCGGATTTACTAATCTGCCATGCAGGACTAGCTTGGTCCTGCACGAAAGCGGCCGTTTAGGAGCAGGACGGCAGTGCGCCATGCATACTAATGAAGGCCTGCTGCATGAGCTCCTAATCTTACACGGAGCGTATAAGAGTGCAGGGGGCATGTCTGAGAGCAGAGCTCTCAGAATATACATGCCCCAACAATGAAGAACAGCAGAAAGGCCAAAGGAATGTGAGAAACCACTCATAGGTATCCGCATATCCCCAGCAACATTCCCCCATGTGTACAACAGCAATAGTAAATACAAATCAAATAAACAAACCATTTGCTTTTTTTTATTGTTTCCAATTAAAGCTAACCATAGGTGCCTGGGTGTGGCCATCTTTTAGCTATGGTTAATGCAGCTTAAATGGCAGAAGAGGATAACAAGGAAGATATATGCAAATTAAGCAGTATAGTGTAGTGGGCAGAGCATTTGCCTTACGAGCAGGTATTCTGGGTTCGAATCCCACTGTAGCACATTCCATTTTCCATGGCAAATTACGTTATGACCAATATTTTAGTTGCATCACCTACTAAATAACATATATTTGTGAACTAGAGTACTGCATTAAATGTACATGTGAGGTGTCAGTGTCATAATGTTGCAAAGTCCACAGATAAGCACATGTGCCTCATACAGTATTTGTACACAGGAACCATGGATACAAATGGAAGGTAAAATGTGTAATGAATGACAACACCATACAGCTTCCAAATCCCCCACCTTCCCAAGAACCACTAGATATTACTGTCTAAATCAGTGCAATTATAAGTGGGAGTAAGCACTAGTAAGCAAGTGTAAGCACCAATAAGCAGTAGTAAGCATATTTAAGCACTAGTAAGTGAGTTTAAGCCCGTTTGTGCGGGGTAAGAAATGCGCATACAAGGTAAGCAATTTTGAAGCTAACTCTCTGTAAGCATATTTAACCAGAGGTTAGCATTGCTTACCCTTGCGCAAACCTGGGTAAACCCACTTACAACTTCTCAAAAGTGCCTTAATCACTCTGTATCCAATGGCCCTTGTTCTACCCAGCAACAAAATAAACAGCCTTGCAGGTCCTGAAATTGGGACCCTATACATTATAGTCACAGTAGTTAACTACCATGCCAACACAGCAGTACAGAAGAATGAGGTATCACCAAACAAGTCCTCACTATAGTAAAATCAAGCTGAACCTGTGAAAGGAATCAGTATACAGTCATATGTTCTATAACCCACTGCATAACATAAATATATGAACTGGAGTACAGCATTAAGCCCAGATGTGAGCTGTAATTGTAACAGAGTGTTGAAGTCCCAAATAAAACACAAGGGCCTCATACAGTGTACGTACACATGAATCATGGATACCAGGTATATATATAAGATGTAATGAATAAGAAATCAATGCCAAAAAGAAAATATAATGCAAAGTCTAATGTAAGCAATACTATGCATTGCACAGGCCAGCTTAGGAGGTGTTAGCAATGTGTAGGCCAGCTAACTCAATGTGCCCAGTGGTATACCCCTTTAAACAATGCCAACCTTAGGTAAGCAGGTTTGCTCATAGCCTAGCCTTCTCAAAACCGGCCAATCACTGAAAAGTATGGGACATCAGCCCTACTTAAACCCAACAGGCAGGAATACATCTCATAACTGGTTGTAGCTTCCCCTTTCAGGCACAGTGGCAGAAAGGAGAGAAGGTGTCAAAGACCATGAGCAGAGACTGCTGCAGGGCCAGTACCAGGGTTCCCAATATAAGGCAGAAGCCTGGGACTGTCTCGCCCATGACCTCACCAGTGTCAGCATACCCCGAACTGGTGAGCAGGTCAGGCATCACTATGCCGACCTGAAGCGGCATAAGGCAGGACCTCTTGGAGCAGTGGATCCAAGAGGCTAGAATGGCAGGTGCTGTCCTAGCTGTGTGTAAGTATCACTCCACTATGTGTGAAATAATTGCCAGCTCATGTATATCATGGATAGGTATGGCTAAATATTCCTCTTATGTCCTTCACAGCTGCAAGTGAATGGGCCACGAACCAGGAGGCCCACGGAAGTCACCTGGAGAGGTTGTGATGCAAGGCAGGTCAGTAATACTCTTGCATGTAATGTCATAAGAATAAATCTAAAAGTATTAGTAAATTAATTGCCTGTATAAAACCTGTATTGTTTAAGGCAAGTACTGCATACACCTGAGAATATGGCAGGAAGAATCTCATATAGTTTGTATGTAAATAAAAGCGTAATAGCCTGACAATAAAGGTCTAACTGCTGGACTGCATGTGTATACTCTGGTATCATATGGTAATGTAGATTTGCAATCACGTAATAGTACTGTTGTGTTAAGTACTGTTACCCACACTGTGCACCATAAATAGAATGTGTAGGAATGCCTGTATATGGCTGATGTAATCCCCTGAGGCCACTTAGTACAACTGAGAGACACATAGACAGAAAACAGTGAAAAGGCAGACAATAAAATCCGAATAGCACATCAACTGAGACATGAACTACTGTACTTTTAGCACATACAGCCATGGTTCGAATCCTGGCAGCGGTAGTAGTCTGCATACAGAATCATACCCCACAACTGTACAGATATGTCCAGAATGTCCAGTAAAGTGGCCCATATCTGCTGCCTGTCAAGCTGTCCCCCTGAGAAATCAGTGGGATGATCCCAGACATATAGGCAGCAAACAGGAAATACAACTGATTGACACACATCTATGAGAAAAAAGCTGGTACACTAGCAACTCCCCAAAACCTTATGAGAGTAAGAAGCCACGTATGTCCCATTTACACCCCCATGTTGCCAAGCTGTGGCCAGAGTGTGTACAGTAACAGAGTGAGATGTATGTGCATAACAGTAATGTGGAATCTGGTACTGTGTGTGGAAACATTCAGGTAGTGCTAACAAACATTTCTTCCATAGGTCTGTCAGATACCAACACTGTGCCCAGAAATACAAGAATGATACCCTGTACTGGTACTGTTTACTTTGGCATTGTATGGCACTGTGAGTGATGCAGTTGCTCCGAATAATAAGGTATTACTCATCACTGTTGCCCACACTGTCCTACAAAATATAACTGTCTAGGAAATCCTGTATAAGAGTGTTGTAATACAAGGTCAGAATGCAAAACTACAGGAGAATTATAAGACAGAAAGCAGATAGGAGATATACAGCAATATCTATATAGCACACACAACTCTGATGGACAGTGTTTAGGTTGTAGCAGACACAGCCATGGTCTGAATCATGGGAGTGGAAGTAGGCTGTATACAGAATCATACCCCACAACTGTACAGATAAGACCAGAATGTCCAGTATATGGGCCCATATCTGCTGTCTGTCACCCTGTCCCCCTGGGAAGTCTGTGGGATGATCCCAGATGTTTAGGCAGCAAGCAGGAAATAAAACTGATTGTCACACATCTATGAGAACAAACCTATCACTCTAGCAACTCCCAAAACTGTTATGAGAGTAATAAGCCAAGTATGTCCTATTTACACCCCCATGTTGTCAAGCTGTGACCAGAGTGTGTACAGTAACGGAGTGAGATGTATGTGTATAATACTAATGTGTAATCTGGTACTTTGTATGGCAACATTCAGATAGTGCTAACAAACATTGCTCCCACAGGTACGTCAGATACAAACACTGTACCAAGAAATAAAAACCTTGATACACTGTACTGGTACTGTTTACTCTGGTATTGTAAGGAATTGTGAGCGTTGCAGTTGCTCTGAAGAATAAGGTATCACTGATCACTGTTACCCACACTGTGCCACATAATATAACTGTGTAGCAAAGCCTGTATAAGAGTGTGGTAAAGGTTGAAGAGGGCAATAGTCTAGATATGTCCCGGTTCACCTGCATGTGGACAAGACATGTTCAGAGTCTGTGCAGAAAGAGATGGACAGCTATGTGCACAACATCAACCCGGAATCTGGGAGTATGTGTAGAAACAGTTAGTTAGTGTTAACAAACATTTCCTCCACAGGTATACCAGGTAAGACGGGTATACTGCAGGTAAATCCAGTTCATGTATAAAGATGAAGATGGCCATATCACTGTCCAAACAAAGGCAGTGGATAGTGTAGTAATAAGTGTAAGGTACAGATAACACTGACTAGAAAAGTAATGGGGACTGCAGGAATATACTAGTTGTTAATTGACATCCCCCCCACCATATCTCCAACAATAAACTACATACCCACCTCAACTGGTATGTAATGACTTCACTGTTCTGATTATGTCCTATTGGTTAATAATTATTTAAATCTGTTTCCATGCATATGCTATACTGAAATATTCCAACACTGGTGGCATGGTGCCATCAATGTGCCTGCATGCTGTTGTTATTACCACTGTGGTCCCATATATGCATGTGTTCTGTTTGCTATGCAACTGTTCCGTATCTGGTGTCTGGGTTAATGTGAATATCTATGCATGCTGTTATACCTAACC
Organism: Protopterus annectens; assembly: GCF_019279795.1. Classification (NCBI taxonomy): domain Eukaryota; kingdom Metazoa; phylum Chordata; order Ceratodontiformes; family Protopteridae; genus Protopterus; species Protopterus annectens. The sequence goes on from NC_056746.1 coordinate 469,967,333, forward strand.
CTCCTCGTCTGTTGGTCCTGCATCACCTTTGGGTGGAACCGCCTCAGGGGATGGATCTTCTCCTCCTGCTGGGAGTGGGCACAGACAGGAACCTGTCACCTATCGCCAGGTCCGGGTTGTGGTGTGTAGTGAGCTCTGCAGGGAGGTTGGAGATCTGCTACGCCAGCTCGAGGGCCATGTGTCGCAACTAGAGGGTCGGCCTGGCTCTGCATCTCAGCCCCCAACACAACCACCTTCGGGGCTGTGAAGGTGCAGTGGTGACTGCCCATGGGTGGGGACCTCAGTCTCACTGTTTCCACTAGGGGGCACATGGGCTTCCGATTTCCCAACACCCTTCACCATCAAGGTGTTTACTCCCCATATGCGTCATATACCACCCCTGTATGCGTCTTGTTTGTCTTGTCTGTTAACCTACCCACCCTACCTCCCCAAATATACCTACTATCCCTCCCCAACATCCCACTCTCACCTGAAAAAAAAGGGCAATCTGTTCCCCAAAAAAAAATCTCGCCCCATACATTCCTGTCCATTTCGCACACATGTCCACTGGACACATGAAATCTGGTCTAATTGGCTTTACAACATATTATTGTTGTCCTCACCCCTCTCTCAGGGGGTTGAGTGTCCAAATCTACCTCCAAATTCAGTGTATATGCACAGCTGTTGCTGTAGAAGAAATGGGCAGCTATGGACCTTCCCTACACCCTTCCTGCACATCCCTGGCTATTTTCCCTACTGTCTTTCCCTCTTTGCGCCCCTTTTTCACCACTTTCCTATCGACCCTTTTTTCTTTTCTTTTAAAGAAATTAGTGTGGGGGTAAGCAGGAGTAAGCACTTTTAAGCAGTAGTAAGCGGGTTTAAGCCTGTTTGCATGGAGGTAAGCAATGCCAACACAGGTTAAGCAATTGAAAAGCTGAGTATAAGAAACTGTAACCAGATGCTAGCAGTGCTTATCTCCATGCAAACCCACTTACACCTGCTTAAAAGTGCCTTAATCACTCTGTATCCAACGGCCCTTGTTCTGGCCAGCAACAAACTAAACAGCCTCTGCAAGGCTCATACTCAAGACTCTGCACACCACTGCCAAAGTGATTTACCACTAAGCCATGTTAGATATATATAACTTTGATGTTTTCACAAACATATCATTCATCCCAGTCATTCAACAGTGCAGGGAATGTATTTCAACATGTAGATGTGTGTGTGTGTGTGTGTGTGTGTGTGTATATATATATATATATATATATATATATATATATATATATATATATATATATATATATATATATATATATATATATAAATATATCGAAATATATATATATATATATATATATATATATAAACATATACATACATATGCATACATCTATAGATATATATGTCTACATCTATATGTCTATATATATATATACATATATATATATATATATATATATATATATATATATATATATATATATATATATATATATATATATATATATATATATATATATATATATGTATTATATATATATATATATATATATATATATATATATATAGGCATACACGGACATACATCTGTAGATAAAAATGGGAACATAACAAAAACATATATGTCCACATGCTCCATTAATGGGGTTGAGAGGCCCCAAACAACATATGTCTTGTACGAACAGGTATTCCCCCCACCACAGCCAAACACGTCTGCCCTACAATTCACTACCAACTGTTGCAGATCCCATAACCAGGACCTGACATGACATGGGCACAAGATGTTAACAGTACTCCATCCCACCTGTATGATGTCAGGCTGGTATCAGTAACATATCATGCAGTATAGTCTGGCTCCTATAGGGAATGTACAATGTGGAAGCAATCAACATCCCTAGGATACATATACACAGAGACATATATGCAGATACAGATATACACACATGTATATATATATATATATATATATATATATATATATATATATATATGTATGGGTCTCCGTCACATAACCGAACGCTCAAATGTTCGAAATTCATATGGCCGGGACCATATGATTGAACATTTGAATGTTCGAAAATGTGAGCTAGACCCATAAAAACAAAAACACACACATTAAACTGTGTATAGCAGGGGGCTTTGTCCCCCTGCACCCTCCACTTAAATATACCGACTCCGAGATCGCACTACAGCGAGAACAAGGGAAATCTCCTAGACTGCACTGTATGCGATTTCCCGTTCAGAATGTCGGTATTTCAAAACTTCGAACATATGGTCTGCGATCATATGGGTTTTGAAGTTTTGAATTTTGGCATTCTTATGTGGACTTTTTTATATATATATATATATATATATATATATATATATATATATATATATATATATATATATATATATATTTATGTAACTACAGATACACACGCAGAGATATGTATAGGAAGATGCACACAATATGGAACAGCCACTATGCCTACAGTTACCACCTTACCAACTGGACACTGTATGAGCCACCCATACAAATGACAATTGTTGCCGGCAACATATACCCACAGAGAGGTCAAAGGATATAACACCACACACAGGTTTGCATACATGGGAAAGCTTTAATTGTGTACTATTACAGTTGTATATGCCATGTCATATAGCTGTTTAGACACTGGCATCCATATAAACAGAGTAATGCAACTGTGAAACAGTTATACTAATACAGTAGTCTGGAAAGGCTGACATATGTTGCTGTCCAGGCCGAGGCCTTCAAGTAGTACAATAGTAAAGACAGACTGGGCAATAGGATACCAAACAATCAACAGTAGGTAATGAAGATGTATAGTTCAGCAGCCCCTATCTACACTCTGTACATAATCCCTAGGGGGTAAAGACCTCAGATGACACGATGGGATGTAACTGTTACATAACAAGGCATAACTGACACTATCATAATCACACCGACAAACAGAACAATCTATATGGCAGAAGGCAGTAGGCCTGTATTTACCCAAGGTGGATTGTATGGTAATGTACATCCAGGTACCTTAAGGCAGCTTACCCCTGATACCCCCACATGTTGTAACAGCCTAGGTTAGTTATGGTGCATCCCCCCTCAATAATACAGGGCCATATACCACTATTACATACACTGGCCTCTGGAGTGCATAAGGGCACACATGTATTGTGTAGGTGAAGCCCACACATATATGGCCCCGACCCCACAGTATGTGTGGGGGACACAACAGCAGTGGACTGATGGCAGGAATGGCAGCATGACATACTCACAGCCCACTACAGAACAACCCCCTGACAGCATGTTATATGTGCAAAGCCTGGTATGTAGGTGGAGGACAGAGGCTGGAACACAGGACCATATGTGAAATACTATTGTCATACACTAAGCAAGTCACTGGTGTTACAGGATAGTCTGCAACATACCCTTAATCAGGAATATGAAGTTATAAACATAAATAGATGTAGCCATGTACTGATAACACTCAGCACACACACTGCCAGTGATATATCTGACATAAGACCTGTGTGGTGGACAGACAAAACATAATAAACACACCTCTGGCCATCAAGAGGATAGACCCACAGTTGAGTGCTATGCAGATAGACTGCAGTCCATGTTAAACTAGTATGTACACACACACCCTGTAACAGCAGTGCTATACAATGCATACAACAACTATACTCACACTCTGTCTGTAGTTCTGGAACCTCCTATAAATATGTAGTTGGCCTGAGTATGCAGGTTCTCCTGTAAGAGGTATTGTTACCTGCTGTCTGTAACACTGATGCCCACACACAGGAAGGATGTCCATCATACAGGAAAAGTAAAGGGACTACACCCATATGATGTAGGGATTTATAGTAGTTGGTTGCCATGACAGTGATAATTGGAACTATTACACAGCATGCTGCATGCAGGTAGCAAATGGAGGGCACTGATTGGTGCAGAGGCCATCACCTGATCATGTGCATCACCTACAAATTCCATGCTGCAATCTATGCAAAACAGCTCATTCCATTTACTGGAAAGAGAGAGAGAGAGAGAGAGAGAGAGAGAGAGAGAGAGAGTGCACGTATAAGGCACAGAAAAAAAAAACATCCTGAAGAGTCTGCATTCCCAGAACAGGTATGTGGCATATATATGTATGTAAATGACTGTAGTACTTGGTCCATAATAATGAGATAGATGATGTGAATGCTTTATATGTGCCTTCAGCTGTTGTTGTTGTAATGATATTCAGCTGAACAACTGCTAAGGACAATAGGGTCCATCCCTGTGGGTAGTGGGCTATACCCCTCAACCATGCGGAGCAGCACTGTCTGATAAGATGTAAGCCATCATAGTGTGTGTTGTGTAATGGGAAGTACGTATATTATGTGGCCAATAGCTGGTGGTGGAAGTAATGCCATTATGATGGACACATGGGATCCACAGCCCACTCCTTGCAGGATACTCAGGTTAATCTGTATTGTAGCATGCAGGAATGCCATAGGTGTGTAATAGGGTTACCTGCAATCTGGCCCTACATGTACCCCCTAATGTTAGACTGTGTCCAAATGTGGCACCTGTCTGTGTTGTAGCAAGGCAGAACAGTGCAGCTGTGCAGGAAGGTGTTGTAAGATTGTGGACCTGATGTTTGAATGTACCCTACATATAGGTATGCATATGTATACATATATAATATATATATATATATATATATATATATATATATATATATATATATATATATATACACACACATGTATGTCCACAAATATACATATACCCATATGTAGACATATATATGAGCACATATATACATCACATATATTTACGCATATATAGATATATACCTATATGCACATGTCTACATATATGCAAACACACATGCAAACATATATGTATGTAAATACATGTCCCCTATATTACTACCACAGTGCTGCATGCTATGTGCAAGGAAACAGCACACATAGCAATACACACAGATATCTAGAGCTGCCAGTGTGTGCAACATGGACGGGTATGTCACATGTAAACCCCTTGTTGGGACCACATTGCCCTTGTCTGTGACGTATGGAATGAGAATATGAGGAAGTATGGCAGGTATAGTTGTGGAGGTGGTCAGGGTTGGTAGATATAGAGGACAGTCTACAGGGGTGGTATGTGACACATGTGGTGGGTAAACACCCTGGATGGTGTATGTGGTCTGTGATGTGGATGCCCCATGGGCCCCAATATGGAGACCATGGGAACAAGCCTCCCACCCACTGCTACTCACAACAGCAGTCCATATTCTGAAGGTGCCTGGCCTGGAGTTTGAGCAGGAGGAGCATGTCGGCCTTGTGAATATGTACTGTGTACCTCAGAGTGATGTAGCACATCCCACATGTGTCTGTGGAGCCCTTTATGGAACAGAACCTGGACCTGCCCTCAGGGGAGAGGAACATGTCTGTGTGTGCCCCCAGGGAGGGACAACATCCCCAGGGTTGGTTTCACCTGACAGTATTGCTGGACCAGTATATGAGGAGGGCCCAGGGTGGGACATACATGTTTTGTGGCTGGGTAACATGGGCAGATGGGTTTGGAGAGCTGGTTCTGCTGGGCAATAGTACATATACATGCTATTGGGTCACTGTTTATAGAACATATGTTGGTTGTAAAAGTCTACACAATCCCAGAACATGTCCAACAGCATGCATAGATATCCACAATAACACAGAATGTCAGATGTGCAGCAATCACAAAGCAGCCTTACCGCAGGCATATATGGAACCATAGTGGCCCTGACAATGGCATGCAGGTGAATAGCCTGTAACAGGCCAGCACTGATAGTGTCCACACAGTTAACATGGCTACAAACACATAGCACAAAGTGTGGTACAATACAATATCTGTCCTACTGGTAGGTAAGCTGTAGCTATACCTAATGAGTTGTGTGTACAGTTTGTTGTTGCTGATACGGTGGGGGGGGGGGTGACAGAGATGTGTATTAAGAACTGTGGTAACCTTGCTGTATGAGTTGCTCAGACCTGTTTCCATCTTTATTTCTTTCAGGCCAAATGTCACATGCATGGCTACCATCTTATTCAGCTGCTGAAAATGAAGTAGTGATAACCTATTTAATCCAGCACTACCCTGTCCTGTTTGGCTGGGCCACCCATGATCAGCAGGAGTAGACTGCCCTGTGGAATGACCTAGTCTACAGGGTAAATGATGTCGGACTGCACAACCACAGTTATGAGCAGGTCCAGAATCATTGTTCTGATCTGCTTCACAATGCCCATTGGCATGCTACTGCAGTCCGGGGAGATCATCTCGCCACAGGGGGTGGCCATGCCATCCATCCCCCCTGACATGTGTGGAGGATCTCCTGGCCAGCCTCTTGGCACCTGCTCGTCCGGACACACACCAACCGCCAGACACCTTTGTGGAGGTAGGTGCCACCCACACACCGGCCAAAGAGCTTGCAGGTAAGGCCACAGGGCACATCCGTAGACCACTGTTGTGTATACATCTGCATCGGTACAGGTTAATCATGCATATCTGACATGTCATAGATATATTTTGTTGCTGCATAGTAGTAATAAACAGATGTCCGTATGTGGTAGTACTGTGGAAATGTACTGTTAATGTACTGTAATATTGCACACACCCTGTAGCACTGCCACAGCTGTGGCCACTGACTATGTGTCTCTCACCCTCTTATGTAGATCCCTCTGTGATACCACCAAGGCAGCAGCCTGTAGCTGGTGAGTATGGTTTATGTAGATACTTGCCAATACACCAGGCATGTAATGGCTATGGTATATGCCATGCACGCATCTAACACATCTGCCCAGAATGCAAGCGATACATGTCCATGTATTGTTGCTGTGAAATGGCTCTCAAAAGAGTCCAGGCTTAAAATTAAGCTCAGAGACAAAGCTTGGGCTTTATGGCGAACTACTAAACTCCCTCAGGATCAAATTGATTACAGGCAACTTAGGAATGAAACTAAAAAACTTATACTACTTGACAAAAAACAATACTACAGTAATCTACAATCCTCTAACCAAAATAACCCTCAAAAGTTCTGGGCTGGACTAAACAATCTAATACACCCTGGCAAAAAGACTACCCCTGTACCTGAGGCCCTCACCGATAAACCACTAGAAGTAGTTGCAGACAGTTTTAATCGCTTCTTCACTGAGACTATCCACACCCTAGCCAGCAACATGCCCCCTAGCCCCTACAGCCCAAATAGCTTCACCTCTAAAAATCTTCCACAATTTAGCTTCCATCCAATTGCTACATCATTTATCCATACCTTACTCAGAAAACTAAAACCTACTACACTCGCAGCTGACCAACTTCCAGCTGAATATCTACAAAAATCTGCTGATGCCATTGCCTATCCAGTCTCAGTACTTATAAATCGCACATTAATAGAAGCTAATATTCCCAATATCTGGAAAATATCCTATGTCATCCCTCTCCATAAAGGGGGAGGCTCTACTGAACTATCCAATTATAGGCCAATAGCCATACTCTCTCCCCTAGCTAAAATAATGGAAAAATGTATCCAAAAACAGTTCATGCACCACTTAATAAACAACCATCTCCTGGCAGACACTCAACACGGCTTCAGACCTCACCACAGCACCACTACAGCCCTATTAGCCTTCTCTAACACCATTAACTTTCATCGTAATAACAACCATATTTCTTCAGCCCTATTCCTGGACCTGTCCAAAGCTTTTGATATGGTGGATCACCAACTATTGATCCACTCCCTAAAATCACTCTGTCTAGATCTAAAATCACTTCAATGGTTTGAGTCCTACCTAAGTGATAGACAACAAGCTGTACTCTGGCACTCTAAACTTTCCACCCTATTACCAAACAACCTGGGTGTTCCACAAGGGTCCATACTAGGTCCTCTGTTATTCTCCATCTTCATCAATGATCTTCACACTGCCATTCCTAAAGTTAACTGCATCCAATACGCAGACGACTCAACACTGATTTGCTCAGCTACATCCCCTACAGAGTTGCAGCTAAGTACCCAAACAACCTTCAACACGATAGAAAACTGGCTATCCAACCACTGCCTGATTCTAAACCCCAAAAAGACTAAAATGCTTATATTCCTACCAACACAAAAGTCCCTCCCCATAAACTTCACAATCAAATCCAAAGATGGCACAATTATCTCTCCTGACCCATCTACTAAACTTCTAGGTGTCACTATTGACAACCACTTAAAGTTTGATCTACATGTTAACCAATTGATCAAAACCACCAATAAAAAACTAGGTTCACTGTACAGATTAAAGAACTTTCTAACTCCCATAGCCAAAGTAGCCATTGCTCATTCTCATCTTCTCTACTCTCCTGCACGATCCCTCTTCTTTTAAATAACAATAAGTCCAATCTAAACAAACTTACTACTTGTTACAATCACATTGCCAGATTCGCCACTGGGCTCCCTTTTAGAACACATCACTGCATTAATCTAACTCAGCTTGGTTGGCTCAAACTTCCTAGTCTAGTGCTATACAACCAACTGATCATAGCCCACAAAATCATATACACCCCTGAAAACACCCCTTTACTCAAACACCTAGTCACCCTGCACAACAATCCATGACCACTTCGTTCTTCCAACAAAGTCCTCATCCAGACTTACAAAACTAATAACCTAGCTGGTGACTCTCTCCTGTCCAACTCCCTAGGTAGAACCTGGAACCTTTTACCCCCTGAGATTACCTCAATTTCTTCCCTGAATCACTTCAAAGCCAAGCTCAAACTACACCTGGGGTCTAACAGGTCCTGCTACTGTACCAAGCCTGGCTAATCCTCACTCTACACAACGTATTTAGTCATCATTCTCTCCTTCTAACTAAAACATCTCACTCTCACTTACTAACGATGTAAGCTTGTGGTTCCTATTACAATATTATTAATGTCAACTTCTGACTCCATGTTCTAAAATGTATTTTGTCGGTTCTTCAAGCAACCCTATACTTTTGTACATTGTTTTTGAATTTCTGTATGTTTTTGTTGCTTTTGTTGGAGCTTTTCTCCCCAGGCCTCCACTGAAAATGGACATATATCCAGTTGGACTATCCCGGTTAACAAATGTAAAATAAAATAAATAAATAAATAAAATGCACGGCATCACAGGGGTGACCATGATGGGGTATTGGAAGGGTATGTCAGACACCTGCATGCTAACTAATATCTTGCATTGCGGAATGTGTCCACAGGGAGTAACATCATGGTGGAAGACTTGGCCTACAGTAAGGACATGTTTAACAAAACACCCATATACAGTGCAACACAAGTGTATATACCTGTAGGACAATGGCAACTGCTGCAAATGGCATAAGGCATTACAGTGGTCCACATTATCAGCTGAGACTAGGCTGTAACATGTGGTGTTCAGTGTATGGGACACTGCAAAGTGACACACATGTGTAGGGTTTACTCATCATGCATCTGCAAAAAGGCTGAAGGAGGGGGGAGGGGACACTGCAAAGTGACACACATGTGTAGGGCTTACTCATCATGCATCTGCAAAAAGGCTGAAGAAGGGGGAAGGGGTTTCAGCATGACACACCAGTGCACTGCAGCAGGGATCCAAAGGATGCTTTGAATGGCTGTATCTGCACACAGTCAGGTTCAGGACTTGTGACAGCCATAACCCTACACCCACAGCAATAGTGACAGCAGTGTGTGAACACCAAGGGATGTGCACATGAGTAGACCTTGCAGTCATGCAGAATAGGGGGACATGTGTAGGGCAGACTGAACATACACTGGCAAATGCAGATAGCCCACGCTGGTATACCCCTGTCAGGAGTAGTGACTGCTGCAGTACACCCAACAAAAGGTGTGACAAACTGTCATGATAAGAGTGTGCACACATATGCCCACATGGTGTGTATGCATCACAGTCAGCATCCGCACACCTAACACATTCCGTAGACACTGCATGTGAAAGTACAGGACATATGTCACATATTGGGCTCATGTACTGCTAAGATATGCAGTGATGTGGTCCCATGGCAAATCAAGGATTGGTGCATCATATCAATAAAGGTGTGTACACCCCCCATAGCCATGGTATGCTCTGATGGTTGTCAGTGTAAGAGCACTGGATTGCTCATACATGGTCTGCTGATGGTGAGAGCTGTGCATCAGACATCAGGCATTCACAAATGACATCTGTCCACATATCATACCAGGTATGTGTTGCTGGAAAACATAGGGGCTGTGAGCATTAAAGCTGATATAACCAACACAGTAGTACACATTCAGCAATGGGCTGTACACCTGTGAGGTGTGGTGCACAGTACATGGCAGGGTGCAGAACAGGTGCACAGCAATACTGTGTACATGGGTGCAGTGGTATCCAGGGGAAGGGGCTTCACCTAGTGACACAGCACATGCATCACACACATGTGCACTGTTGCTGGCATGGGTTGACTATAGCTGCACTGCATTCTGTTGGGTACCATATTTCACGCATGTTGACAGATGGGTAATAGGAGGACTGTGTGTACTATCATTGTGTCCTGGTAGGTAAAGTGCAGGGAGGTTGATGCATGTAGGATGCTTGTGTGCATGTGTGTGTGTGTGTGTGTGTGTGTGTGTGTGTGTGTGTGTGTGTGTGTGTGTGTGTGTGTGTGTTTGTGTGGCTGGCCATGTATGCACATGTGTGATTGTGGGGTGTTCATACAGCAGTACCTCCCTCTGGGATCATGCAGTACATGTACATGGACTGCCACATTACACACCAGGGATACTTGTCATGTGTATAATTATAGGACAGCTGATAGTATGATATGGTCTGTAGCATGGAACAGGCATCGAGAGGGAAGGTAGACACTAGGTACACCCTTAACATCGTATTCAGCAGAGAGGTCACCTACAACCCATATATGTAGCACTACAGATGCATTGGGGAAGTATTAGTCAACACCAGGGACTGTATCCAAATATTGCAGTTGTCACATGATAGGCTGAATGAGCAGCGAATCTGGCATGTACTGAGCATTGCATACACATGACACACCAGTGCATGATATTATGGATAGAACATAGTAGCCCACACATATAAAGGCCATGCTCATGATGTCCGGACATACAGAGGGGTGCATACTGAATGACAGCAGTGGGGCCATGTAAAACCACTACACACAGGTCAGGCAGGTAATGTAGTAACAGGTCTTGTGTTGTGACCACTTGTGTAGGCATTTAGAGGACTGATATGTTAATGAGTGGTATCAATGTGTATGTTAACAAGTGTGATGCAGGATGGGGTACCACATGGACATATATGTGAGACTGTCTGTAAAGCCATAGACAGGAAGGTATTACGGAGGTGTGTGTGTGTGTGTGTGTGTGTGTGTGTGTGTGTGTGTGTGTGTGTGTGTGTGTGTGTGTGTGTGTGTGCGCACATGTGTGCGTATGCGTGTGTGTGCATACGTGTGCGTGTGCGGCACTGTGATGTCACCATGGCTGTGACATATCCGGGGTACAGTTGAAAACATGTCACAGATACTGAAGTGAGTGTATGTGCATGTGTGTGCATGTGTGTGTGTGTGTGTGTGTGTGTATGTGTGTCTGTACTGTTAGGCAATGCTGTACAGGTTTTAAAGTGCATTTATTGTTTTACCCCACAGGTGCTGAGGTGGGTCAGGGTCCCTCCTGCATGCGGTCTGATGTTGGTGTCCATACAGACACAGAAAATGATGATAGCCCTGTTGAGGCACAGATGGGGTTGTCAGGGGCCAACACTGTGCCAACATTTGACATCCCCCTTTTAGCCACCCCAACACCGCACACAGTTTCAGTGCCTATACATACCCCACCACCAGTGGCCATAGTGGAGGGGCAGCTGGCGTTTGGTGTCAGTGCACAGAAAAGTGTGGTAACCATGCCTACTCTGTCTGGTCGCAGCAGGCATAGCTGGTTGTCTGGCAGGGCACCACATAGGCAAATGTCCCAGGGTGCTCGTGGTAGGGCCACTAGGCATCAGGCTCCTGGCAGAGGCGACATAGCTGGTACAAGCAGGCGCATGTTTTAGGCTGTCATGGCAGCGCAGGCACGTATGGAACGTTACACCAGACAGGGCCTGAGGCTGTAGAGGGCTGTTCTCACATCTGCAATTGACAACACCCGTGAACTGGCTGGTGCCATCCGTGCATTAACTGAGTTTATGGATAGACGGTCTGGTGAGATGATGGCCCTCATCGACCATGGTCTGTCCATGCTTGAATGTGTTGTGGGAGTGCGGTGACGGCTGTGTGGATGTAGGCCAGCAATGCCAACAGCTGGCAGTCAACGTGGATGTACTAGAACACCAAGGGGCTCCCATAGTGGCAGTACCAGCCCTGGCAGTGCAGGGGGTGCTGTCCGCACCACACCACAGCAGACCACATGTATGTTGCCCTAGCCAGTCCCAGGAGGGGCCTGGTACCAGCGGACATTTGTCATCAGCAGGTGAGTGTAGCACCTCGGGGCCTGTACCTGGACATGCCCATGGAACCCCTGGCAGGCCCAGTCCACATGTCCATGGCTGGAGGCAGTGAACTGCACACCCTGCCAGGTATGGTCTGCAGCTGTCCAGAATCACCTGTGTAAGGCAGCCATATGGCAGAACTGTGTGCATGCATACCCACACACTATAGAAATACACCTAGGACAACCCCATACCTACACACAACACAGCACCTCGCCCGGCTCACCACAGTACACTCCTCACCCACACACATGGTGTCAAATGTATGGCCCTCCTTCGGCCTCTGGCAAACCAACATCACACCCTGTGCATATGATGATACCTGTGCCACATCCATACCATCAATGCAGGGACAGGCTAATATGGTTCTGATGCACACGGTGACTGTACTACAGTGTACCACAGTACTGCAGTGTAACATGTTATAAGGAGTAAAGTGTAATGCATATATGACAGGTAGTGTAGCCATCCAGCAATGATGCATTATAGCTGTTAGAAACACTGGTTGGTTGTGGTTTATATAATGTTATCCATTTGTGTTGTAGGTGTACATGTGTCAGCACGAGGATGGTCTACATTCATATTCCACAACGGGGTATGGCACTGTGATGACACCATGGCTGTGACATATCTGGGGTACAGTTGAAAACATGTCACAGGTTACTAAAATGGTTATTGTCTGTGCCACATGGACAGATGACCTGATGAGGCATGTATACCCTGCAACCTGATGTAGACCCATGCACATACACGCACACTGTTACTTTTCAACACTGAGACTAGACCACTTCCTAGCTATGTAGTGATACTGAAGTGTGTGGCTTACATTGCACACACCACACAGCGTTTAGGGTGAGATGTGTCCCAGGTTACATGTTACATGCAGAACATCCCCAGACATGTACAGTATGCTAATGGAGGATGTAATGGGTGTATATGGACAATACATAGTGTGACATACCTTCATATACACATTAACAGACACATAACAGGCAGACACACATCTGAGATACCAGGGCCTATTGCTGCTAACTAACTTGACTGTGTGTCCAATGTGTAACAGGTAGGCTGCACACAGCACAGCATAACTGGCTTGAATTGTGGTATCAGTTACTTGTATGGTTGATGGTGACAGTGGTAACCATAACGTGGTACATGAGACATACACTGGGGGTACCTTGGTTTAATGACAGTGGACACAGCACCCACATCCCCCAGTGGATATTGTACTCCCTGAAACTCATGATGACACTCTGCCATACCCACCATCACACATTGGCCATGACTGCAATACAGCCCACAGTGGTACTACAGGAATAAGCATCTAATGCACATGCCACATGCATAGTAGGGTGTTGCATTGTCAAGCCTCACCTATGGGCAGTAGCAACAGCAACACTATCTGTACTACTGAGTGGCAATGGGTATTGTAATAGGAGTATGTGGCCTCAGAATTCTGTACCCTACAGCTATACGGACATGCACAACTACACACACATGCCAGAACACAATGGGTAACCCAAGCCTATCAACCCATTTGTAAAACACTGCTGTGCTGGTACTGCAAGGCTTATGTAGCTGGTATGGGGAGGAGCTTAACAGGGTACATGTAATGTCCCATACAGCAGCAGCTGCAACTGACTATGGCAATGGGTGTTGCATTGGTTGTGAAGACCCTCATGGAATTCTCAAGTACAGGTGTGCTAATACACAGAAACTGCTATACTCAGTCATGCACACGTACATATGTGTCAGTACAGGGGTGCATTGCTGCAGGTGGTCATAGCTGTGTACCTAGCTATTGTCCAAGGGCAGATGGGTTGTGTAGGGGTTGTGTGTACAGTGGTATCCTGCCATCTGCCAGGTGGAGCAGGCAATCTATTGACAGACGCTAATGTGGTGACCCTCAGGGTGAGAATGACATGCATCACCCAATCCTTGAGGTGCCTCTAGCACATGGCCACTGAGATGATGAAGTTGACATGTATGCAACATGCATTACAACACATGGTTAGTGTCTGTGATGGAGACCTGTACCCAAGCATATTCCGTTGACTGTGGTAGTGCAGTGGAGGTACCTGTGGCATGTGGTGCGTACAGGGTGACATCTCCTGTATGTGCCAGTTTTTACACAGCAGGGCAGACATGTCAGTATCAATCAAGCTTAGGCTGCCTGTACATATCCCTGCTGGATACCTGCCATCTGCACATCTGTACAGGGACTGACAGTCTTCAGCTTGGCAAGTAGCTATGCAGTAAGATGAGTGTGTTGACAGAAAGACGTTTGACAACACTATATAAGCCTATATAAGCCTAGCAAAATGGTACCCTGGCTTTTGCCACCCAAGAAAATTATTCTCCTGTGCCCCTGTCAAGCAGAGCCACAGAAGTGAACCCTGGGGTGAATTTCCTATCTCCCATCCAATCATCAAGATTTTTCTTGAAGAGTGCTAATGAGGAGCTTTGTTTGATATAGATAGGTAGTTTGTTCCAGAATATGGGGAGTCTCTGGGACAGGAATCTATCCCTCCAGCATGTTCTGTTTATTGTGGTGACAAGGTTTAGGTCGCTAGAGCATGTAGCTCGGAGGGATTGGGATTTCTTTAAGTGGAGCATGTCCAACAGCTCTGGGTTTGACATAACTTTGAATGTTAGGCAGAGATCGGCTCTGAGTAGGCGATATGCGACAGAGTAAAGCTGGAGTTTTTTGAGACGGTCTGCGTAGGGCATCTGTTTGAGGCCAGTAATCCTCTTTGTGAGGTATTTCTGTGGCCTTTCCAGTTGTTGTAGATGTCTTGTGAGGTACATACTAAAAGGGGTGTTGTACTCTATAATGGGTCTAATGAGAGATGAGTAGAGGGGAGGGGGTTATACAGAGGTTATATGGGCAAAGGGTAAGTGGAGGTGTCTGACATCAGACAGCATGCTTCAGTATGGCAATGGGGGTTGTAGTGAGTGTGAATATGGTCATAGGCATCATACACCACACACACAGATGCACGGTGCCAGTACTGACATGCATGGGTGCATTGCTTCACGGGTGTGTAGTGGTCGACTGTGCCAGATGGCTATACAAGGTAGGTGATGGGTATACCTTGGCATTAGGCCACATGACAATGTTGTGCAATGTGGCTCAGGGTGTAGTGCCTGGATTTGCCTACACAGGTGGGTACTGTATTCACCATCCAGTCATCTGAGTAACTATTGTGTGTGGCCATTGCTGTGCATTGCTTGCCACGTATGTGTTCCTTAGTCCATGACATGGACGATGTCTGGGATGTGTACATGTCCCACATGCATGTACAGTGACATGTGGAACTGTACCTGGGGTGTCTGGCCCATGTTGTGTGCACAGATTGTTATCATCAGATGTGCCAGTCTTGGCCTCATGTGGCGGGAACTGTAAATGGACAGCAGGTTGACCCTGCATCTACATTGATAGCATGATACAGGTATTTCCTGGTGTCAGTGGCATCTATCCATACAGGACATGTGTTTCAGGCATGGTATGTCCTTTGTGGGTCACATTTGATGGCACCACAGGTGTTGCAGGTGTCCAGTGGAGAACATTGGAAAGGTGCACTGTCTGCATGTACATGCCAATTGGACTGATGGACAGGGTGCCATGCCCTCTGTAGCCCACTGCAATCACACCATGGTTACTATCAGTGGGCAATATGCAGGGTACTATCAATATAGCGGTTGTTGCCTAGGCAAGTGTGTGTGTGTGTGTGTGTGTGTGTGTGTGTAGGAGACAAGGCTTGAGTGTGTTCTCTGGGTAATACAAGGGTTGCTAACTTTGTTTGCCTGGCCTTGATGTCACATTTAGGGATATGGATATGCACCCCAGCCTCTCAGCTATTTCACATCTGTTATCTCTGTATGGTGCACAATGTGACATATACTAGGGCCATGATATAAGAAATTTGCAAAACCCACTCCACAATGAGTCCAGTTGTTACACACTCACAGTCACCTCCACACAGGATACAAATGACAAACACAGACACACACACAGACACCTGCCATGTCTGGGATTAGAACTCCTACCTAACTAGTTTATTACACTACAGCACTTGGCAGTTATAGGACACACCATGGAGATTACTGGAGTACTCCTTCCCCAAAGGTGTATTTCACAGTGAATGACATCTGCAGGATTGCTAAAGTAGGGCATTTGATTTGTAGTGAGTGTGACTAGCCTAAAAAGCATTGCTCCATACACAGACATTGACACAAAAACATCCACACCTGCCTTATGTGGGAAAAGAACACTTACCCAAGTGCTATATCACACTACGGCAATACACTGTTGTAGGACGCGCCACACGGATTACTGGAGTACTCTTTCCCCAAAGGCGTATTTCACAGTGAATGACATCAGCAGGATTGCTAAAGTTGGGCATTTGAATTGTAGTGAGTGTAACTAGCCTAAAAATGCATCGCTCCCTACACAGACATAGAAACACGCACACAAACATCCACACCTGCCATATGTGGGAATAGAACCCCTACCAGAGTACTACATCACACTACAGCATTACGCTGTTATAGGATGTGCCATGGGGATTACTGGAATACTCCTTCCCCAAAGGTGTATTTCACAGTGAATGACATCAGCAGGCTTGCCAAAGTAGGGCATTTGAATTGTAGTGAGTGTGGCTAGCCTAAAAAGCATTGCTCCCTACACAGACATACACACCTGCCATATGTGGGACTAGAACCCCTACTAGAGTTTTTTATCACACTACAGCATTACACTGTTATAGGATGCGCCAAGGCAGGTTACTGGAGTACTCCTTCCCCAAAGGTGTATTTCACAGTGAATGACATCTACAGGCTTGCCGATGTAGTACATTTGATTTGTAGTGAGTGTGAGTAGCCTAAGAATCATTGCTCTCTACACAGACAGGGACACACACACACACACACACACACACACACACACACACACACACACACACACACACACACACACACACTCACCATGTCTGGGATTAGAACTCCTGCCTAACTAGTTTATCACACTACAGCAGTATGCAGTTATAGGACACGCCACAGAGATTACTGGGCTACAGCTTTCCAAAAGGTTATTTCACACTGAATGACATCAACAGCCTTGCCAAAGTAGGGCATTTGAATTGTAGTGGGTGTGACTACCCTAAAAAGCATTGCTCTCTGCACAGACAGAAACACACACATACACACACACACACACACACACACACACACACACACACACACACACACACACACACACACACACACACACGCTTACTATGTCTGGGATTAGAAGTCCTACCTAATTAATTTACCACACTACAGCAGTATGCAGTTATAGGATGTGCCATGGAGATTACTAGGCTACAACTTTCCCAAAGCTGTATTTCAAAGTGGATGACCTCAGCAGGCTTGTCATAGTAGGGCTTTGGGGAGGGCAGTGTGTGTGCATGGGCCATAACCCATTCATCTAGATGTTGACACACCACATGCAGGCACACGCAAGTTTATATTCCACAGATACGTGTTTACAGCTGCTAGATGACTACTTCCTTGTACAGTCATGTTGCACAGCTAGCACTTGCACCACATAGTTTGTAATGTTGATGGATACTGGTGGCTAGTGTCTACAGTGAGTGACATTTAGACCTCATGTGGTTGTAGCCATTTTGCTGTGTGCTGGGTGGGACAGGCCTCATAATGGATGGCTCCTTGTCACAGTCGCCCTCTTCCACACATCTATGTACGTTTACTTTTGGCTTATTATAGTGTGTTGTCCTTGGATATATGCCTGCATTCCTATCCACTGTGTGTGCAAAGCATGACTGGTGCATACTGAGGCATGTCTACACTAACATCTGAAACTGCCAGATATGTATGGTCCACTGTTGTTTGCAGACATGGGCTTCATTTGTTTAAGTGTGTGAGCATGCCCAGTATGAACTTTCAGTATGTTGTTGTCCGACATTGCCTTCAGTTTTCTTAGTTTGTGAGCATGCCCAGTATGCCCTTCTGTATTGAATGTGTGGATCGATTCCAGGTAGTTTGCACTCCATTGCAGACCTTTGTGTTGTACACCTACAGGTAGCAAACTGTTTCTGCAGGGTATCCGTCGATCATTTGACAATATGGGGACAAAGTGTGCAGGGGATAGTCTGTACTGTAGGTGACTGTGTCTGTGCTGCTTCAGCTGCATGGTACTGCTGTTAGCAGAGATATTCAGACATGTGTACTGTTATACACTCTGATGTTTTCTGTCCTCATGTACTGTCAGGTGAACATTCCTGCTCACAGTGATGTCTTGGGGGACAAGGGTGACTGCAGCTGTGTGCAGTATTGTGAGCAGATGCCTACATATTCATGGTAAGTTATGCCATTCTGGAGGGGAAGCTGTAGACACTTGCTGCTGGGTCTGTGTATCTGGTTCAGTACCTTGGTACAGTACTGGCAGAGGATCCCAGACTTGTACATCCATCAACATGGCAGTATGGCTTTATATTGCTGTGGCAATACCTCACAGCTGTACAGATTCACACAGGTTACCCAGAGGTAGGGGCCATGAGTCAGGACATTACCCCTTTTGTGGTGTACAGGCAGGTATGTAGCCACCCATTTATGTGTTTGCAGCCAGGGATAGTGTGTGCACACAGCTTTGTGCCGGACCTTGCACATTTCATGCTGCCCATGCTCTCACCCCCCCTGTTATTCTATCCTCTTCCATACATTATGCATACATTCTCTGATACTTTCCCTAAGGTTATCACCCCATCACAGCTGTGTGTTGGTCCACAGTTCATGCAGTGGGACATGGAGGACATGTTACTGTGATTTGTCCACATGGCCTTGCATATGGCTTATGTGGAGTGTGTTATGCTGTTATTTGGGTGTCCATGATATAACATGCATTGACAATACATGTGAGACATAGGCCCTTGGCAGAGGCCTGTGGGCCATTAGGTGTTGATGCGGGCCAGATGTGGCAGGCTGTTGTATTCTGTCAGTCCTACAGTCTCAGACCGCCATACAGTATATTCCCCTGGGGTGACAGGGTAGGTGTGCTAGGTGCTCATGCCATTACCTTCTATCAGTCTTGTTCAGGTGGTGTGGATGCTGGCAGGGTGCTACCTATGGTTAGTGACACACCTGCATGGGACACCTGCACTGCATGCCGCATTCTTTTGCTATTGCCATATACAGGTGGGGTCATATTGTAACCATTCCCCACAGCAGGGATACGACCAGAGAGGTACCTGTGGGTGGTGTTTGCATGAGCTGGGCATGTGTGCTATGGACATTATTTGCATCTGACACAGAGATATGCATTGGGCATTCCAGTTATGCTTGTATGTGCAGGTACATCAGCTGTTTCCCAATACATCAGTCCTACCTCCTTTGTGATTTGCAAGTGTTAGGGCAGACAACACCGATATCCCCTACTACAGGACCAGATAATGTGATGCATACCTGTATGTACAATTCAAAGGGTGTCTCCATTTCACAGTGACACAATATATACTGTATGTCTGGGGTACTTCCCCCTGTGTACTGCTTGTATATCTAGCCCATCAGCCATGCCGTGTCAGTCTTTCAGATGGTGACACATATTACCACCATACACTTACAGTGGCTTACTGCTAGCATGTGTTATACTAGTGGGTATTGTCTTTGGCACTGCAGTTGTGAGGACTTGTCCCTGTCATCAGCAGTAGTGGGCAATGGCCACCAGGTCTAACCTTAACATGCATACATACTGACCACTCTCACACAATATGAAACACACACCAACCTAACACACACATACCTGCATATTGTGCATATGCTACAACCTATCCTGCCACCTTGGCCACCTCTGTGCATCTGTGCTCCACTGGTATTGTACCTACACATACATGTTACTACATTTCTACATAGGGTTGTGGGGGGGGCACCTGACTGTTACAACATGTGTACATTGGATTGGGGGGGCACCAGACCATTACTACAATTCTAAAAAGGTTTGGGGCACACCTGACTGTTACTACATTTCTAAGAAGGGTTGGGGGGAGCACACCTGACTGTTTCTACATTCCTACACAGAATTGTTGGGGGGTACACTTGACTGTTACTACATTTCTATGCAGGATTGGGGGAGGGGGCATAGCTGTCTGTTTCTACATTTCTACACAGTGTTTTGGAGGGGGCACACCTGACTGTTACTACATTTCTACACTGGACTGGGAGGGCACACCTAACTATTTCTACATTTCTTCACAGGATGGGGGAGCACACCTGACTGTTTCTACATTTTTACACAGGATTGGGGGGGTACACTTGACTGTTACTACATTTCTACATAGGATTGGGGGTGCACACCTGACTGTTACTACATTTCTACACAGGATTGGGGGGCACACCTGACACTCGTGCACATTTGCTATGACTGTACTGGTATGTCAGGTACTCCATTTCATTCTGTATTCTAACCTATCATGCTGACTAGAGGCATATCAGTGTACTACAGGTCTTAGCTTTGACTGACCTACATATTAGATTCTGACTTCCTACCCTTCAGAACTAACATCCCACTGCCTGACCTGCTGTAGTCTGTCTCTGTAAGCCTGGGGGGGGGTTACCCATTGGCATCATTCAGAGGCCATAGCACAGCCTTTGTTTATGTTTGTCTACACCTGTCCTGCTGGCTGAGACTGTTGTTGGGTATGTGAACCTCCCTGACTGGCATGTGTGAGTCATATGGACACACATGTGGCTCAGCACATTTACTGCAGTGGATTTTGTCACCATGTGTAGTACGGGCTGCTATGGTGACACCAGTATTTGTTACAGATCTCATGGTGCCACTATAGGTGTCTACTATCTGCTGGCATCCCATTCAGCCACCCGATTCCCTTGCATGCTTACATCCATACCACAGATACAGGTAGCAACACATTCTACTCCATTCGGCAATTGGTAGGTTGAGTAACTTACCTTGTGGGTGTCCCAGTATTGAGGGTGGTGCTGCAGGGCTGCCTATGTTGGATGCACATAGTACACTCCCTACACATGGTTGAGCACAGGTAGTGTCATGTTTGACATCCCTTTTACTGTACGTGTGAGTCAGAGAGAGGTGTCATTACCTGGGTCCCTCCTGTGTCAGTGTATGTGCTGTGCGTTGCCTCTTTGCCAAGGCCAGGGCATACTGGGCACACCCCCTTCTGCCTACTGAGGCAGGCTCAGGTTACTCATCCTCTGAGTCACTCTGTGCCTGTGCAGGCTTTGGCAATGGTGGGGTGCTGTGTGGCCCTGCCCCACCCTGTTCTTGCTGCAGCTGTTTCCGCAGGATCATATTGTATAGCATGGCACAAACAATGACAATTTGGGTACATGTAGCTGGTGAGTACAGCAAGGCTCCACCGGATGTGTCCAGGCACCAGAACCATGACTTGAGCATCCCAAATACATGCTCTATTATAATTCTGGTCTGTGCATGTGCCTCATTATGGAGTTCTTGTTTGGGTGTGTGTGCATTTCTGATGGATGTCATCAGCCATGGCTCCAGTGCATAACCAGCATCCCCCACTAGGTGACCGTAAGGGATGTCCCCATTGGCAAATCTCTGGTACAGCTGTGTCAGATGCCAGATGTGGGAATTGTGATAGCTTCCAGGACAGCCAGCACACATATTTATTATTATGCCCTGGGCATCACACATGACCTGGCAGTTGATGGAGGGGAAGCCCATGTGGTTCATGTAGACCCTACCCCGCTCACCAGGTGGTGCTTTGATGCGTATATGCATGCAGTCTGTAGCACCCACTACCTCAGGGTATTCTGCTACTTGGAACAGTTGCATATTGCTGACCAACGCCTCACGGGTGTTGGGGAAATATACGTGCTCACCAGCATGTACTGACATGACATTCGGGAACTGGTGGAGTACTCTGGAGGCTGATGGCTGTGCGATCCCCATCATATCCCCAGTTGGCCTTTGGAAGGTACCTGTAGCTAGTATTCTTAGGCCTACACATACCTTGGTATCCACTGGGATGGGTTCCCAACTGTCAGTTCTATGTGTCAGGCATGGCCGGCACAGTTCAACTATTTGCTGTAAGAGGTCCCTGTCCACCCTATAGCGCTCCACTATCTCCAGCTCATGTAGCCCATGGTAGGTTACCCTGGGTCTGTACACTCTTCTCCATCTCCTCACTTTGGCTTGGTCAACAGCATTCACATCCTCACCACCCTCAGCCTCTTCCATGTGTTGTATGATAGCTATTGCAGCCCTATCATTTTGTTGTTTTCTTTGTTAAAACTTCCCAGCTTGTATACATCAGTGGTGTAAAGTATGGGAAAGAACAGAGCTAAAGGTGTTTGCATAGTTTATAATAGTGTTCTTGGCTGGGCTGGTCTGCTGCCTGTATAATTGGCTGATTCTGATACATTTCACCTGCCAGCTATGCTAGTTCTCCTAGATTACCTTCCTACTGCTGTTTTCCCTTCTCATTGCCTTCATGTTTAAGCCCAGGGGCATGCCGCGCAAACTCAGTGCTCAAAGCTGCACAGAATTGCTATTTCCTGGTTTACTTTTTTTTCCCTTTAAAACCCAGTGTGCGGCACGCACACCCACTTAGGCAATGTAAAGTGTGCTAGACAACCTCAGACACACCCCTTGCTTAACTGTGCTAAGCTTGGATCAAACCCAAGTCACAGGGCTCAACTCCGTTTACAGTATTCCTGACACACACCCCTATGATGTCATCTAACTCCTAGGCTTGCACCAAGCTATTCCTGCTCTTACACAGTTGGGAGGTGACTAGCATGCAGGGGAAATCTGGGATTCACTATCATTCCCCTCATTTGCATAGGATTGCCTGCTAATGCATAGTTACATGTCCCACACTGAGCCTCCCCCCTTAGCAACCACTATTCACTGGCCATGTTGTTTTCTGCCTGCCATTGGGTATAATGGAAGAATAGTGATTTTAGTTAGAATGCTTATTTTAGGTTTATTTTCTTACCACCCCCAGATCCCATTTGTGCGCCACTGACCTACGCTTAAACGGCCGAGATTGACTAAAAAAATTTAGAATACATTTTTTTTCCAAGTGTTTTCCATGCCAATGGCCTTATAGTTGGCCATTGGCATGCTTTATACATGCTATCCACCCTTTATTTGGTTTTTCCAAGTGTTTTCCATGCCAATGGCCTTACAGTTGGCCATTGGCATGCTTTATACATGATACCCACCCTTTATTTGGAGCTGTCATGGCTCCATTTTGTAATTTGAGGAAATGTACTCCATTACTGGTGGAGTACATTTCTGCAGATTACAGTAGTCCCGCATGGCCGGTTTCTAGCTTCCTGGATCACAAATTCACCTCATTTGCATGAATTTCTCCTGCAAATGGGGTAATTTGCATACAAGGGCTGAGTCCGTGCTGGACTAGTGCAGGAGTGCTCGTGCATGCCCCTACAGGTTATTCCTGGATCGCACAGCAGACATATTGCCTGCTGGAGCACCTGCACTAATCCTGCATGCTGTGCAAGGCTTGCAGAATCCGGGGGAGTATGTTGGAAATGAGAATACAGATAGCAACTTTTATCTTATATGTTTTCAGGAATAAATGAATATATTAGTTTTAAATGTGTTCTTAAGGGTAGAAAAGTAAAACATTAGCTTTCATTTAATTATGTATTGCATGATCATGTGAGCAGTCATGAATTTTAGAAAGGTATAAGAGTTTGCTATTTGATTTGGACAATTGCTTGAGGATGTTTCTATAATACATGCATACAACTATTTCAAGCACAGGATTTAATGCCCATCTAGCCTGCCAATATACCAAAAACAGTTGTTCTCATAGTAAGTGTACAGGCTGTTTTTAAAAATATCTAAACTAGTGCTTACTTTAATGTAATTTGGTATTCTATTCCATATGTCAGCTGCTCTCTCAGAGAACCAATCTGTATAATTTTCATTCCTATAGAATATTCCACATAAGTTACCAGATGATTCTCTACCACATAACCCCAAGCATTCTCAGTGGTAATTCTCTCTAAATGCCCTATATATCTGAATAAGTTATCCTCTTAAATATCAATACGAGACACTGTACAAGTACAAATATTTTAGTATTTCATAATAACTTAAATGTTCACAATCATGGATGCCCTTGGTATATTTCTGATGTACTCTTTCCAGTTTACTCATGCTTGTTTTCTTATAAGGTTTCCATATTGTTATTCCCTACACAATTCTGGTTCTAATATAACTAACAAGCAAACATTTCTGATTTTCTAGACTTCATAAATCTTTTTATGCAGCCTATAGTTCTATAACTATTATTAATAAATTGGTTGATATGATTAGAAAAACACAAAGCTGGATCTACCCATATCCCCAAGTCCTTAAATGAATCTACACTTTCAATCACTGTGTGATGTATTACATATTCACCTATAAGTTTGTCTCCCAAGTCTCATATGCTTAGTTTTGATGTATCTATCAGTATGTTATTCTCCTGTGCCCAAATGGTTAATTTAGTCAACTACTTTTGTAGAGATGCCCTCTCTGTAACACATGTAATCAGTTTACCCAGTTTCAAGTCATCTGCATACAGACTGTAGAACACCTCAGATGAAAATTATAGATATGAAATACACATTCTAAACAGGTATGGGCCTAGGACAGAGCTCTGTGGGACACCCTAATTGTAACCAAGAATTTCACTGTCCAATTCCTGTAT
Organism: Protopterus annectens; assembly: GCF_019279795.1. Classification (NCBI taxonomy): domain Eukaryota; kingdom Metazoa; phylum Chordata; order Ceratodontiformes; family Protopteridae; genus Protopterus; species Protopterus annectens. The sequence goes on from NC_056746.1 coordinate 469,992,531, forward strand.
GATACTTGCCATGTCCTATTTGCAAGCCATGCAGCTATCCATCATATCAAGAGTGCATCAGCACCTAGTTGTTATCATGTTTTGTGTTTGATCCTATCAAGTGCTGAAGATAAATCTATATAAATTACATCAGAATTTTTCATTCGTAGCTGTTGTTATATTGTTATAGAACATCATTGTACAAGTGGTAATAGTTCTATTTTCAACATATGCATGCAGAAATATGGTTTCATATCTCAGCCTTTCCAATTCTGACAATAACTTGTCCAATATTACCTCCTGAAGTTGTGTGCCTAGATTTTGTTTTCGTTCAGTTTTGCTTTCAAAACTTTATGCATTCCTTCTATAGATTGTTCATTGAATGCAACACTCCAATTAGTTTAACAAAGGGACTGCTTTGTTTCCATATAATCTGTTATTAATCTTCTGTGCATCCGCTTAAATTTCAGTTTGGCAGAATTATCTAGCAACAAATTAACTTTTATAATCCCATGATCATTGCACATTGAAGATGGTAAAACTTAACATGAAGTAACAGTCATTTCATTAGGAACACAAACAATGTCTACTATGTCCCGTTCCCTGGTAAGGATTTTTTACAATCTAAAGCAATTGTTGTTCCTGAACATATATTGTAAATAATTTCCCTTACTAATGTTTTTGAATCAATATTCTAGTCTGTTTTAAGTAAATTTAAGTCCCCATCCAACAATTATTCTTCCCTTTTGTGTTACATGCAAGAATTGCATGAATTCCTCTAGGTCATGAACACTTGACTTTGGTGGTCTATATATTCAAATAACTGTTATATGTTTCAGGTTGTCTTCATTGTCACAGTTACACAGTCTATAGTACTGATGTTATCATTGAACGTATAATAATCACAGGTCTTATAACTGCCTTTAATCCCTATCATAACACCTCCACTTAATTTTTGGTAGAATGTCTGTTACAGTAAAAATAATTATACCCTGACATAACTGGTTTCCATTTATTGTTCTTTAACCGTGTTTCACAAACAATAACATCAATATTGTGGGAACATAGCAATATTTCTAGCCAGAAAACTCTATTATTAGTGTTCCCAGCATTAGCAACCATCAGAGATGCATCAGATATTGCTATCTGTGAAATGTTAAATTTTTTGACCTGGAAAAAATCCTGCCTTGTGTTTGTCAAATATTGTATAATATATACTGCAAATTTCTCTTCCCTGATCTTGACAAGTACACACCATCATGAGTGAATACATGTGTGTTCAAATTTAGGCTTGGATGCTCTACACATTTCCATTTTTTAAAACGGGACATTTTTTCATGTAGGTATTTATCCAGAAATTATTTCATTGACAGTGACATGACTCCTTTCTATATGTAATTTGTGAAAAATAAGTGCTAACAGCTGTACAGCTATGCTATCTAAGAGGGCTGCAAGTTCCCTACTAACAGACAGAGAGTTCTTTTGGATGAGATCATTTGTACCAACATGAATAAAAAAAAAAAAAGATCTGTACTTCCTTACATTAAGGCATTCTAAGGCCTGCCTCACATGCTGTATTTTTGCTCCTGTTAAGCATAACAGCATTGAGTGTTCATTATTCTCTCTGCAAATGTAAATATTAATTCCTCTAATAACTGATTCTTCAATTACAAGAATGTCTTTTCTGACCAGAAGAATCTTTAGCTTCTAATTCAGTAATATCTGCTCTATAATTTGTTACAAATGAATGATCTTCATCACCATCAGTCTTATTAATTCTACTGCCTTCATTGCTTATTACATTTGCAAGCATACAATTCTCATCCAGCTGGCTTTGTACATCCAGAGCTTAAACCATGTTATCAACATCTGTCTTCCTCTTTTTTCATACAGTAATGTTCTTCAATCGTACCAAGTTCAGTTTTGAATTCTTCCTTTTCACCTGCCCCTTGCCTCTTTTTTCCTACCTTCTCTTTTGGAAAATAAGGCCTTTTTCTGTAGACTGAAGGTTTTCTGACAGAAAAATGTTATCATTCCCTTTAATCTGTGAGCTACATAATAAAGAAGTACCCTTTTTAGTATGCATTCTCTTTGTCTTAAAGATATTTTCAGCTTTTTTTCTTTGCTATTTGGTGTGAACTTTCTCCTTTTCCTTTCTTTCTTGCTATCTTTTTTCTTTCTTTTTTCTTTTCGTCTATGTGCTCTGAATCCTCAAATTGCTGAATACTTATATCCAGAATTCCAAAGTTGCCAGTGGCATTATCTTGTTTCACAGGAGTGGAGTGATCTTAACAGAAAACAGACACATCCTTTCCTAAATGTGTTCTGTTCGCTCTTTGCTTAACATCATTTATCGCATCAGTCCAGTCATGGATATACATACCACCAGTGTTCCAAGCCGTGCCAATTGCAGAAGTGCAATTATCATCAGTAAGTCTAGATTTACTTCTAACAGTGATAAACAAATCATCCAGCCTTTGACATGAGGAACACAGATCACCAGTGTTATTAGGTGTTACTTTTTTAACAGTAAAAATCAGTAAATAACAAACCAAGACAGGATCATTTTGATAAGCTCTGGATTGTCCTCTCTGCAGTCTGTGTGAATTTATAGCTGACTAGGTCACATGGGATGGCTAGAGTTTGCCTAAGACCTATCCCTTTCTAACAAAAAACAATGAAAATTAAAGGTAAAACAACAAAATATAAATCAAACTAAATCTTCTTGTCTACAAGCCACCCCTTCCTTTCTATAAACTGAAAAACAGTGTATTAAAATAAATTATACATTCAAATAAAAGCTTATCTTACCAAACTACTGCACAGTCAATCACAAACCAATGCAGGATTGTTTAGATAAGCTCTGGATTGTCTGAGTTCAGAAGAAAGTGCTTGCTATAGTTTAATCAATATTTCTTTGCATTTTACAAGTTTCAATGAGCTGTTTCGCTTTTATGTTGAAAGATAAAGCATGGCAGAGAAAATTATGTTTGTGTCAGATTTTAGAAGGTGAAGAAGGATTTGACAATTTGAAGTTTATGAAAACCATGATAGTGCAAAACTACCACTATTGCCAGTTGCAATAGAGCTTACAGTTGTCCAAGAGTGATTCTGATTCAGTTTGTGACCTGGTATAAAATGAAGTATGTCTTATCACAACCTTAGTGACCTGGTGATAGGATAAGGGTTGATGGAGATCAGTGTTCAAGGACTGTGATTTCCCAGAGACTATGTTTTTCTGCTTCTTGTTCTCTAAAGTGTTCAATTTCATCTTCTCTGCTGCATTTATTACTGCTGTTTTTAGCCTGTTTAAATTTTAAGTGTTATTCTAAGCCTCTTAGTTTCAGTTTAAGCTCTTCGGCTTAGGCCTACCCCTTAGCTCTCCCTGGCCTCTCTTCCTCAGATTCTGACAAATATGGATGGACAGTTTCCCATGATTTCTCCTGCCAGCCTGGTCAATATGGGCATCCTGAGACAGTGTACCAATTGCCTCATGTACTACTACCACCCAGGAACACAATAAAATTACATAAAGAAGCTAGAGTCTGTGCTCTCTTCCTCACAAGCCAGTACATCTGACACTGAGAAGGCTGCCAACACAATCACTACACCTCAAACACCACCCACAATTACACAACACCCCCCCACATATGCGGAGGTCCACAACAAAAACAAATCCAATGAAAAGAGACCTCAGAGGCAAAAACACGTGAAAACTCTACAACTCTCCACACCACATACCATGCATAGTCCAAACACCAGTGTCTCACAGCCACTAAGGCCTAACCATAAACCCAACATATTAGTCATGGGAAACTCCATTGTGAAACACACAAATTTGCCTCTCACCAGGCTGGATAAGGAGAAAGTCATAGTTAGTTGTTTGTCAGGTGCCGGCATATCACACACACACACACACACACACACACACACACACACACACACACACACACACACACACACACACACACACACACACACACACACACACACACTCACTCAAGTCTCTCAACAGCAGGTACTGTTATGACTCTGTCATAGTCCATGTTGGGTGCGAATGACTTGAAATGTACCTCCCTGGACTATATGAAGAGAGACATGATTGTGCTTGCTGAATATGTGTCCCAGACAGGTATGTCCCTAGCCTTAAACAGCATTCTGCCATCACCCAGAATGATGCCTCAATACAAACAGAAATCAATTGACTTTAACAATTGGCTTAGCTTCTGGTGTCATTCCAGGGGGATTCAGTACCTGACAGCCTGGGAAGATATGATCAACAGACCACAATGCTTTGCTAGAGATGGCTTGCATCTGTCTCACTTGGGCTTCAGGCTTCTGGCAAAGGCCCTTGTCTCCCCCATAGTGTCTTTTTTAAGAAAAGTCATGAGGTCAATACTACCAACATAAATATTTCAACAAAATGCAAATTAAAGGTCATACTGCTAAATGCTAGGAGTTTAAACATGAAACTGAACTCATTGCAAACATTCTTAACCCTGGAAGATGCTGACATTTGTGCAGTCACAGAAAACAGGTTCAAAGCTGCGGAGAGCTCCCCAGCCTTACCTGGTTACTCATCCTATCACACATTCAGACCCAAAACTGTGGGCAGCAAAGCCAAAGGAGGTGGAGTTTCACTATATATTAAAGACACACACACTTCCAGGCTGGTCAAACAGTATGATGCACAGAAAGCACTCCAGGTGCAGTTAACCATTGACAGTACCCCTATTCAAATTATAGCTAGCTACAGGCCCCCAAATTCGACTCAAGATGCCCACTCCAAATATATGGACCTCTTCATATCTTTCAAGATTCAATCCTTTACCCTGATCCTGAGTGACTTTAATTAACCAACCATAGAGTGGAAAAACTACTCATGCCAGAACACAAATGGCCAGAGATTCCTTGATTTTATCAATACAAATGCCTTGGAACAGCTAGTTGATACCTCCAAGGAGGTGATAATATCTTGGACTTGTTATTAACCAACATAAGTAATCACTGCAGCACCCCCTACAGTGTCATACTGCCTGGTAAGATCCGACTGTAAAGCAGTCACTTTCAAAGTCACCATCTCCCCTGACCCCCCTCTAGTGAGGGTCAAACAAAAAAAACTTCTCCAAAGCTGATTACAACCTTCTGAGTGATGGTATAAACAGCTTCACAGCCCCCTCCCCAACTGTAGGAACTGGCATCAATGTCCAAATCTACACCAAAGTACTATACTAGGATTTATATAAATGCATTGAATCAGAAATATCCAACAGGACAAAATCATCCTCCACAAGGAAGAGTAAACCTGTCTGGTGGACATCTGCAATAAATAGACTATATAACAAAAGGAAACAAAGTACTGTCCAGCACCAAGAAGGAGCAGGTGCCAACTGGAAGCAATCTTTCATTACCCTGAACAAGCAAATAAGAGCACTAGTGAAATCCTCTAAAGCCAACTTCGAGTCTAAATTGGCCACATCGACTAAAGAATATCATAAGGCCTTCTGCACATATGTCCGTAATTTCAACCTACCTTGACCTGGCCAAAGCCTTCGACACTATTCCCCACTTGGGCATAATAGATACATTCTCTCAACTAGGCATCAACCCATATGTTATCAGATGGGTAGCAAACTGGCTCACTGATAGAACTCACTTAATCAAAATAGGGGAAGCCACATCAAGCAGTCGATCCATAACGAGTGGCATACCCCAGGGATTGGTCTTGGGGCCTCTGTTATTTGGGATATATTTCTATGAGGTACAGGCCAAAACCAGTGGGCTATAGATGACCAAGTTTGCAGATGACTGCAAGCTGGGCATAGTCATCAATTCCCTAAGTGATGTGGACGTCTTCCAAGAGGGTCTCACCCAAACAAATGATTGGTGCCAGAAACATGGCCTCAAGCTGAAAGCCAAAAATTGCATTATCATCCCCTTTGGGGAAAATCCCCACATATTATCACATTGATAACAATGTTCTAAATGCACAATCAGTAGTGAGGGACTTGGGCACCCAGGTTGATAGCAACTTGACTTTTGACCACCATGTTGCTTCCATTGTATGGAAAGCTTTCTACATAGCCCACCTCCTAAGTAATGGTATCTCATCCAGGGACAAACAGGTCATAACATCCCTGTATTCTTCCCTTATAAGGCCAATTATTGAGTACAACACTGCCTTCGGCATGTACCTCGCAAAGCACATGCAGCAGCTGGAAAGACCACAGAGGTTCCTCATCAGGAGAATCCAGGGCCTCAAACATCTACCTTACACAGATAGGCTAAAAGCCCTATCCCTCTACTCAGTTTCACACAGGCTCCTCAGGGGTGACCTCTGTTTGGCATATAAAGCAATCTCAGACCCCACCTTGATGGGACTGCTGCATATCCACAAGTCAAGCTTCACTCGAGCAACCCATACACATGAACTCAACCTGGTCTGTGATATCAGTAGGACATGGAGGGATAGATTTGCATCCCAGAGACCCCACATCTGTGGAATAGACTCCCTCTCCATGTCAAGCAGAGTACTTCATTATCCCTTTTTAAGTGCAACCTGGATAACTGGATGGGAAACAGAAAATACACCCCTGGGATTCCACCTGTGTCCCTGCTGGACAGGAGCTTTGGGTGCTGACTTGTCTAAACATGGGCTAAACTCTTGGCTAGGCTTATAAGGGTCTTGGCTAAGCTTATAAGGGCCTCAGGGTCAATAGCCTAGTAACCTTTGATCCTATGATCCTATGCAGTAGTGGACACACTTTGTACCTGCCATGAATGAATGCTGATGCATAAATTTAGACATCTAGATATCATTTCCAGTAATTACGAAAGTTTTTTTTTTTCGAACAGAGATGCATTTTTCACCTCGGATGTGTACTTGTGAACAGGTTGCAAGGACTGCAGCAGTTGTTAGATTAAATGAATGAGAAATATATGTTAGCATAACACAACAAAGGTAGTAAGTACTTTGATATTTTAGAACTAGATACAAAGTGGGAACAAGATATTGAATAAGGAGAAGGTGAAGCAGTTTTTACATGTACATTAAGACATTTTGTGATAGTAATAGAAAGGATACTTAGCTACTTGAGAGGACTTTGATCTTTTGGGAAAATTGTAGTAATGGTAGCCCATAACATTACAGTGAGAGGGTGCCGAATAATAGGATCACATGCCTCAATGGCACTCAATGCTACGTTTACTTTTCAAATGCAGGTACCCAGTAATATGTTTTAGGCTCCTATAATGAAGACTCTTCAAAGGCAAATGCACTGAAACAGTAGATTTTACACAGTGTGACATTCCTAAGCATGCAGATGTTAAGTAAACTGTAGGGCTCACAAAATTAAGAGTTTTCAGAGATTAAAATAGTGCTTAACTAATGGTGTATTAAAACAGCATGGCTATTTTTGAGATTGCATGTGTTAAACAAACTGCAAAGTTAAAATGTGTTCTTTTTGAAAAGGGAAAATTTTGAACACAAGTGAGTCGAAGATTTTATAGGGGGCTTGATACTCAGAATGAAGACAAGACTGGTATTAATGTTTTTCAGTATCATATAATGTTTTGAATTTATAAAATCACATTTTAGGAAACTGCATGCTGGTAATATCATTGCTATTACTGAAATTTGTGCAATGTGAAGATCTGCCATGTTTATTTCTTGTTTTATTTATTTACATTTCGGTTATCAGAGTATAATATTAACCACAGCATGACCAGCCAAAGGCTCAGCCTGGGTTACATCCAAAATAGTAGCAACAACAATGTACCAATTACAACTACATGTGGAACACAAAGGTAACACAACCTGGTCACAAAAAAGAGATACTATGTACACATTTTACATCATGAGAAGGTATACATTTGACAAGTAGAAAATTGGAATCAGAGCAGAAACAAGAAAAGAAGTGAGTAGCAGGATTAGCCTAGCAAATTGTATTTGGTAACACAGTTGTTGGATAAAGCAAGGCATACATAATAGTAAAGATACGTAGTCCAGTGGGACAGACGGACTGAGAAAAGTACATGTAAGATGACAGTAAGCGAGGAGAAAGAGAAACTATATACATATTTATAGGAAGCAGACACATTAGTGGTAATCAGTAGGGTAATGACATCAGTGGGGTGTTTTGCAAGGAACTAAAACTACGGCAGAGTGGTATTTATTACGTGCCATGTCCTGCAGTCTGACATTTGTGAACTGTGATATATTCTGAGTCCAAAAAAAGTAGTTAATTTTATATCTAAGTTTTGGAATGTGTTCCTGAAAATTAAGAGACTGGTTGAGCTAGATGCCTAGGTATCTGAAAGAAGTGGTGGCGTTGATAAGGTTTTATGCTGGTCACAAAGCTTGAAGGAGCTGAGACATAAAAACAAGTCTTTTCTTAGGACCAAAGAGCATATTTGATGGTTAAGGTGAAGCTTTTTGGAGGTATGACAGTGGTATAGGTCCAGAATGCCCAGAATGTCAGTTTGTAGTTGGGTTTGGATTACCTGTTGTACTGGATTGAATTTGTAGATTACCATGTCATCAACATATAAGAGAAGTTGTAACAGGAGTAGGACAAGGTGTAACATATTTATAGAAATAGAAAAGAGTAATTCATCAAGTATTGATCTCTGTATTACACCTGAATGAGTGTACGCAGTATTTGACAGAGAGGAGCAAATCTTCACAGTATAGGATGTGTTAGTCAGGAGGTCTTTGAACTTCAATGAGGCTTTAGTGCTGATGCCAATGTCTAAGTGGTGAGCTAGTAATATTGAATGGTTAACCATATCAAAGGGTCAGGTCATTGAAAATGACACTGGTAAGATTTCCATTATCCATGTTGGTGAGTATGTCATCTAATGGATTCCAGAGTGCCGAATCCATGTTGTTTGTCAGAAAGAAAATTACATTTTTTCAGATATTTAGTAAATTGGTTGCAATTGTTTTGTCGAGTATTTTGCAGACGATAGGAAGTACGGAAATGGACCAGTAGATGCTGGAGGAGAAGGGGTTTAGACCTTTAGGAACAGGTCTGAAGAACTCTGACTTCTAGATTGTGGGCATAATGTTAGTTCTGAGGCTAAACTTAAAGATATGTTTTAGGAGGTTATAATGTATTCTCTGCAGTGATAAAGAACCCAAGGGCACATATTGTCTGGCTCAGAAGGAGACCCAAGTGGGATCTGTTCAAGTAATGGAATAATATGCTTGGCACTGATTTTAGTAAAGTAGAATGGGGAACATACTCAGGGTAGTTTGGATATATTTAGAAAGGAGACAAAGAAATGTTGTGCATAGAGGGAAGGTTAGTGAATCCTTTCAGGAAGTCAGAAGTATGAAGATGCCAGCATGGACTTTCTTGGTCAACAAATGTTAAATAAAATACAAAATAAAATGACAGGTAATATGTCCTTGTGAGGTTAAGGCAACATTAGTTATAACAGTTTTCACATGATATGAGATTGAAAATGTAATACTGGTGTTTACAATGTTGGGATTTCGCATGTTGTATTATTTTAAACTTCTCCTCTAGTTGATGCTTTGTTATAATTCTCTTTCATGATGAATAATATAGAAGTGATGGTGTTAAATGTTATTTATTTTGTAGCTATTTTAAAGACTAAGTCTGTATGATTATTGATAATACTTCAATGTACTTTGAAAGCAACAGAATGTCATGATAATAAGAGGGGTACTGTATTCTTGAATTATGATGTGAAGGTCATGTTATCAATACGTAAGCTATGATTTTTCAATGGCTCATTGTTTATCTTATGACATACTCCCTAAATACATTTCTGTACTAGTCACAGCAAAATTTGATATGGAGGGTACACCAGAAGATTGTTAAAAATGTAAATAGTGTAGGAAAATAGCAGTATATCTATATACTTGTATATAGGTATATAGCTATATATATATATATAGAGAGAGAGAGAGAGAGAGAGAGGGAGTCACATTTTCTTCTGCTAATTGTTTAAAACCTTGTTTGTAACATCTCACATACTTGTCTGCCAATTGTTAATACTCTGTATAATTGAATTGCCAAAGGAGCTTTTTTTCTCTCCAGGTCTCTGCTTGTAAGATCCTATAGCTGATTGTTACTACTATTTGTTTTCTAGTCCTGAGGAGCTTTTCTCCCCGGGTCTCAGCCAGACTAATCCGGTTATCAAATGTAAAATAAATAAAATAAATAAATTAATTAATATGTATGTATGTATGTATATATATATATATATATATATATATATATATATATATATATATATATATGTATGTATGTATATATATATATATATATATATATATATATATATATATATATATATATATATTACATAATGCTTTATTAAGGGGCAATGCACAAGAGATCATACATTGAGAGAAGACCGCACACAAATGCAACATTGATCATGATCATAAGAAAACTTTTCAAATATATAAAGAAAGTCTTCTGTTCTCTGTTACAATATTTATGTTAATGTTACTAATTAAAAGTCAATGCTTCTTTAGAATTATCAGTCATGTCTGTACTGTAATATACCTTTTTGGCAAGAAACAAAAAGTGAAATAAATGCATCAGTTAAGCAGAGCACATATCTGCTTTATAACTTCTTACAACTGGTACACAGTAAAAATTAAAAAAGTGGTATCATTCTTGATGAGTATATGAAAAAGTGAAGAATGACACAGAGATATTACAATGCCTGTATATGGATAAAAAGCAGAGATCACCTAAGCTATTACAAGTGAATAAATAACTTGTTGCTCTCTTGCAACCGTCATACCCCTTATTATTTTAATATACTACCTTCCAGATGACATTATTTCAGAAAAGAAACAACTATATTATTTTCTTTTTAATTTCAAAAGTTTATTTTCTCTAAGTCATCATTATCTTGTGAGTTATTACATATAACTGGCAGTCAAATATGTGTGGTCTTGCAATAATGATTCAAAGTTTTTTTTATTCTACACTATGTGAATATATGGAAGATTCATTTACATAATACTAAACCTATACTATAGAACTACAATATTCTCTGCATTCAACCTATGGGGTATTTACTGTGGTCATCTTTCTTACCTTGGCCTTCTGTTATATGTCTCTAATTTGTGTGGCACTTCCAAACTATACCCATCCACTCTGAATGAAGATCTAGCAAAACCACAGTCATGTTATCAAGAAATATGGCACCTTAGTCTACACGCTGTTTACAGCATGGCTTCTACACCATTACCTAGGGCATAAAGATGTATTTATTTTCTCTTCACAATCAGTTAGACTGCTAATTCTTGATCTGAGAGTTATGGAATACATTTTGTACAACATTTTCTATTCTATGTAATGACTTTGTGAAAAGATTATGACTTTAGAGTGTACTTGACAATAACCTACTGTCATCAACCCAGCATGGGTTTAGACTAGGACATAGCACCACTACAGCTCTTATATCCTTCTATGACTCTGTCAGTTGGGCTCGTGATGCTGGGAAATGTGTCTCCTCTCTATTTCTTTAAATTTCCAAATCCTTTAATACCATCTCCCACCCTCTTCTTCTTAGAAAACTATCCAACATAGGTATCTCTCTTTCTACCCTACACTGGTTTTCCAATTACCTTACAGACAAGCAACACGCTACTAAGCAGCAACACTCTTTCTCTCCTTTTCTTAACACCACTACAGGTGCTCCACAAGGGTCCATCTTAGGGCCACTGCTATTCAGCATTTTCATCAATAACGTCTACTCTAGCCTCACTCAAGGGACAGTCATCCAACAGGCAGATGACTCTGCTATCATCTGCACTGCCAACTCCCCACCCAAACTTCAGAAGCTTACCCAGTCAGCTCTCAGCTTCACTGAAATATGGATGGCTAACAACCATCTAGTATTACATTATAAAAAGACTAAACTAATGTTTTCACCCCTAAGAAGACTATTACTATAAACATAGACACCTTCTCTATTCTCTCCCAAGATAACACCACCATTGTGGTTGTCACAAACTAAACTTCTAGGTGCCACCATAGATCAACACCTAACTTTTGACATGCATATTCACAACAACATTAAGAAACTACACCAGAAACTGGGCATACTATACTTACACAAAACATTCCTCAACTGCTCCTCTAAACTAGCCCTTGCCTCTTCCTTCCTGGTCCCCTCTCTTCTTTATGGTGCACCTCTCTTCACCAATATACATGCCTGTCTTAAACCAAACCACACTCTTGCTATAACAAAATTGCAAAGATCATCACCAATGGACGACATTTATCTCACCACTGCACCTCTTTTCGATTACTAAACTGGCTAGAACTTCCTCATCATCTGACACATATTCAGCTAACTACTGCACATAAACTAATATTTAACTCATCCAGCTGCCCTGCCCTTTCTAATCTATTTACAATATACCACCCAAATAGACCTCTCTGCTCTGAAAACCAAATGCTACTGCAGGTAGAGAAATCCAACCTCTTTACTAGTCAAATGCTCCACTCCCTTTCCACAGATAAACTATGGAACGCTCCCAACGTTCACTTAGATCCACTAGCAACACATCTATCTTTAAAAAATCTTTGAAACAACATCTCTCCTCCCAGTGGCGATGCTCATGTGTTAACTCCTCGCAACTCATAACCTGACTTTGTCTCTCCCATCCCTTCACACCTGACTTTGCATCTTCCCTACTTCTACTCCCACCTTTCCTTTCTCCATCATTTACTACCTTCTAAAACTTCACCTTTACTGCTTGGTTTATAATCCACTTCTGTATCCTTGTGTTCATGTATTATCAGTATATACTTTTAGACAAAGCTGCACTGCCTCTTTCTTTACCAGTAACTTTGTTGTACTGTCAGTAGGTGGACTTATGTACAGGTGCATTGCCTTTCTTTCTCTGTCAAAAACTGTTCACTGTTTAAAAATTGTAGTAATTGCTATTTGAGTTTTTCAATATGTATTGGGGCACATTGTGCATTGGCACACAGCCTCACAGCCTCACATTCTGTTCGATTCTGGGGTGCCTCCTGGGTTGTGTTGTGTTTGTGTTCTTGTGTTCGCGGCTGGGTTTCCTCCTCCGGTTCGGGTTTCCTCATCATTCAAGATATGCATCTGAGAATTTCTTTTCGGCCTCCGCTGAAAACAGGCACTGTGGAACCTAGTCGGACTTTCCCGGTCAACAAATGATAAATAAAATAAATAAAAAAATAAAAAAATGTGTTGTAGATATCACTGTGGAGCTTTTCTCCCCGGGCCTCTACTGTAATGGGCACTTTTCAGCCCAGTGGACCTTCCCACTAAACAAATGCAATAAATAAATAAATAAAATAATAGAGTCTCACTGTATGCATCTGTGTCTGAAACTTGACGACGATCTTCAGAAACTGTATGACATAAAACTTGGCATGCTAATTTTTAGGCCTGTCTTTTCAACCATGATTAAAGTACTTTAAGCTACTATCAAAGATAAGGGGACGGATGCTGTAAAGATTGGGGAATCCAGCACATTACACTAACATCAGAGAGAAACTTGCAGATAACATTGTAATATGTAAATTTAGTACAAGAAACTCAAAATAGCTTAGCACACAATGGAGTATTGCAGTATCAATGGCACACTAAACAAATCTACAAGTAATCTATAAGGAATGAAAAATGGTTGTCCAGTCACGTTGTACAGTAACAAAGTTATGGAATGATGATCACAATTCAAGCACTCTGATAGTTATACATACACACACACACACACACACACACACACACACACATATATATATATATATATATATATATATATATATATATATATATATATATATATATAAAACAGAATCTGTCCACTAAGGTTAAGGATGATTACAGAATATAACTGATGCAAAAAAAAAAATGCCAACTATCTCAATGTAAGCTGCTTGACATTCTCAACATATGTTTTCAGGAACAGACCCAGAAATGTCACAGACAGCAAAGGATGTTTTCATAATTCATCCACTTGCATAAGATACATGCTTCAAAGCTTCACTGCCATTTGTAATATAGATATATTGACAGCACTCTTTCCAGTAAGCTTAGAGACAAATACGGATATCTCCATAACACATATATTAATAAAATATGGCAGCTTAGGTTTACAGACTCTGATGTAATCAGTAAATTTTCTAATAAAAAAATTAAAGGAAAAGCACAATCCTGACCACATTGCCACAGGTAACATTTGCTGACAATGGTTTAGGGACTTGTGTGGGGAACACAAATAATGCATGCACTCCAGTAAAGTGGGACCCCCCTCTCACCCCCCAAAAGGGCCCATAACCATACCAGAAGAATGTAGAGTCCCTGAAATCACAGCCACTCAGGTTAAAACAGCCCTTTACAAAGCCAAAAACACAGCATCAATGGGACCGGACAGTGTCCCAGGCCGTGTCCTACACGAGCTCAAATATGAACTAACCCCTCACCTAAACACACTATTCAAACTCAGCCTCTCCACAGGCTACATACCCATAGAGTGACGCACATCAACGGATATTCCACTCCACAAAGGTGGAGCCACAACAGACCCCGGCAACTATCACCGTATAATCCTGACTTGCTTGGTCTGCAAGGCTATGGAGCACATCATCATGGAACTCATTAACAGAGACATTGGATACCTCCAAACACTGGACCCTACACAGTTTGGCTTTGTTAAGGGCAGATCATGCCTTCTAAACCTGGTGGACTTCTATGAGACAGTTACCTAGGCTATAGATGAGGGAAAGGTGGTACACACAGCCTACCTCGACCTCGCTAAGGCCTTTGACACCATTCTCCATTCTGCTATTATAGACATGCTCACCAGCCTGAACATAAACCCTTACATCACAAGATGGGTTGCCAACTGGCTCACGGACAGAACCCACATGGTGAAAGTTGTGGGAGCTAGGTCCGTCTCTAAACCGGTTGCAAGTGGTGTTCCCCAGGGCTCAGTCATAGGTCCCCTCCTGTTTGGCATATACTTCTCAGAGGTACAGGCAAGCACAGGAGGACTATGGCTGATGATGTTCACAGACAACTGCAAACTAGAGGATATAACTGACTCTCCGGCTGACACAGACATCCTCCAAAAGGGGCTCACTGAGATGGGTACCTGGTGTCAAAATCATGGCCTCAAGCTAAATGCCAAAAAGTGCATAGTCATCCCCTTTGGAAAAAACAAAGTACCCACAAACTACCACATAGGTGGTAGTCCCCTAAATACGGAAGACGTAATAAGGGATCTGGGGACCCAAGTAGATGGTAATCTCACCTTTGATAATCACATTGCCAAAGTGGTTAGAAAATCCTTCTACTTGGCCCACCTAATCACAAAAGGGTTCACATCCAGATCAAAAGAGGTCATTGTGCCCCTCTACTCATCAGACCCATCTTAGAGTACAATGCCCCATTTGGGATGTACCTTACAAGACACCTGCAACAGCTGGAAAGACCACAGACGTACCTCACCAAGGGGATCACTGGCCTCAAACAGATGCCCTATGCAGCTCGACTGAAGAAACACCAGTTGTACTCAGTTGCATACCACCTACTCAGAGGTGATCTCTGCCTGACATACAAGGCCATGTCCAACCCAGAATTGATGGACATGGTCCACCTAAAGAAAACCTTATCCCCTTGAGCCACACGCTCTAGGGATCTAAACCTCACCACAAAAATAAATAGGACATGCTGGAGGGATAGATTCCTGTCCCAGAGATTTCCCATGCTTTGGAACAAGATCCCAGTCTACATTAGGCAGAGATCCTCGCTAACACTCTTCAAAAGAAACCTTGATGAGTGGATGGGAAACAGAAAGTTTACCTCAGGGATCACTTCAGTGGTTCTGCTGGACAGAGGCACAGGGAACTAATCTAAGGGGAGGACGAAAGCCAACACATTCTGGCTAGGCTTATAAATGCCTTTAGGCAGATAGCCTAGTACCCACCTATGAACCTATGAACCTATGAGATAAAAAAGAAGATATGGGGTATTGACGAAGAACAGGGATACACAAGAGGGATGCTGGAATAGGAAAATCTAAGGGAAAATCAGAGGGGCATGGGTATCTTTTTTTTTGGGGGGGGGTGAGAATAGTCCTCATTTGTTTAGGAATAGAAGGAATGGCAAACATAGGGTAAGAATAAGAGCAGGATATTACAGCAGTTATACCTATAGAAAAATAGCATAACACAAGACAAGGTTGGAAAAAACAGTAAGGACAAGCCAGTTACACAGACAGCACATGGCACAATTCACAACATGGGCAATGGAAAGTTGACAAACAGAAGGCGGATGCATCCCAACCATGGTGAAATGCAGAACAACATATCTACCTATGAACTATCACATTACGACATGGCACACACTGTGTGGCAGTCATATATGGATGTGTGTGACCAATGGTAGTTGTGTGTTCTAGGGTGATAAAGTATTGCATATGGGTAAATAAACACACATCCAGTTAGTCTGTTAGCAGTGCAGGTGTAAGCCAAGCAACATCACAGATGAGAAAATGCAGGTCTAACAATGCTAGATGACTCCAGCAGAGGGCAGAATGAAACCTTTGATCATGAATGTGAAAGGCAGACAACCAAGCACAGTGCCA
Source organism: Protopterus annectens (assembly GCF_019279795.1). Classification (NCBI taxonomy): domain Eukaryota; kingdom Metazoa; phylum Chordata; order Ceratodontiformes; family Protopteridae; genus Protopterus; species Protopterus annectens. The sequence continues at coordinate 470,009,140 of NC_056746.1, forward strand.
AACAGAATACTGCAAAAAAGCAACAAAGGCTACTGCATACATGAGTAGGTGTACACAACCAAACAAGCATGTAATGGAATGTGTATGTGTCAAAGGAAAAACACAGGTGTAGATGTGTATGTATGTATGTCTATCAGTGGCATAAATGGAATGTACATGAAATCAAGGTCGATACTCATACATGCACCAATGACAAGTGACAAGAAAGTGACTTTGATAATGAATTAATTCCCATCATAGAGTTATTTTTAAATATAGGGTATCCACGTGAAATATTAGTTAATAGAGCTTTAGAAATTAAGAAGAGAAGAGCAGGTCATTTTCCGCCTATATTATCTAGAGGTTTAGTAATTACAGACCCCATCCCTCCCACCAATATTGTTAAGTCAGTACCCAGATGTGTTATAGACATGACAGTAGATAGTAAGAAAGGGATGTCAGTCATTAAAAGCAATTGGAAAGTAATTTCTGACAACAGTGATTTATATGATATTTTAGGAAAAGCACCATGTTTTGTATATAAGAGGGGAAACAATAACATCAAAAGTTTGTTGAAAAGCAGGACACTAAGCTATTTCTTCCTGTTAGTGACAGACCCAAAGGCATGTATAAATGTTTTAGTTACAAGATGTGTAGATACATACACAAAGGACCTTATATTAGTTTAAATCATGTAACTAACGCTATAAGTGTACCAGATAAATTTAGTTGTAATACCTCCAATATTATATATATTACATTGTGCTCTGGATATCCAGCCTATTATATAGGCACGACAATTAGGAATTTAAATACCCACTTAAAGGAAAATTATTATGCTATTAGGACTAAAGATACAAGCAATGCTTTATATAGGCACTCAGTAGATTGTACTTCCTATAAAAAGTTCACTTTTTCTATCTTAGAACATGTAGATAAAGATCTAAGGGGAAAAAATTCAAAAAACAGAGTTGAAAGGAGAGAAACATTATGGCAATTAAAACTGGGGCAGATCATCCCCCCCAGTTTAAATGAGATGGTTAACATTAAATATTTTTATCAGAAAGAAAACTGGTTATCTAATTTTTATAATTAAGTTTTCAAATGTGTTTTTAAAAAATGGAACAGTTTTTAATGAGTGATTTAATTAATGAGTTAATTAATTGGTTAATTGTTACTAAGGTGTGGTTTTATATATATATATATATATATATATATATATATATATATATATATATATATATATATATATATATATATATATCTTAGTTTGGAAAGTGATTTGTATTTCTGAAGAAGTCTGTCTGATGAAAGCGTTGAATAAAAGTGGTTAGGCTAAACGTTTGGTGGCCCACTGTTGCCTTCAGTGTTTTTTCATTATTTGGTGGTTTCATACACTGACACCTGGAATTATTTTTTTTTTTGATGTTGGTTTGGGTTCCATGGTATGTGTACCAGAGGATGAACTTCTTGATCTGACTTTGCATCCAATATTGGATAACCAAAATTCCTCCATGGAAGACATTATGAGTGTTTTGGGAGAATTACAAAAGTCGTTAACTACCCTTACTAGGAAGTTATTCCATAAGGACATGTCCATTGTAGGCAGTTCTATTAGTCCTGCTAATATTCACAACAATAAAGAAACTTGTGTGGTGAATAATAGAGGAAAGTTTACTGTTGCTACAAGAGAGGTACTGTACAAAGACATATCTTCTGTTTTGAACAGTTCTCTTAACCTTTTTTCACAAGTTAATTTGGTTAATTCCACCACCGAAGACAATAACGCTATAGAGCATCTCTTTGAAATAGAGAAAGGTCTTAAAAGATATAGAGTATTGGTGGTGGAAAACAAATATTTTGAACATTGTATTTCAAACAAAATAGTTCCTAAAGGGTTAAGTTTTTAAGGCTCCTAATGGTGTGCACAAAGACAAGCCTTTTTTCATGGGAGCTTGTTATTTTTTTTAACAATGCAGGTTTGGACTTTTTAAAGCTCCTCGTTAAACACAATACGAGCAGTGTTAATTCAATAAGAGCTGAACTGGACATTATAGATAATACAGTTAAAGAACTTGCAAGTCATCAAGATTATCAGATACAAATGTATTCTAAAATCTTGGATTCTGTTGATAAGCATGAACAGCTTATCATACAACATAAGATGAAAAAGATCGATCGAGATTTAAAAGAATACAATCAAGGTTTAGCTTATGTTATCAAATTACAGAAAAAGCAGAAATTATTTTCTTCATCTTATAAAAACACGGCTTCTACATACAGTTTGGTGTTGAAAAATAGTGCTGGTTCTTTAAATTCCTTAAATAAACATCCTACCAACATAGGGAAGATGTCAGAATTTATGCATTTACAAAATAGAGGTCCCTCTACGCCTAAGGTGAACAATGTGACTGCAACTAGCACTACGGTACAAACTAGAAATATTTCTGGTTAAAAAAACTTTGTAGAGACGATGAAGACTTCGGGAATGAAGCAAACTTGAGGAAAAAGTCATTTTCAGAAAAAATAGATTTATTGGCTCCCAAAGTAACTGCGGGTGCAAACATTTACAATTTGACTGATTTAAGTTTAACTGAACAGCATCATAAAGTTTTAGAGCTTGGTTTCAACTTTGTTCCAACAAAACGAGCTGATATAGCTAATACTTTGTTGGAACTCAAGCTTTATACAAGTAAATTGAACTTAATATACATTTTGAAGGATGTGCAAGTTAATATTTCAAATTGTATTAAAAAAGTCTACTTTTAATCCTGCTTTACATAATACTTTGAGAACTTTTGAAGCATTTTGTGAAAAAGATATTAGCACTGTTTTACATGAAAAAACTATGTTTTTTGTGCTTTAATTTAACTAAAGATGATAAGAAGACACTGCTAGAATTTACAAATGATAAAAATTTGCGTTTTATGAAGGTAGACAAGGGGGGAGGTATGGTTATTATGTATGCAGAAGATTACAACAAAACTATGGAAAGTATGTTGAACAACATTGATGAATATTGTGAAGTCACCTTTGATAATATTGAGAGAAGTTATAAATATGTTAAGTATATTTTGTATGATTATTTCATGAATGGTGACTTAGTTGAATTATACAATTTTTTAAATATTGATACACCAAGAATAGGTATACTATTTGGTATACTTAAAATACATAAGAACTGTACCCAGACTCCCTTTCAACCCATTGTTTCAGCTCCAGGAAGCATTACTGAAGGAATTTATTTGTACTTGGATAGTTTATTAAATCCTTTAGTACAAAAGTTACCCTCGTATATAAAAGATTCTTGGTACTTTTTGGAAGAAATAAGAAATTTTAGTCTTAAAAAAAAGTTTATAGAAGAGTTAAGTGATATTTTTTTTATCATGACAGTAGATGCAGTATCATTGTATACTTCTATACCATTAATTGAAGGTTTAGAGAATGTTTCCAATTTTTTATATAAGTACACCACATGGAGTAGTTCCTTTATTAAATTATGTAGCTTTCTCTTAGAATTCTGGTTAGAAAATATTTTTTTTGTGTTTAACAAGAAATATTATAAAGAACTGTGGGGTATTTCAATGGGGGCCACAGTAGCCCCTGCCTTCACAGGTTTAGTTATGGGATGGTGGGAGACAGATGTTTTGGCTAAGTTAACTTCATATTCTAAAGTGACTTTTTATTGAAGGTTTATTGATGATTTATTATTCATTGTCAAAGGATCTGTAGATGAGCATACACAGATTTTAGAGGAATTAAATGATAGTAGCAATTTTTTATCCTTTACGGTAGGAGAAGTTGGGCACAAAGTTAGTTATTTGGATGTGCAGCTAGAATGACATATGACTGTTAAATTGTTTTTTAGCAAAATCTACAGAATGCCTACATATAATAATAATTATTTACACTACCAAAGTAATCACCCAGTCTTTATGAAGCAACATATTCCTAAAGGGCAGTTTATAAGGGTGTCTCATATGATTAGTAAAGAAAGTGACTTTGACAGTGAATTAATTCACATCATAGAGTTATTTTTAAATAGAGGTTATCCGCATGAAATATTAATTAATATAGTTTTAGAAATTAAGAAGAGAAGAGCAGGTCATTTTCCACCTATATTATCTAGGGGTTTAGGTATTAAAGACCCCATCCCTCCCACCAATATTTTTAAGTTAGTACCCAGATGTGTTATAGACATGACAGTAGATAGTAAGAAAGGGATGGCAGCCATTAAAAACAATTGGAAAGTAATTTCTGCCAACAGTGATTTATATGATATTTTAGGAAAAGCACCATGTTTTGTATATAAGAGGGGAAATAATAACATGAAAAGTTTATTGGAAAGGCAAGACACTAAGCTATCTCTTCCTGTTAGTGACAGACCCAAAGGCATGTATAAATGTTTTAGTTGCAAGATGTGTAGATACATACACGAAAGACCTTATATTAGTTTAAATCATGTCACTAATACTATAAGTGTACCGGGTAGGATTTAGTTGTAATGCCTCCAATATTATATATACTGCATTGTGTTCTGGATGTCCAGCCTATTATATAGGCATGACAACTAGGAATTTAAGTAACCGTATAAAGGAACATTATTATGCTAAGGACAATAATGATAACAGCCACGATTCACCAAACTTGCTATAAGCACTCAAAAAGCAGTAGAACCAAAGTGTGCAAAAACACAACTATATCTTTAATGCTTTCGTCAGAATATAACAAAGACTTCTTCAGAATGCTAGAATCAATGACCACGTATATCTTAAATACTTATTCAGTCATGTGATAAAATAATCAAATAAAAGCCCAACTGATACATTTAAAAACAAAGTGAACTCTCTTAAAGACATAAAACAAAAGAACTTGTATATTAAAATTGAAACATAGCAGCAACATGTTAAATAACCACAACAAAAAAAGCTGGAACAAACATTAATTGTGCTTAACTTTCCGAAGGTAATAAGAATAACTACACCCTATATGAACACAGTTTTAAAAAACTGACTATAGACATACCATCATTTAAGCCAGGTGCACATAAGGTATTTAACCTAATCTGCCAACATAGCTCTTTAAAATCTAACAAGTCTTCCCAAGGTCCTCCTCTAGGGTCCTGTGGGACTTTTTCAATGACAACAAATTTGAAACAATGTGAAGAATTATTCTCAATATAGTGCACTGTTTTTGTTTTTATTTTTGATGTCTCTAGCATGCTCATACATTCATTCTTTAAGTTTTCTCTTGGTCTTGCCAATATAAAAACCAGAACAAGCCTCACACAAAGCTGCATAAACAACTCCCACATTGTCACAAGTGAAATTTCCTGCTATTTTAATGTAAAAATTGTTAATTTTGATCTTATTTACTAATTTAACTAGTGGACCTTGAGAACAAAATCCACATTTTTTCATTCCTGTAGCCTTTTCTTTTATGGTACACTGTCCTTTCTTTTCTAACAGTTGTTTGAGTGTATACCCTTTTCTAAATACAATGCTGGGTTTAGAACCTAATTTTTCCATAATTCCATCAAAACCCTGAAAAATATGCCAATTCTTGTTTAGAATGTAAGATAAAAAATGGAGATCTACACTAAATCTAGTAACAAAAGAACAAATATAGTCCTTATGAACTGTTAGTTTTTCTTGTTCATAGTGACTATCTACCAAAATACTTTTTTTGCCATAATTCAAAATCGGTACTATAATATCTTTTTACCTTTTAGTACCTACTTCATTAAAAGAATTGTCCAAAAGTTCTAACGGATTATCTTGGGATGAAAACATATCCAGAAGTAGATGACATTGAACCAAAAAATCTTTATCTTTTGTAACCATATGGGCTAATCTAATAAATTGCCCTTTAACCAAGTTCTTCTTTACATGCAAGGGATGACTGCTGTTATAATGCAGTAAGCTGTTACTATAAGTTGATTTTCTAAATAGATTGCTTACGAAGCAGTTATTCTCCTTTCTGATAGTGACATCTAAATAATTAATACTGTCCCTGCAATATGTATGATTGAATTTCAGGAACTCTGTAATATTGTTAATGTAGTTCATAAAATCGTGAATTGCTGTCTCATCACCTGTCTATAAAAAAACAAATCATCTATATAATGCAAATAAATAATCCATTTCTCAGCAAATGAAGAATTAAATAAATATTTGCACTCCCACATTAACATAACAATATTTGCAAAAGTGGGGGTACATATCACCCCCATTGCCACACTCATTTTTTGATGAAAAAACTGACCTTTAAAATAAATAAAATTGTTTTTTAACATAATGTCCATCAGAGTAACCAGAATGAGTACCTGGTTATTGGTAAACAATAAGCTACCATAAAGAAATTCTTCAAACCACTCAATACCAATATTGTGTGGGATAGAACTATATAGGTTAACTACATCAACAGTCAGAAAAGAAGCATTTTTATCATAATGTAATTCATTTAGTTTTTTCAAAAAATGCCAAGAATCTATACATATGTGCTCTTTCTTTTTCAGGACTTCTTTAATTATGTGATCCAAATACTTTCCTATAAATTCCATTTTTGAGCCATTACCAATGACAATGGGCCTCATAGGAGGGTCCAATTTATCTTTGTGTATCTTCGGAATACCAAAGATACATGGTGTTCTAGGATATTTAACTAATAGAAATTCTAGCAACCTGCCATCTATTAACTCTTGGTCATACAAATCTTGTAAAGCCATATCAATTCTTTGGTATGAAACATTCATAAACCTTTTAGAAACTTCTTCATATGTACTATCTTCTAACAACGGTGTGTTAATTCTGTTGATGTAGTCAACTTTAGACATTAGTACCACGCCCCCTCCCTTATCTGGCTTCATTATGGGAATTGAAGTGTTTTTAATCAGTTCATTTAACAATTGACTTTCTGTATTTGATAAATTGTGTGTCATGTTACCAACTAACATTGCTCGAAAATCATAATCGCATAATTTCTCAAATACTGTCAAACAATGTATTAAGGGAGGATTGAAAAGACTATTTTTTGTGAAAGGAATAGTTGTCATCATTAGTGGCATTGTTGCTAAACATTAAACGAAAATTTAAATTTCTCACAAACATTTTTAGGTCTAAAATAACTTCAACTAAATCAGAGCGTCTTGCAGGCACAAAGTTTAAGCCCTTACATAAGAAATTCACAATTTTCTCATCAAAAAGATACGTAGTGAAATTGGAAACAGTAAAGTCACCTTTGGAGATGGTAATTTCCGTGACATGCTCACAGTTGAAATTGTGTGCACCATTGTACTCTTCTGACAGCGCAACAAATGCATCAAGGGTTTCAGCTTGCAGCCCTCGAAAATCATCTTGAGTGTCAAATAAATTAATTAACTCTGTACCAATTACTTCCAATACTGTTGTTGTCTGTTGTGGAAGGGCTGCTGATTCTGATACCCTCTCCCTTGTCGATACCGTGGTGGCCTGTAGTCTGCTTGTTGCGCTTGATTCCATATCCTCGAAGATCTCCTTGGAATGCCCTGCCCTAAAGGGGCTTGTTCATTACATGGCGCATTAGTAGTAATGTCCTGCCCATTCGTATTGTTATGATCAGAACCTGGATTAGCTGAAGCCTGTGCTGGTTTGGGATATGCCAAACCAGACGCATATGCATTGATGTCCCTTATGGTTTTGTATGCCCCCAGTGATTTTATCAGTGTTGTCAAACACATTCTTATACTTAGACACATTGTGTTCCAAAAAGTAAATTGTTACATATAGTTTTATCTAAATCAGACAGCTCTTTCTGCAAAATTTCTATGTTATTGTGATTATGTTTCATTAAGATATCAAGCAATTCCATGCCTTGTCTGTCAAACAGTGCAAGAAGTTCAAGGTAAAGTGGTGAGTTGTGTACAAGCCATGTAGGGTACTTCCAGTGCCTAAGACCCTTCGGCACCACTTAGTTTTTGATACATTCTAGAAAATAGGCATTTTCTAGCTGTAACTTTCTGCACTTAAGTAATTTTGATTCAAACATGCTCAAGGATTGCTGAAATGTACAAGTACCATGGTTATTGCTTCTTCCACTCATAAACAAAAAATCTTTCTGTAACCAGTCTGTTACATTCTGCCTCACAAGTGAGCAGTTATTAGTACCTTGTATATTAGGAGTATTCAAACATGAGTCAGACAAATTCGGACTTGGTTTATGAATGTTTCATACCAAAGAATTGATATGGCTTTACAAGATTTGTATGACCAAGAGTTAATAGATGGCAGGTTGCTAGAATTTTTAGTAGTTAAATATCCTAGAACACCGTGTTTCTTTGGTATTCCGAAGATACACAAAGATAAATTGGACCCTCCTATGAGGCCCATTGTTAGTACTAATGGCTCAAAAATGGAATTTATAGGAAAGTATTTGGATCACATACGTAAAGAAGTCCTGAAAAAAGAACAGCACATATGCATAGATTCTTGGCATTTTTTGAAAAAACTAAATGAATTACATTATGATAAGAATGTTTCTTTTTTGACTGTTGATGTAGTTAACCTATATAGTTCTATCCTACACAATATTGGTATTGAGTGGTTTGAAGAATTTCTGTATGGTAGTTTATTGTTTACCAATAACCAGGTACTCATTCTGGTTACTCTGATGGACATTATGTTAAAGAACAATTTTATTTATTTTGAAGGTCAGTTTTTTCATCAAAAAATGGGTGTGGCAATCGGGGAGATATGTGTCCCCATTTTTGCAAATATTGTTATGTTAATGTGGGAGCGCAAATATTCATTTAATTATTCATTTGCTGAGAAATGGATTCTTTATTTGCGTTATATAGATGATTTGCTTTTTTATGGACAGGTGATGAGACAGCAATTCACGATTTTATGAACTACATTAACAATATTACAGAGTTCCTGAAATTCAATCATACATATTGCAGGGACAGTATTAATTATTTAGATGTCACTATCAGAAAGGAGAATAACTGCTTCGTAAGCAATTTATTTAGAAAACCAACTTATAGTAACAGCTTACTGCATTATAACAGCAGTCATCCCTTGCATGTAAAGAAGAACTTGGTTAAAGGGCAATTTATTAGATTAGCCCGTATGGTTACGAAAGATAAAGATTTTTTGGCTCAATGTCATCTACTGCTGGATATGTTTTCATCCCAAGATTATCCGTTAGAACTTTTGGACAATTCTTTTAATGAAGTAGTAGTAAAGGGGAAAAATATATTATAGTACTGATTCTGAATTATGGCAAAAAAGTATTTTGGTAGATAGTCACTATGAACAAGAAAAACTAACAGTTCAGAAGGACTATATTTGTTCTTTTGTTACTAGATTTAGTGTAGATCACCATTTTTATCTTACATTCTAAACAAGAATCGGCATATTTTTCAGTATTTTGATGGAATTATGGAAAAATTAGGTTCTAAACCTAGCACTGTATTTAGAAAAGGGTAAATGCTCAAACAACTGTTAGAAAAGAAAGGACAGTGTACCATAAAAGAAAAGGCTACAGAAATGAAAAAAATGTGGCTTTTGTTCTCAATGTCCACTAGTTAAATTAGTAAATAAGATCAAAATTAACAATTTTGGACCCTAGAGGAGGACCTTGGGAAGACTTGTTAGATTTTAAAGAGCTATGTTGACAGATTTGGTTAAATGCCTTATGTGCACCTGGTTTAAATGATGGTATGTCTATAGTCAGTTTTTTAAAACTGCACTCATATAGAGTGTTGTTATTACCTTCGGAAAGTTAGGCACAATTAATGTTTGTGCCAGCTTTTTTTGTTGTTGTTATTTAACATTTTGCTGCTGTGTTTCAGTTTTAATATACAAGTTTGTTTGTTTTATGTCTTTAAGAGGGTTCACTTTGTTTTTAAATGCATCAGTTGGGCTTTTATTGGATTATTTTATCACATGACTGATTGAATGTAAGCATTTAAGATATATGTGGTCATTGATTCTAGCATTCTGAAGAAGTCTTTGTTATATTCTGACGAAAGAGCTAAAATAAATTTGTGTTTTTGCACTTTGATTCTACTGCTTTTTGAGTGCTTATAGCAAGTTTGGTGATTAGTGGCTGTTATCAGTATTGTTCTTAGTCTTCATTGGGGTTACTGGTTTGTGTAACATTATTATGCTATTAGGGCTAAAGATACAAACAATGCTTTATATAGATACTCAGTAGATTGCACTTCCTATAAAAAGTTCACTTTTTCTATCTTAAAAAAATCTAAGGGGAGGAAATTCAAAAATCAGAGTTGAAAAGAGAGAAATGTTATGGCAATTAAAACTGGGGGCAGATCATCCCCCCCCCGGTTTAAATGAGATGTTTAACATTAAGTGTTTTTTTTTTATCAGAAAGAAAACTGGTTATCTAATTTTTATAATTAAGTTTTCAAAAGTGTTTTTTAAAAATGGAACAGGTTTTAATGGGTGAGTTAATTAATGAGTTCATTAATTTGTTAATTATTACTAAGGTGTGGTTTTACTATATATAAATGTATTAGTTTGGAAAATGATTTGTATTTCTTAAGAAGTCTGTCTGATGAAAGCGTTGAATTAAAGTGGTTACACTAAAAGTTTGGTGGTCCTCTGTTGTCTTCAGTGTTTTTTCATTATTTGGTGGTTTCATACACTGACAGCTGGAATTATTTGTTTTTTTTGAACATGTAATAATATGTTCAAAAATGTAGCAGTACAGTATAATAAATAAAGCAGGTCGTGTTCCTGGATGTGAAAAAGCTACACTGGGTAACACACAAGTGTAATGAGAACAATAATGTAATGCAAGCATTAGCCAGCACTTGTGTGCACATGTCCTGCATTGTAAAATGGCCATACAATTGGCACATGTTCACTGTGTCAAATTAATACACAGCAATGGTCATTAGTTGCAACAAAGGTAAACATATCTGCAAAAAATAAGAGTGAAATATGAAGGTGAAAGGGAGGTGTACTACCTGGGACCACATCAGGGTAAAGCAGGACAAGGTAAGTTGACCCAATGCAAATGCATGTACATAACAGATAGGGTGCTGCAGAAGCCAAACAGAGATTTATTTAACTAAATGGAAAATGTATGTCAAATGGACAGATTGAAAGCTGATGTCCACAGAATTGGACATGTTTAAAACACACATACACAGTAATATATAATCATGTCACATCAGCATGCATAGGGAAGGAAGCTAAGAATTACGAGCATATACTCATATATTGTCATGCAAATGTCAATTAAAGAAACAAAGGTGTATGTCAACCATCCTGCTCACTATGGGGCAGAGGATACTCCTGTGAGCATCATTACAGCGCATCAGCAGTAACTCACTCAATGCTCACATGTCAAAGGTACATTCTTGTATCAGTATGTATTTGACTATGTGCACACACACACACATGCATTAATGTGTACAACTACTTGCAGAAGTTGTAAATCGATGTCATTATGTAATGGATGCAGTCAGAAATGCTACATACAACAAACATAGCATAATGTACTGTTAAAGAATGTGTTATCTGTAACACATTGCTGTTTGATGTAGTCAGAAAAGGAGGACTGTGCATATACAGGATATACCTGTATATGATCTCATATGGCATTAGTATTGCCAACCCATAACACACAACACTTCATGGCAGTAGGACATCATGACAACTGTCATCCAAAAGACGTGTAATGACATGTCAGTTTGTTGCACATTCCTGGTATGGCAAAATACAATTCCAAGACATATCACACTATTGGTGATGGAGTATGGACAATATATGTTTTCTGTAATTTTCCCAAGTAAAACACATGCATACAGGCTACCTCTTGCAGCACTAGCTGCAGCTTAACTGCCACAGTGCGTGGACAGTTGAATGTGGGAGGAAAATATACTGTGTTAATGCGTGTCATGCATGTATTGCAACAGAATTAAATGTCACATAACAATAACACATAAGCATGACAGATACATGTTATGCATGCACAGGAGTACATATACAGTCCAATCAATGAAATGGCAATTACCATGTTGGCAGCATAACACAAATGGAGCACACAAATGATACTTATGGACTAGCGGAACCAAACTGATGGGGCTCAGACTCCCGATTGACCTCATGGGCTATTGTCCTGAAAGAATCCCACATAGCCCATGCCATATCCTTTAAGAAGGACCCCATCATGTCCCTCATCTGTGCTCAGAACACATTAGTCATGGCCTCCCAAATTTCCTCACAGTAATTGCCTCAGTTCCAGATGTGTCATCATTTCCTCTGGGTGCAGGCATGACAGCTTGGGCAGGAGCAGGTCCCAGTTCCCCCTCTTCATCATCATCATTGTCGCCATCATCCTTGAAAGATATCTGGTAGCAGCCTGGCATGTGTTCATAGGCCCAATGCTCTGTCAAGATTAATTTCAAAACACAATAGAATAAAAAGGCAAATGTCTATGATGCAAAATGATCCCATGAATATCGTAGCACAATAGAATATAACTATGATGATAACATGCATTTACACAAGTATTGGCAAACCTATGCTAGAAATGTACATCTACAAAAACACTCAAGGTGTTGAAGCCAGATGCATTACCAAAGTTGAATTAAAGGGCATACCACACAATCTGCAAACAGGAGTGCAAACACTGATACAGCAGATGTACACTCATTTTGCAAACAGGCAAGCTACATATAATAGATGATGCACAGGAAACCATACATACATGTATGCCAACACTCAAAACACATAGACTGATATGCAAAACAGCCACTGCCTAGTGTGACAAATATACCAACCAACTATTATTTAGGTTGTGCAGTACAATTTAAAACTGTGCACTGAGAGAATGACAACTGCTACATGAAAGTTCAACATTTTTAGATTTCAATCACAGTTGTAAGCGCAGATATCATGTGATGATTTCACTTACCTTATTGATGCATGATGGGTATTGCAGCATTCTAATCCATATACATGTTATTATGAAAAATACAGGTCTGTAAACAGTGGAAGATGCATTTCATTTCATAAAACAGGAAAAATAATACACATACCTCTCTCTCTCTGTTGCTCCTCAAGCCTGTGCATCTGCTCGATGCACATGGCTCGGGTCCTTCTGCTTTCCCACCTGCCTGAAAACATAAAATAGAATGTATGAATGATGCCTTTCTCAAATAACAATGATATACATTTCTTAGCACAGTTTCTAGACATTTATTTCTAAAGAACATCAGATAATGCTGTTATTATGTAATGCTGTATCTGCTTACCCTTGGAGCTTTTCTCCCCGGGCCTCCGCTGAAAATGGGCATGCATCCAGCCGGACTATCCCAGTCAACAAATGCAAAATAAAATAAAAATAAAATAAATAATCACAGCACATATTTCACAGTGTTACTTACAGGTGTTAAAATCTTTAAATACAGATTAGAAGACATGAGATTCAAACCTGTAAATATAATCTACATCCAAAAATCTAACCTTGCAAGCTTCCTACCTATCTAAGACATCTTACTGAGACAGGGATTTTGAATGTAGTGAAAAGACTTCTTTTTATGACATCATCTGGATGAGGGATAGTCAACTAATAAGGATCTTTTCTTAGGATTTCAAAATATGAACATGTGTTTTCATGTTACTAAACAGTCTGAAAATTTCATTTATGTCAGCACTGTGTTCAGAAACATTAACAGTAATGGAAAACATCCATTCCTCAGATGGTGGGACAGTGTCATGCAGCATACAGCTTCTGTGAACAGAACTATACAAGTTGCTGTATGTAAGAGACACAGTAATGCATGTGTTTGGATCATGATATTAATTGCCAAAGTGGCATCACTAAAAAAAATATACATCTACCCTGTTATGCATTTTAACTGTTAGTCTATCCATCCCACTCCCTCTAAAGATGAGGATGATGTTGTTAATGAATTGAATGTAATATTGCATGATAAAACAAACCTCGATAGCACTTTTCCAAAGTATACAATATTAGCCAAATAATTGCTTAGACATAACAGTTTTATCAACTTTTATTGACCCTGCAGTTAAATAGCTGATGTTACAGAACATTACAGATTGCAGATATGTTTGTAGTAATTCTATGAATAACCAATGTCTTCGCAAGCATGCTCAAAATATACATTGATGTCAATAAGTGGAATATGCTTCTCTAAATAAATGCTTTGGGTAGATTAAAGCAGTATAACACTTTCAGATGTATTTCCCCTCTCTGGATTTGAGCACACAGCATGCCAAAATGAAGACAAACTGGCCTGTTTCCTTAGAGCATGCTAACAGCCAGTGCAGATTACTCCCAAATAAAGAAGTACTGCTGTACAAACCTTGTTGTTAGGAAGCTGATGCTATCAGAGCATTATCAATTTTGAGCATATTCATAGGAATGAAGCTGGAATTCAATGACTAACTCAGTTATTCATAAGCATGCACAACTGAAACATTAATATCAAGTTTTGGAATATGCTTCCCCAAAGGAATGCTTTGAGAGAATTAAGCCAATATAACAGTTACAGATATTTGTTTCCCCTATATGGATTGGAACCCACAACAAGCCAAAATTAAGACTTCTTAGTAATTTGTTTTACAGACAAGGCTAACAGCAAGCACTCAACTTTAGGAAACAGATACTGCAAGTGTTTATTAGAAGTCCTGTGGCAAGTGGATAAATACATAAACTGCAACAATGTGTTGGACCTTTTATTGTACAGAAGTAACACAGCTATCAACACATAACTGGAAACATATGTATAAGCAGTTTTGACAGTCACTCATTTGCAGCTTAAATAAATGTGTCTGTGTACTTTCTTAGGAGAAATGAATGAATTAATGAAATTCTGCATGTGTTTTTATTCCAATGTATAATGGTGGAGTAGGTGATTCTTTGGTACTATAATGGAAAACTACAAAGTGCACAGTCATCCACAGCCTAGGTGCTATAGAGGTTAATGATGCATGATGACAGTAGTTATGTCAAATGATGTCATTTGATGTTGTAAAACATATATATATCTAAAAGGTTGTAATTATGGATATTATATACATTATTAAATAAAATAGCAACATGGGAATCAAACCCACAGCTATCACAGCAACATTTAACAAATCTACTTAACTGTAGCAGCTAGTAAATGGTTATAAAAACATATATCTGTAAAATCCATAGGAATACTCAGGCATGTGTAGAATATTAACACTTACTGTAGGGATCTAGGGGCTGCCTCTGCACCTCCACAACCCTTAGAAGTAGATCCTCCATGTCACTCTGATGCAGGTCATCATAGCAGTGGCAAACATGTACTCAAGTGTGGTAGGTTCCTGTCCTCCTTTGATGCTCCCTTGTGATATGGTTCCATATGTCTATCATGGCAAAGTTCCTGTGTCTGGCTCTCATCCTGTGCTCCAATCCAGCATACACACTTAACATCTGGGTCATCCCCCTGTCAGTCCAGTTGGATGCACAGACATGTCTCAGCCTCCCTGAACTAGTCATCACAATCCTCAAACTGAAGAAGTCTGGAAAGTACAAAAGGAGAGAAATGCTCACTGAGGTACCACTCAGTTCACAGTTAGCAATTGTCTGATCAGTAAATGTATCAACATTGATATTTTAAAGTGGCACCAACGTCATGTTTCAGACCACTGAAATATAACAGGCATGTACAACAAATAGCATAATTTATCGATACCTATTGGGTGTTTATGTGTAAACCTGGGTGTTACAATGCATAAAGCCAATTTACATGGAGGTGCAAAAATGGTTCCAAAAACTTGAATTTTAATAAAACTCATTAATCATGTGTGGTGCAAAGAGTACTTAAAGGTGAGTGCCCATTAGGTGCACTTTGATTCTATGATTGGGAATGAAAAAACATCAGCAATTGGTAGAGTTTCTGTTTTGGCTATTAGTATATCTCTTCAAGTCATTCATTTCCAAAGGTACCTGGTTAAATTAATTCTTACTCAAAATGTTATCTTCAACAGAAGCTGTTATAAGTTACTGGAGAGATGTTGTTTTAAACTTTATATATACAGGTATTGTTATTTAAAACAAGTGATTTTAATCCTATTTGCAATTGTATAGACAGACTTATAATGCATATGTTAACAGCATATGAAGGCTTATTTACAGATCATCCCTAATTCTTACTGATGATTCCTTGCATTCTGTGGTATAACTATGGAAACCTATGGATTCCAACACTACCAGTATCCATTGTATTTGATGTTGATATTACAGATATTTCTTAATTCATGTTTCCTAACAAAACTGTTAAAATATGTGCTCTTGCTGTTATGGATATTTCTTCAATGATGCTTCTTAACAAAGATGTTATAACTTCTGACTCAATATACTAAGGATCTGTACTGTCTATGGCCTGACTAAGGATCCCGAGGTTTTCTGACACTTTACATAAGTTGTTAAATTGTTACTTGCTGTAGTATTTAAAACAATGCAAACAGATTCATCTGGTATGATGCTGTTGTCTTTGGACATCCATTTAACATATATGTAGTGTTAGGGGTTCTAATTCCACTCATGAGCTGTAGAGATATTGCAAGTTATATTAATTTTGCAAATGATATGCATGAAGGCATTGTTGTTGCTCTTTATATGTCACTTTAATTTTTATTACAGTATTATACAGACCTTTGCACTGCACAGGAATGCATAGTGTTTATGTTGACATATGCTGTTCACAAAATCAAATACTTAAATAGGCTCAAACAGAAATATTACCAGTGCTTATCACTATCTTTCAGATGGTCAGCTTTCCTAGGGGTGACAATTTCCATCCCCAGGAAAATGACATCATAATTGATGATCTCCAGCAACATGGGTTTGGGGACATGAAATGTGGACTGACCTCACCAACATGATCAATGCAGTTGGAGGCCACAATCAATCCACTGATGCCTGTAGATGACCATTCATACAGCTAATATTGTGAGACATCATGCAAAATTGAAGAAGGCCACTGGTGGTAGACCACCGTCAACCCCCTGATGACATCACAATATTTCCAGACTGACTGCATACAGCAAGAGGGGAGTAATGCACACCTGGTGGTGGGACTGAAGCTGGAATTCCAGGCCAAACATGTATGTCTTTCTTTCTATTACACAACTGCAAATTGAGACAATCACCACATATTGCTGTAGCATGCATATTCATGTAATGTTGATTTTGATTTACAAAACGTAAGTCTCATGACATGTACTGATACAATTGAAGTACAGACAGAGCAGTACAAGCAAAATTTGCAATGCTGTTTGCATTAATATTCACAGGTCAAGGTACTTCAGGACTAAATCAGGATTTGTCAGGTGAGTGTCCCCATGCTGTTACTGTGACTAGTTTCTTATTATTGCCTCAGTTTATTTCATGGCACTGCTGTTTACTGTGATATTGTTATTTACCTAACATTTTACACTACAGGCACATCCAGTACAGGCCCGAGTCAGGCAGATTCAAGTGCAGACAGGCGAAGTATATTACAGCAAACTTGTCATAGCTTGCATCAATGTGTAGCACACATGTGATACACGACACTTAACACAGACCCAGCTGGTATACGGTTGCAATGTCCATCACATGAGTATTTGCAGTCCATGTTACTGTGTTGGATATGTGATGCTGTCAGTATTGCTTTTGCTAAATGCATGACTGTGCGGTCTTTCTTTTTACTTTCCCAATGCAGGATTCACAGTACAACCCACAACATCTCTGCAGCAGGAGTCTGTCAGTGGGAATCTATTAAGTATGTTTCATACCTGTCATTACTGCTAATCCTGTTGTTGTTTTCCATTTAGACTGTGTCCTTATTCCCATTCCTAGGCCAGTCTGCATCAACGGCATTGTGTGCACATATAAGTGGTATGTGCATGTCACACCTTCTTTATATTTTAACTGTGCTCACCTGGTTAGTAAGGTCAATGATGTGATCACTAATGCTGTTTTTCCCCACAATAGTTGAAGTTCATTCCTCTTCAACAACACCATCGTCCCATGAGGTGCTGTCAGAAGTATGTTTTTTGCATTCCTCACATATGTCATGTATGTTGCCCATGTAAACAAATTATATACTCATTGTATATAGAGTTTGTAAAACATATATACAGTAGACCTTATGTAAAGTCATAATTTGTAACATTGCAGTGAGATATATATGTCATTTGTCTTTGATGATATCCATCATGTGATGTAAGGACATTGTCCAGATTGGTGTGTTTGTATTTTGTAGCACATCCACTGTCTGTATCATCCAGCAATCATGATGTGATTCAAAATGTGTTTCAGCATGGTAGTATGGCCCCTGGCACACAGGACCTTGAGGTGTTTGGAGAGTCCATCTATGAGGTTGACAGTGATGTTGCTTCAGCTGTAGCCTCAGATGTGGAGGTCAACTTGTCCAGCCATTTGAAAGATGCTGGCACAATGAATGTTGAACAGGGTGAAGCCATTGACCAACAGACCCCAGATGAAACAGTTGCTGATGGCAGTTCTACACAACAACCAGAAACAGGGTATCATGGCAGATGTAGAAAATCAGATCTTGTACATGGCCAGGTAAAGAAGGTGTTCCTCCACTGCTGCAGGTGAATGAACAGTCTCAACAATGGCATTGGTCAGACATCCGTGCATTTGCATGTGCCACAGATCATGTGGCACACAAGCTACATGTCATGCATGAAGGACAAGAGCACAAACACAGTGAGATTATGGCTGCATTGGCCACTCAGAATGTGAGTCTGCTTGCTGTGGCATGGTTAGTAGAAACCCTAGCTTGTACAGTACTGCAGCAGTGTCATAGTACCAGCAGAATTCTGCATACCCTGACTGCTCAGCAGATTGCAACATGGTAGAGGCAGACCACCTGTCTGCAGAACCACCATTGGCCATCAAGCATCACTTTCTGTGGTCCAACCTGCACTAAGTTCAGTTGCTGGCCCATCTGCTGTGGTCCAGCTAGTCACAAGACCTTCAAATTGCAGTCATACTCCTGCACCTCAACATGGTATTGTCATTCCATTAATCTCTTCTGTGGAGCATCCAGAGCAACATGTGTCTGCACATGGTCAGGACAAAGTGGACCATGGTGTGAGACAATATTAAGGTTGCCCTAGACTGCATTAGAGTGTGCCCAGCAGTGTAGTACCATAGCTAGCTCATACTATTGACTTACCACTGTACTGTGATATGTCTTCTGTTATTAAAATTTCTGCATTATGCCCATGTGGTTTGTCTTTTTTCATGTTATTATATTGTAGAGATAGGAATGTGTACCACTGATGTGTGTCCCTTACTGTTTTCCATGCAGTGATACAGCAATCTGAGTGCATACTTAGCTGTGTTAATTGCACCTTAAGTTGATGACCCCTGTTGTGACATATTTGCTTATGTTCATTTTTTTAATATGTTATGATTATGGTGTTATGCCTCAAGTTCAGTGTTTACATTTAGTGGGCAATTGTTATTGGATGCAATCTGTGTTGCTGCAGTGGAGCAACACCTGAACATTAATATGTATTCAGGGACATGCGGCTTGTCATGACTCAAAGATGTGGGTCAGAAACTGCCATGTTGCCTGGGCCTGCTCTTGTGGTCATACCCTATGTTACCTACACCAGTGTCTTCTGTTGCCCAGGTCCTCCTACTACTCCTCTATACCTATGGGATGTTCTCTTCAGACATCTGGGGTTATTGGGATAGTTCCCCACACCTGCAGCTGGAAGACCACCATGTGCTTTAGTTAGCATGTTTTGCAGCACGGCACACACCATTATCATCTGTGCTGCTTTTTCAGGTGTGTATTGCAGCGCACACCCAGATGTGTCCAGACATCTGAACCTAGCTTTAAATGCTCTGAACAGACACTCTGTGATGTTTCTAGTTGTTGCATGTGTTCTGTTGTAGGCCTCCTGTGTAGGGTTGGATGGTTCATAGTATGGTGCCATTAGCAATGGTTCAAGTAGATAACCATAGTCACCTGTTGTGGGAGTGGAAACATGTGGTGAGAATGGATGTTGTTGTGAGGGTTATCCTTAGCTTCCATCCTGGCTGTGCTCCTGTACTTACCTAGATATTTTACCTTGCTGGAATGCATCCCTCAGTCCACTCTCCCTCCATATGGCTGCATCATGGACACTTCCAGGTTGTGTTGTCATGATGTTTGTTATGCTGCCATCTGCTGCACATTCAATCTGGAGGTTGATGAATGGCCAGCCCTTTCTGTTTATGTATCAGTATGCTTCAGGATGAACTGGTGTCTTCATAGGTAAGTGAGTGCAATCTATTTCACCGAATACATGGAGGAAGTTTGCGATGCTGTAAAACTTGTGCATTACAGTTCTCTATTCCATGGGGTGGATGGGAAGTGCATGTAGTCATCCACCTTGCTGCACATTGCTTCAAGGAATTTTGCTAGGATATGATTAGCAGCTGCCTGTGATACTCCCATAGCATCCTCCAAGTGTCTCTGGAATGCCCTGGATGAAGTACACCCAGGATGAGAAGCACTTTGGTTTCAAGGGGGATGGGGTTTCTTTGCAGGGTTTTTGGGGCACATATGTTGCAGGCAGCCAGCACTAGTTTTCTTTCTAGCCATTACCTGTGATTGTTTGCTGCTCTGACAACTGGTTTAGTTGCAGTCTTGCTCTGACTGTAGCTGACTGCTTTCTAGGTTACACAGCCACAGTCTCATTTATGGCTTGTATCACTGCAGCCTGTTGCAGTTCATTGACAGCAGGTTGCATTTTTATATATTTCTGATGTTTTGCTATGGATTTTGCCATAATCCATAGTATTTGTTTGAATTGCTTGTGGTCTGTATAGCATACAGTGAGGATTTCAGAAATGAAGTTGACATGGCTGTTTGTCACAGTTAAGTTGCATTGTGTACAAATGATGTGTTTTGGAATCAGACCAGTGTGTGTGGAATTCTTAATTATCCTAAGCTGAACATCTGAGTACTTGGGCTGCCTTCAGCGTGCCTTCTGAAATTACATCCGCATCAGGTGTGCCGAAGTCTTCCTTTGGCATGCTGTGCTGACTGCAAATAGCTTATGCAAACTTTATGGAATCCAGCCCAATGTTTCTTCTTGTTTCGCATAATAATCAACATTCATATCTACAATCCCAATTTTTCTTTTGTAAGTTTTGCTGCCACAGTTTTTCAGTGTAAAATCATTTGGTCATAAAATTATATAATAAATTAATCCATCTATGCTTTAAGGGTTGCACTTATTCATAAAAGGACCAGTCATTACAATGTCCCTCCAACTTTAAGCACTTGGGAATTTCTTATATGACCAGTATAATACAAAAGTTTTCAGTATTGGAAAAATACAGGCTATCACAATAATTTTTCAAGTGTCAGAATGCTCATAACACCTATTAAAAGTAATTGAAATATAAAGAGAAAAATGAATGGGTGCTCTGATGTATTAATGTTTACAAGAGGTATAACAACTTTAGTAAATATCTTGCTTCTTGCCTCAATAAGTAAATCATAGGTCCAGAGCTCTATAATCCTAAATCCTCTAGAACATGATATAACAATCAAGGGTTAGCCAACATTTCTGTTCATAACTCATCCCTATATAATCAGTCTCTTTTACTCCATGAGTTGAATATGCTAGCAACCTCTTCAACTAAGCCATCTTCTCGCATCCTTGGTAGAAGTAAAACACCGCACTACAAGAAAAGTCAGCCTATATTTCAACTTGCATCAGTTACTTTTCCTAATGGCTACTACAAACTAATCTCTGTTGAAAAGTTGCAATCACTATCCTCATGCACACTGAAAAATGCTACAGTAAATTGGAAATCACTGCAGTAAATCATATCCCTGGCTGTCACAGTTGTAATAGCACTTGCTCTGTCCAAATGGTCACCATTAAAATAACTCTTGGCTTTCCAAATGTCCTGTCACACCCAGTCAGTGATAATTGACATAGTTTTGCAATTCTTATTGACAGTTTCATGAAGCCTTATTAAATGTCTTAACTGTTACAAACATCAATAAATCCATAAATGTCTTCTCTGGGAGCATTCCAATCAGCCTCATGCTCTTTCTGCAGCCTTCATCATGCACTGCAACCAGCTGTTGATTCACATTTTTTGCTTGACCACTTAGTTCTACCATTCAGTTTTTCACTTCCATGACATGTTACTTAGTATCATAGTGACCTGTTAAATACATGGAACTTTATATCATAAATACCAACTAGCTGTAATTTTTTATTTCCCTTTCAATGCAGTACTGAACCTCTTCTATACAGCTTGTAACTTTTTTAACATTCAGGTGAATACATTTTATATTAGTATATTACACCATTATAATGGTTACTGCTTTTCTCAAATCTTGTCATTGCTCAGTTCTTCCACTATAGTAACCATTTCAGCTGACATTTCAGTTTTTGCTGTGATCATTCAACTGGCAAGACCTTCTCACTTAATAACTGCAGTGGATCATGCTCAAAAATTTTAATTAATCATGATGTACAGAGTGACCAAGGGAGATAATCGACCACTTCATGTGTCTCGAGACTTCCCCTAAGGCTGTCTTAACTTTTAAAATCTGTACATTTTGGCAGCTTTTACTGTTATAGTAATAATTAAGATATTATGAAATGTACATTTATAAAATAATACCCTTTTTTGAATGTGACTTACCATAATGTTTCTCTATAATTACATTGTAGAGTTAATTTTTGTAACTTAGCCAAATTTAGCTTTCTTTAATGAAGCTCAAAGATGTATTTTTAAATTGCTTGCTAAGTTTGGGATTAAAATGATTTTCAGCACGTTTACTAGTTTCAAATAAATCTTTTCACTCTGTTTATCATGAATATTAATCACACTTAAATAGGACTGCTGTCATGGTGTTTTAAATTATAATCTCATTTGCAAAAAAAAATGTAATATTTCACACTATTCCTCACAAGACAAAATTTCCATATCAGAGTCAAGCAAGGTACTGATAGATCTTTTTTTTTTCCTTTTTTTTTGCTCTCTTTAGAGCTGATGGATGTGCTACAATATTTTAAATCTGTTAATTGTGTTGTTAAACTTCACCTTGAAGACTGCACAGGCAAATATAACAAGTGTTATGTCTTAATATAAAAGTTAAACATCTTAAATGGTTGAAGCTTTAATAAGCAATCCACACTACATAGCAGGAAAACAGCAGCTCAGCAGTGCGCATGTACCATCATTTATTTTGGATTACTCTGCTTTATTTGCTCATTTTTGTTGTTTGCTTGAATGTGTTGGCAAAGAGTGCTTTTGCCTATTACTGTGAGTAATCACTGCTTACTGTTGTAGTATATATTTAGGCTATAATATGTCTCCAGCATTGGTGGTTAGGAGGGAAATAGCAGTCACAGCTTTTACACTTTAACAAGGATCTTTCTTCCTTTCGCTGAACTGCAGCAACCTTGGTGTGAGAATATAAGCTTCTCGTACAAAAATACCAATTTTAAGTTTGGCATTCACGAGTCACAAGTTTTAGAGCTTATGTGTTCTGCAGATGATGGGTTGTGTTCAGCAATGTACTTGTATGAGCTGTTGTGTTTAGAGCTCATGCATTTCAATTAAACATGACTGGCACATGTACAGCTCAATAGCTTAGAAGCTTTTGAAAAGCTTACTGTTCAGACAGGATGTGAGAGTGAGGGAAGGAGGAAGCTTAAGATAGATGCTAACTGCATGTCCTTCACAACATTGAATGTAATGTACTAGCTAAGCATATCATTGTGATATATAAGACACTGCAGGTTGGGAAGGACTTGTATAGGCTAATGGCATTTGCCTGCACCACCTTAAGAAATTAGTATACAGTAAGTCAACTGCAATATTCCTCTGTCTTTATTGCATGCATATTTTATATGGCACAATATTGGCATCATGCCAGGTGTACACTTTTATTTCATTTATCTTAACCATATTAAATGATGGCCATTTTTTGGTATATGAAAACTATTACAGTTTTATTAGGCATTAGAAAAATTCAGTACTAATTATACAAGATAATATTTCTCTACAGTGCATTGAAATCTATGCAGACACTCAATAGTATTTTTGCTTTAATGACTACACCATGTTGGAAAGGAAGGCATGTAATGAAACTTTTTCTTAGCAGGTTTATGGGACTGCATACATGCAGCTTGTCTCCATGATGTAATGCAAATGTGCCAATGCTCAGTTTATAAAATTAACTTAAAACATTCCATTTTCAGTTATCAAGGTAATTATAATGTAAGGCTTTTCTAAATTCAGGCTTTCCTCACACAGACAAGAACAAGATTTTTTTTGCAATGCATAAAGCATGAAAACAGGACTGTACTAAATCAGATATGAGGAATGGAATGGAAACTGCTTCACAACAGTTTTAGAAACCATTGTCAAAACATTGCACCTTATATTTTGTCAGTTTTGCCAGATGGAAGCCATTATCCATCCATTTAGCAGTGCATATATTGATGATCATTTTTCTAATTTATGGAAACGGACAAAGTTAAAATATTATAATTAGTTTTCTGATATTTAATGTGAGTTTTATATAAAGCTTTTTCAAAGTTGTTAATAGTACACACGTAACAGGCTTTTCAAAATCTTCCATTATTCATGAATTCTGAACACCTAAACCATACTCATGTCTGAAATATTTTCTTTCAAAATGCAAAAAAAAAAAAAAATCACTGTCTCCACATATCTTTTTATGTACCCAGTTTATGACATGCTGTGGTATGCTGATAAACTGCTAGAAGGAGAAGGATAAAGGAAGACTGTCATTCAGCTGGTTTAATGTGCAGCTTTATTTATGCCTGTTTCTTCCCCACAAAAACTGCATGACATTATTTTACTTTATCATATGAGTGTTAATGTTCAGCATATAGGGCATTTCCCTTCCATTAGCACCTTATTTTGAAAACAAAGCAGAGACCTTTTAATTGGTTTGAGTAACGTTTGGATGCAAAACTTGTTACATGTTAAGGCAATAAGCTGCAGCCTTCATACGCACTGCAAATGTGACTTTGCATTTGCTTCCTGCAACTTACAGCAACATAGACTGTGAATCCAAATGAGTCAACTAAACAACACCAAGCACCTTGTTCACTGCTGAGAACAAGCCTCTGTGTCTAATGGTTTTACCTAGTTAATGAAGACATATTAAAATAGATGACAGATGATCTACCAAAGATGAAGGAGGTAGTACAGTGCAGGTACGTCAATCCATGGTTAATACAGCAAGAACACCTCAGTTTCAATAAACAGATCTAGCGGTAGTAACATTTACTTATGTGGTTAGGAGGTGTGGGAAGCAATCACAACTAAACAGAAATATGGCAGGAAAATAAAGGAGCTCTGCAGCCCTCTGAATGGCATGAAGTTTTGATTAGTGTAATATTCCCTTAGATGAGAGTTAAAAGGAGGGTGCAGGTCGGAGATTTCATGGTAAATTTTGAGGTGACAGCTGGAAAGAAAAACAATGAGGATATAATAGGTGAAACATTTTCAGTGTGGTGAAAAATCTGATAGCAGAACTTACAGGAGTGATGGAGTGTGAGGAAAAAGCAAAGGAAGTTGCTGGAAAATTATAAGACATTACTTAAATTATAAAGAGTGCTCAAAAGCAAAATAGTGGAGTAGTGTCTTTTAAAGTCTCCTGGTTGCACAAAATGCTTTTTCGTTTATGCAAAACAATAATTAGCGTGAGCCATAGCAGTCCTTACAGACAGAGTCCAAAAACTTCAAACTTTGAAAATCTAAAAAATTTGCTTAGCTTGGGGGGCTCTCCCTAATTCCCTGCAACAACAATACTAAAAAAAAAACTGTGGGGTCAAGCCCCTTATGTTTTTTGGAATGTCAAGAGAACGGGGTCTAATTTATGTCTTTTTGTCTAATACTTCATATTCAGAAAAATCTAATTCAGAAAAGTGTCAATCATCATCTTTTTTTTACAACTCAAAAATTTGTGTACAATAATGATATTTCATCAAAGAGTTAACTCATCTAAAATACAATTAGATTTGTTCTGATAGTCATCCACCATTCGCAACATGTCCATACCTGTTGTTTTGTGAAAAAGAAAGATAACAAGAAACAAGAAAAGAAGAGGAAAGGGAGAAACTTAAGGACACTTGTAACAGCTACAGCCCTGTACTACAGTGTTTTCCCTGATACATTCTTTCAATTATATTATTTCTAGTGCGCATTGACAATTTGTTGGTAAAATGTCCAAATCTTTATCAAGTTGTTCAAAAACATTAGCTATAGTACCTGGTTTAAATACTGGTTGGTTTTCTGGTCAGGGCTTTAAAATTAAAGTTAAAATTAATTATCTTAAACTCCACTGACAAATTAAGAGTTACTTAGCACATCTGTGTTGTGGCCCCATGGGTTTCGCTTGCCCGATGTGGGGTCCCAAAAAGATAAATGCAAAATACTTTCTTAAATACAAAACAACAGAATGCAAACCTGGTTGCATCTACCAAAACCAACAGAATGCAAACATAGTGCCAGCCCTTTCACAACCAACTACTACTAAACTTCTAGAATGTTTACTATCAAAATCTTTTTAAAAAAATATTCCTTTTTCTGGTGAAATTAATAGAAATTAATAGTTGTGGGCAAAATATAAACCAATGTCCTCATGCATTGAGACTATGGCCAAAATACTTATATTCTACTTTCTCTCTTTAGCATAGCTAAAAAAAAAATAAACAAAACAACTAGTGCACTGTTTATTGAGGGTGAAGGTGAAGGAGAACCTGCTCCTAATAAATAAAGGATAGAAGAATCTCTTTCTCTTCTCTATTCTCTAAAAAATCTGGTTTGAAAAAAGCAAAAAATAACAAGGTCCACCCTTTCCAGGAATAAGAAAAAGAAAAACTCCAGAAAAATAAAAATATAAAATAACTCTACATTCTGGCCCCTAAATAAGTTGACCTTTGATAATGCCCCTTTTGAGGTAAAAAGGGTGCCCACTATCAAAATGCAAAATTTTTTTTTTGGACGTCTTTTAAAGTCTGAAATGAGCAGCTATAGTAAGGGATGGAGCAGGTAGAAAACCACTCACAATGTGAGAATATTAAAGTTGATGCACTGCATAAAATCATATAGTACCTTTGCAGAATGAAAAATTAAGTTTCCATGGATTTAGATGCATGGCTCCTATAAACTTGAGCACCTATCTCAAAGAGGCGTGGTCTGAGCGAAGTTTTGGCAACGTTATCAAGGAATCTCCCAAGCAGATTGGAGCAGAAAAGGAAGATGCTAAAACTAGATGGAGCAAGGAAAATGGAAAACAGAAGTAAAGATAGAACATTAACCTTAAGGTGACTGAAGATAAGACTTACTTTTCAAAAGACGCATGGTAGGAAGAGGTTACTAAAGAATGAGAAAGCAAACAGAAGGGATGAAATAGACACTGATCTAACAATGGCAGAATGTGTGGGAAGTTTCTGAACTGTTTGACTTTATCTGAATTTTGTGTAAAGAGGTTAACCATCTGCACGGCATGAGAACATATTTGTATAGTTTAATGATGTGTAAAAGGGGGATATAAAGAATGAAATGTATATATATGCCACAAGTATGGAAACATTTTGTCTTAAATATAGAAGATGATATAGTGGGGTCATGATGTAATGGTGGGATGTGAGAAAAATAAGGTGATAAGAAGTTAATAACCACAAGATAATAAGGGGGTCAAGGTAAAGCAGATTAGACAGGAAAGTAATATAAGAGGAGTAAGAAACAATCCAAAAGCACAGAGTAGAGGAAGAGTCAAGCACTGGACAGCTGAGATAAGATGACCAAATTTATTGTAAATAACAAAACTCCAACGTGAAATGCTAAAAAAGTCACACAGCATTTTTCATCGATATGTATGAAGCTAAAATGTTTCAGTTACTTTTGGACTCTTCAAAATATGACAACGTATCCAAAAATGAGATTCATATTGGATACAGGAGAATTTAATCTACGTTATACGATTTGTTTTTGGAAGGATTTATAGACAAGGATCTTTTTGATTTTTTATACAATAATAAACCCAGAATTCCTTCCATTTTTGGTATCCCAAAAGTGCACAAAAATTACCAGGATTCCCCCCTGCACCCTATAGTAGCTGCTGAAGGTTCAGCTATTTCCCCTTTGGCTAAATATATTGATATCAAATTTAAAAAATCTTTGGTGAAACATGTTTCTTTTTTAAAAGATTCCTGGGATTTTTTAAAGAAAGTCAAGAATGAATTGTTCAAAGAAAATCTTATTTTTGTTACCATTGATATAGTGGACCTGTTTGGCTCCATTCCATACGATATAGGACTAGAATGGTTTGAGGAAGCCATCAGAGGTTCTGGAGATATATCAGATAATGATATTTATATTTGTATTATATTGATGGAGATGGTGCTTAACTACAATTATATTTTCTTCCAAGGAGAATATTTCCAACAAAAGAGTGGAGTAGCGATGGGAGCAAGATGTGTTCCCATTTATGCCAATATGGTACTCAATACCTGGGAAAATAATTTTATTTTTAACAGTATTTATAAGGACAGTTGGTATTTATACAAACACTACCTTGATGATATCATTATTTTATGGACAGATACTAGGGACAAATTAGAGGATTTTTATGTTACATTGGTAATACCACTGAATTCTTAAAATTTACACATGTAATTGGCCTTGGAGAAATTAATTATTTAGACATTACCTTAAGTAAGAAGGTGACCACTTTAAATCAAGGATTTTTAGAAAGAAAACTTTTTCTAATTGCTATTTAAATTTTACTAGTGGACACCCCATCCATCAAAAAAGAAGCATTGTGAAAGGTCAGTTCATTAGGATATCAAGAATGACCTCTAATGACTTGGATTTTAATCAGGAAATTGAATCTGTGGTCCAAATGTTTTTAGAAAGGAGATACCCCTTAGATTTTATCACAAGAATAAAAGACGAAGTAGTTCAAGGTAGGAAAATAGATTTCAACCTATCTTAGGAATAGGAGGTTTAGAATTTATACCTGGTGACAATAACAACATCACAAAAGTTTTGGACACCCTCAACAATATTAATAAGAAATAGAATAGAGCTTTTATAACTGATTTTAGTGGAGATGGTGGTATTATTCAGAATACTTTTATCAAAGAATGGGACAATTTCACTAGAATTAGTGATTTAGGACTACAAGGGACTACCCCCTTAGAGTTATTTTTAGAAAGGGACGCAATTTAAAATATTGTCTGTTGCCCATACCGAATGTGAAAAAGAAAACGGTTAAGCCTAATGGTACTTTTTCATGTAAAATGTGTGCACAATGCCCTTGGATGGCTGATACTACCAGTGTTTATATTGAAGTGAGGGGAATGGAATTAAAGGCTAAGTCTTATAGTACCTGTGACTCTACAGGAGTGGTTTATATTGCATTATGTAAAGTTTGTTTGAGTTTTTATGTTGGCAAAACTGAAAGAAAGATTAGAAGAAAAATATATGAACACATTAATGACATAAAAAATAAAAAAATAACTAATGTGTTATATAAACACACACACATTTGTCCCCTAGCTAAATACATTTTTTTTATCATTGAAGAGATACAAAAGTTGAGAGGGGTGTGCTGTGGGAAACAAAGACTGAATAGCGTGGACTATACTGGCAAATCATTCTTGAAGCCAACAGGTTCCCAGGATTAAATGACAATGTTTCCCTTGCCCCCATTTTAAAATTGAGGGCTGCTAGACTGTGAAAGTGCCACATTTCACTTTCATACACATTCAGGAAAAAAATAAAATTTTTTTATAAATTTTTTATAAATTTTTTTATAAATTTTTATTAATATTTTTAATATTATTTCTAAATCATTTTTTAATACCATCATAGTTATAACAAATATGTTATTTATGTATATAGCATTTTAAGGTATCATTTTTAATACATTTTTAATACATTTTTGTCATTCTTGCCATTTGCTGTTTGACCACCAGATGGGAGTATTAGTAGATTTTTCTGTGATAGATAGATAGCATACACATTTTATATATATATATATATATATACATTTTTTTCCTCATTTTAAAATTTTTTTATGAGTTAATTTTTTTTATGAGCTTCATTTTCCCATTTCATCCTTTTGTTTTATATCAACTACCCCAGTGAGTAAATCAAATATACATATGTTTTTATGTATTTTATGTACTTATATTGAGTTACACATTTTTGATCAACAGGCATTATTTATTCATGAGATGTTGAGCTATTGGTTTATTTGAATTGTTTAATTCATTATAAATACATGCGCTTTTTTATGCTTGGGTTTCTGTCTGAAGAAGTCTGTTGTATCGACAAAAAATGCTGTGTGACTTTTTTAGCATTTCACGTTGGAGTTTTGTTATTTACAATAAATTTGGTCATCTTATCTCAGCTGCCCGGTGCTTGACTCTTCCTCTACTCAGTGCTTTTGGATTGTTTATTAGTTGGCGTTTTTGCACTGATCTTCCATTTATTTTGGTTATAAGAGGAGTAAGAGAAATCATGGAGTGAAATTTACCTTCAAAGTGAAAAAAGGTTAATGGGACAGATGCACAATGGATTTTGGAATGTAAACATTAGAATGCTTTGGGATAGGAGCTATAAATAAAAACTGTGAAAGATTACTAAAATGCAATGATTTGCAAAAGAGTTAGGATTTTAAAGTAGTGCATTATATATTTTATATATTAAATTATTTTTTCTGTGAATTTGGTAGGTAGGTTAGTCTAAAGAAAATTTTCAGTCATGACCATAGACATGCACATAAACTCCCAGATTCAACAAACTCAATGCAAGAATAAGACTATTTTTGCACTGAGTGGTTCATGTCCATTTAGAACACCAGTGCACCTTGAATATCCATGAAGACATGCTGCTGTACTTCCTATACGGACATGAACCTTGAACAAGTGCAGGGGGCATGTCCAAGTACTGCACAGACACTAAACCCACCCCCCTACACTCTGAAATTTCTAAGCCAAACTGGCATAATATTAGAGCTTTCAGTGTCCATGAACACTGAAAGGAAAAAATGATCATTTCAGTGTCAGCGGACACTGAAATAAAAATTGGCAACAAGAAAGCAATGCAGGGGGTGTGTGACAGGTTCTGTTACACACCCCCCTGCATTGTTAAAGTGCTGTATGACACTTCTGCAACCTGCTAAAGCAGGAAATGTGTGCAAATGCACACATAATGAGGGATAAATCCTCTAAAAGTGAACAAATACAAATATAGCCCCACAAACATATAAGTTGATAGAGAACAGGTCATGCTTCAGC
Organism: Protopterus annectens; assembly: GCF_019279795.1. NCBI lineage: Eukaryota > Metazoa > Chordata > Ceratodontiformes > Protopteridae > Protopterus > Protopterus annectens. The sequence continues at coordinate 470,040,462 of NC_056746.1, forward strand.
ACGAATTAAGTAAGGGTAGAAGTCTGAAAGCAAATGCATGCCAATATTCCCTTACAGCACTGCATGTTAACAAAGGCATAAACGATGGGGGAAATAATAACTACATTAAGGACACACCTGAAAAATTGTCCTTACACACTTAGAAAGTTGATAGATAACAGGATATGTATTAGCAGGAGTCCCTGAAGGATAGAAGCCTGAAAGTCAAATGAATGCCAGTATTTCACGACTGCAGTCCCAAGTAGTCAGAACACCACAATACACACCCAATTAACATAATAATATAATAATAATATATACTTTTTTTAATAGCCTAAGGAATGTTTAAGTGTAGCTAAGTGGGTGTGCACGTTATAGCCGTCCACTTAGCATAGCTTAAACAACCCATAGGAGCTAAATGCAAATAGACAGAAAAAGTTTTGAAGCTGAGATAGTGTAGAGGTTGGACTTGCAGCTTTACATACAGCTGTTCATGGTTCAAATCCCAAGATAGGTGGCTTATTTTCCTATGTGAAAGTAGTATTTAAGTTATTTTAGTAAACTTAAATTATGTAGCAATTATTTTTGTCAAACAGGGTAGTGTAGCAGTTCCAAAAGTGAGTTGTCAGTGTAAAAAAGATGTGAAACCCCTCATATAAACACAAGTGCCCCATACATTGTAGTCACGCAAGAATATAATTTAATGAAAGCACATAGGGGAATGTCATGGAAGGTAAATGTAAAATTATAATGTGTAGATAAATATTATTTTATAATATAAAATTATAAGTATAATATGCTTAAATGTGCATTAATCAATCTGTATCCATCAGACATTGTTCTGCCCAACAAGAACATAGTCAGCAAAGCCAAGTCTTGGACCCAGGATGCTGTCCTCTACAATCACAGCAAAATTCCACTGCACCATCTGAGCACTGAAGATGCACCATGCTTTAACAAACATATCTTGCATTTTGGTCATTCAACGTTAATAAAAGAAACAGCAGTCACAACTGTCAAACATATTACTCTGGGCACTATAATCAGAGAAATGTACCACTACACCATCTGAACTATAGGAATTGATGTTGCTTTTTCAAACATATTATATAATAGAGGCATACAATACTAGGGAGAAAGCTTTGTGGAACATACACACACACACACACACACACACACACATATATATATATATATATATATATATATATATATATATATATATATATATAGGTCTACTTCATTTGATCGAAAGACCATTTGATCGAAACCCATTTGATCGAAAGTTCATTTGATCAAAAACCAGTATTTAAGGCAAATAACATGGATTTGTCACCCTCCCCAATGATGTGCAACCCTGGAGTTGGTATATATATATATGTTCATAACATGTAGTGGAGTCATACCTCAGAACCAATCCTACCACCCCCTTACTGCAAGAAATCTGGCCAAAGGCTGTCCAAATGGGGGGACAATGGGACAAAACTAGGGATGTATTTCAAATATCGCTCTTATAAATGTAGAATGTTGCCAGAGTGACAGGGTTTGTTTCAGCATACATGTTCTTAAGGATGCGAGCTCTGAAACTGAAATGTATATCATAATTTGCTTTCAGAAATCCTCAGATCATCACAGTGATTTACCAGGGATATGAAAATAATGCATCTGTGGAACAGACCAGAAATATGAGCAATAAACCTGGACATACAGCAACAATCCAGACAGTCCCAAGGTAGGCTCAGGACCCCTTAGTGCAATAAACCTGGGCCAGGCCTGACAAAGTGGGGTGAGAAAGCCATGGAAATAGGGGCATAGCTAAAATACTGGAGTAGATAAACTGACACAGTTGCTGCAGTAACACCCTCATGTCTGTCCTAACATATATTGACTAAAATAGTACAAGTCCAACACTCAATTACTTCCCACTAGTTAGTAACTGAAAGCATCACATCAGCCCACTGATGTGTCAGAAATACACAACAGTTATGGGGGGCCAGGCAACACTATGTCCTACAAATATCTGGACATAACATCACATTAGGGAAACTAAACTCAGCTGGTAAGCATGTCACCAAGCACTGTCCAAACTACAGTTAGACTGACACAACACTAAACAAATCTGCTAGGGGGAATTACACATGTATTGGCAAAAATATCAGGCACTACAGGGATGTCACAGCACTGAAAAACAGATACCAGTGTGAAAGTGCATGCCCACAACCAAACATTGTGACATACCAGTTAGCCAAAAGAATAGTACAGTATAAGGACTATGTGAACAAAAGCATCTCAACATGTTTGCCACTCACACACTACCCCCACATATACTGGCCCAATTCACAATGTACTATGATGCCTGACTGTGGTATGCGACATGTCTCAGTCTGCCCCTACAAACATATATAGCTGATAGACCACCAGAAACAGGAGAAGCATGCACAGTCAGATAGAAAAGGAGCCATGGCACATACATCCACAGCCCTCCCTACATGGGCCAAATAACACAATACACTGCTACACAATCCTGACAATCTGTCAACAATTGCCAGAAATACACAGACTTCTCAACTGTACAGATTCCCACAGAATGTCCAGGCTTTCCCTCATATATAAGGCCTCTTCCACATAACATGTCTGGCAGTCTGATGCATCACTGGGATAATTTTAGGAATGTAGGCACTAAATAATCATATAACATGCCTATCGATCTCTTACTGCATGACATCTGGACAAAGCCTGTCATAATTGTGGGACAGAGGCCCAAAACCAGGGGCATATTTGAAATATTGCTGTTACAAACTGAGAATGCTGCTGTTGTAACAGCGTTAGTTGTAACATGGCTTTTATGAGGGATATGAGGTCAGAAACACAAATGGATGTTAGCAGTTACTGACTGCAATCCTCAGGGTATGTTACTGCTTTTCCAAAGAGAAAAAAATGTCTGAGGAACACACCAAACATAGGAGTCCAAATTCTGGCCATTCTGTGGATAGCCATACAGGTGAGAGTTATGTCAAACATGTAACACTGCCAGAGTTAAAATCACCCAGAAACTCCATGTCCGCAAAAACACTGTTATTCTAGCATTAATCCAAATGTATAACAGCAATACTTACATTCTGTCCCGATGTCCAGAACATTCTCCACCATTTTATTGGCCTGTCTCCACAGTTTTGGTTGTAAGAGGTATTTCCAATTACCCTCTGTGATGCTATTGTTCATACACCTCCATGAAGTCCTCTTCACTGTCAAGGAAAAAGGTCAATGCTCACATGACGTACTCAGTGATAGGAGTGTGTTGCCATACCATTGGCTATATGAATAGTAACACAGCTGTCCTGCATGCAGTTATCAAGTGGGGGACACCAATTGGTGCATAGGCCATCAGGTGCGCATGAGTATTACCTACAAAAGGCAAGCTGTTGCCTGTACAAAATAGATGTACACCATACATCCTTGCCAATGAGAGAGAGAGAGAAAGAGAGAGAGAGAGAGACAAACAGCGCAAAGAAAAAAAAAAACAAGCAAGACATAGCTACCTACACTTGAATAAAACAAACAGGTATGCCAAACAAGTAAGCATGTAATGGACTGCAGTAGGGGGTATGTAAGAATGGGAAATAAGAACTGTAACATATATGTCTCAGCAAGACTTGCTGTACTGATATATTGCTCATCAGAACCTATGGCCATAGCATCTGGGTCTGTCTGCAGTGACATAAATCATAGGTCAGAGACCTGAGTTACCCCAGGAAAGGATGGCTCACATATGACTACTACTGCAGTGTGTGTTGAACAATACTGACTGTGACAATGCCAGGCCAGCTACTGGGATGTCATACATATCCATATCTTACTTGTGAATGCAACTATGATATACTTGGTTATTTTAGAAATGTGAGAGACCTATACATGGTATTTGCATAGTAAAGTACTGTTGCACACATGTGTGTTCATAGGTTCATAGGTGTTTACTAGTCTAATGGCTCTGGAGTCTTTGCAAGCCTAGCCCATAGAAGTGCCCTAGCAATGTGCATTCCGACATTAGTTCCCAGTGCTTCTATAAAGTAGAGCCACTGGAATGATCCCCAGAGTGAACTTTCTATTTCCCATCCACTCCTCAAGATTTCTCTTGAAGAGGACCAGTGAGGTGCTCTGCTTGACATTTATGGGAAGTCTATACCAGAATATGGGTAGTCTCTGAGTTATGAACATGTCCCTCCAGCATGTTCTGTTGATTGTGGTAATGAGGTTGAGGTCCCTGGAGAGTGTGGTGTGGAGGGAATGGGATTTCTTTAGATGTATCATTTCTAGCAGAGCTGGGTCAGACATGGCTTTGTAAGTCAAGCAGAGATCACCTCTTAGTAAGCGATATGAGACAGAGAAGAACTGGAGTTCTTTGTGTCTGTCCATATAGGACATGTGTTTAAGGCCTCGGATCCTCTTCATGAGGTACTTTTGTGGCCTTTCCAGCTGTTGCATGTGTCTAGTGAGGTACATGCCAAATGGGGCATTATACTCGATGAGTGACCTAATGAGGGAAGAGTAGAGAGAGAGAGATGATGACACCTTTCTTCCTTTGTGAACTCTACTCCCTGCATCCTCAACACTCCACTACCCTCCTGCTCATTCACACACAGATATTCTTAGTCCTGCTGACCTTAATTCCTCTCCTCTCTAATGCATATCTCCACCTCTACAGGGTCTCCTAAATCTGTACCCTACTCTCAGTACAGATCGCAATGTCATCTGCAAACATCACAGTCAACGGGGACTCCTATATGAATTTGTCTGTCAACCTGAACATCACCAATGCAAATAAGAAAGGGCTCACAGCTGATCCCTGATGTCATCCCACCTACATTGTAAATGCATCTGTCACTCCCAGCACAGACCTCACCACTGTCACACCCCCCTTGTACATATCCTGTACCAGTCTTACATATATCTCTGCCACTCGTGACTTCCTCATACAATACCACAACTCCCCTCTAGACACCTTGTCATATGCTTTCTCCATGTCCAGAAAGACACAAAGCAACTTCTGATCTTCTCTGTACTACTCCATCACACTCTCAGAGCAAACATCGCATCTGTAGTGCTCTTAACTGGCAGAAAAACATACTGCTGACCACTACTCATCACCGCCCTGCTTAACCTAGCTTCCACTACTCTTTCCCATAACATCATGCTGTGAGTGATTAATGTTATCCCTCTGTAGTTACTACAGCTCTGCACATCAACCTTATGCTTAAAACTGTACACAAACACTTTCTCTCCACTCCACATGCAACCTCTCACTTTTCAAGGGGTCTATATTATATGCTCATAGAGACTTTTATTCGAAGATATAATCATCGACTCCTAAAGAGCGAATGCTCTAAAGCACGAATGGCCATGTCCGCAAATTTTTTCCTTGGGAAAAAATTCATGGGGCCATATACAAAAAACACAAACTTCAAAACCCTAATCAAGGTGGGGTCTTTGTTCCCCACAACCCCCAACATGGGGGGGGTGTGGCCCCCACACCTCCTCTAACTAAATATACCAAATCCGAGATCACTCTATGTTGGGGAAAAGGGCAATTCCTGATAACAGCCAACTGAATTTTTTCCTGAGGAAAAAATTCAAGGACATGGCCATTCAAGCTTTAGAACGTTCACTCTTTAGGTGTCGATGATTATATGTTAGAAGAAAAGTCTCTTTGAGCATATAATATAGACCCCTTTCCAAGATATCATTTAACAATATAGTGAAAACCTCCACTGCCATTTCCCCTAAACTCCTCCATGCTACCACAGGTATGTCATGTGGACCAACAGGCTTTCCAGTATTCATCCTCTTCATAGCTATCCTTACTTCCTCCTTGGTAAGCTGTTGCACTTCCTGAATCACCATACCCACATCATTCAACCATCTCTCTCTCATTCTCGTCATTCATCAGCCTCCCAAAATACTCTGTCCATCTGCTCAACACACTCGCCTCACTTGTGAGTGCATTTTCCTCATTATCCTTTATCACCATTATCTGCTACACCTCTTTCCTAGCTCAGTCCCTCTGTCTAGCCAACTGGTACAAGTCCTTTCATCCCTCCTTAGTATCCAACCTGTCATGCACGTCTTCATATGCCTCATCCTTAGCCTTTGCCCTCTCCCTTTGTCATGCACCTCATCTCCTTATACTCCTTGTCTACTTTCCTCATCTCACCGACAATCCCACTCCTTCATCCCTAACCTCTTTCTCTGTATACTTTCATGTACTTCCTCAGTCCACCACCAGGTGTCTTTGTACTCCTTCCTCCATCCACATGTCACATCAAGCACCTTTCTAGCCATCTCCCTTACTAGCTCTGCTGTACTTACCAAGATTTTGGTAAATCGTCACTGCCACCCATTGTCTGTATTAACTCTTCCCTGAATTCCACCTCCCAATCACCCTTTTCCAGTTGCCACCATATGATCCTTGGTGCTGCCCTTACACTCCTCCTCTTCTTGATCATCAACATCATCTTACAGACCAACAGTCTCTGCGTCCTAACTACACTTTCCCCTGTCACCACTTCCTCAATCTCCTTCAAACTGGCACTCCCACATTGGATATATTCTACCTGTGTGCATCTCCCCCTACTCTTGTATGTCACCCTGTGCTCCTCCCTCTTGTTATAGTATGTATTCACCACAGCCATGTCCATCCTTTTTACAAAATCCACTACCATCTCACCGTCTGCATTCCTTACCATACATACCATTCCCTTCCTCATCCTCTAGAGTTCCCTTCACCAATATGACCATTGAAATCTGCTGCAATCAGCACTCTCTCACCCTCGGGTACAGTCATCACCACATCATCCAACTGACTTCACATTTCTCTTTCTCATCCATTGCACAAGCAACTTGCGTAGTGTATGCACTAACGGCATTCATCATTACACCATCAATTTCCAGATTCATAAACATCACTCAATCAGATACTCATGTCATCCTGCAAAAACACCCTTGGCATACTGTTCCTTCAGGATAACCCCTACTCCCTTTCCCCTCCCATCCACACCCTGATAGCAGAATTGTGACCTATCTCTGATGCACCTAGCCATGCTCCCCTTCCATCTGGTCTATTGCACACACAATATATCCACCTTCCTCTGGCCATCATATCAGCTAGCTTGTCCCTATACCAGTCATACTGCCAACATTAAAAGTTATTACCCTCACTTCCACACTCCTAGCCTTTCTCCTCTATTCCTGCCATATGAGTGTTGGACATCCTCCAGGGTATGTCTGTTAATGTAAAGGCTACTGTACTATCAAATGACTCAAGTGTGTTACAGCAATATTAAGACAGTGTCACTAATTTTGTCCCATTGCCCCCATGTATGTGTGGCATCCTACAGATGTCCTGGTCTAACAGGTTGAGAGGAATGACTGGGCAGCAAGAGTATGAATACAGTGTGCCATACTCACATAGAAGAGAAATGTATATCAGGTATTACCTGTGCACATGTCAGTATGAGTAGGTGCATCTGGCCACCTCATAACAACAGACACGGGATGCAAAATGTCAGTTAAATAAGCTGTACACTTTGTACATGTGTGTAATCTTAGTTACTGTGCATCAAACAGAGTGACATTTTCGCAGCTACTGGTTGTTACATTGCCCTGACACAGCCATGGGTACTACAATAAGCATGATTATCTGTTTGAAATTGGAGAGGTGTCCAACTGTGTTATGACTGTGTGTCCATGCCTACTACAAATAGCTATATGAACACCAACATAGCTGTGTGGACTCAGCAATACCTTACTTGTAAAACCTGCCTCACCCAAAGTAGAGTAATCTCCTTTGCTGGACAGCAGCAATACACAAACCACAGACTTTGTCACTGTATTGGCTGCACAGGGCAAATTAGGATCAGGCAACAACTTGGCATCAAGTCAGCCTTTGTCTGATCAAGCATATAAGGTCACAGGTGGAGTACTGTAAGGCTAACTATGAGTACAAATTGAACACATCCACCAAGGCCAATTACAAGGCCATCTTCACATATGTCTGCAATCTCAGAGGCAACAAACCAACCCACCCTGTAATGGTGGTCAGTCAGACCACATACATACACAACATAACTATAGCCAACCTGCTGCAGATAGGTTAAGGCAAACATCACCCCCTGGCTCAGCATCACTATAGGTGGACATGCACAGCACCCACACCCCTCCCCTTATCACCATTGAGCAGGTACATATTGCCTGCTGAAAGGCAACAAATGTAAGTATCCATGGGATCTGATAACATCCTTGTCCGCATCCTACATGAACTCAGGCATGTGCTCCCAGCTCCATTACACACTGTAGTCACACCAAGCCTTGGCACCATCCACACCCCATCCGCATGGAACATGGCCAATGTCATCCCTCTACACAGACGTAAATGAGGAGTAGAAAATTATAAAATTAATCAGCCCTCATTGGGGGAATATGACACATCAGGACCTGCAGTGCAATGCAAGCAGATACAGTGCTGATAGATTACAGGGTTATGTTGTGGTTGTGAATGGTGGCTGCTAGTATTCAATGTAGCTGTGCAGGTTCTGTACATACTGTTGCCAAATGTATGAGGTCCTGTGATGTGTTTCCCTTTTTATGTCTAGCAGGTGCAATGTCACATCAGCAAAGTTCAACTTTCTCAGCGGCTGAGACAAATATAACCATAGAAGCCATACTACGGAACCATTCCATAATGTTTGGCTGGAGCCAGCAACATCTGCAGGAGAGGACCGGCCTGTAAGATGACCTTGTCCACAGTGTAAACAATGTTGGCCTGCATGCACGCACATATGAGCAGGTCCTGCATTGTGCAAATGACCTCATATGCCATACCTGGCAAAAGGCTTCTGTAGTGGCCAGGGACCACACAGCCACAGGTGTGGGGCCCAGACATGCAACCCCCACTGACACCCACTGAGGAGCTCCTCAGTAACCTTGGGGCACCCATCCCAGTACAACATCAGCGTACAGATCCCCCACATGCTGGAGGTGGGTGGCACCCAGACAATGGACAAGGACTGCATGGGTAAGGCCCCAGTGGAGATTACTAGACTAGTGTAGCAGACATACTTGTATTTGTAGAGTATCTACATGCATGTGTCAGGCCAGATTGCAGTTGTGGATGGGGTTTTCTAATGCACAGAAGTGCACATCTATGGTGAAGGACAGCAAATTGTGTAGTATTGGGGGTTGTACTGTAAATGTGCAGACATACTGCATCTATCCAGTACCAATGCCACATGTGAGTCTGCTGACAATACTTCTCTCCCATAGCTACCTAGGTCCCTCCGGTCTCCATGTGAGATGGCAGTCTGAAGCTGGTGAGTATGGAATTGTTCTGTTGTGGTTTGCCAATACCCCAGGCATGTGAAGGCCATGCAATGTACCATGCACACAACTTTCACTCATAGCCATATTGCTTTATGTGCATGTTCATTTGTGGTGGAGTTAACTGCATTGCATCACAGTGGTCACCACAGGGGCCTATCTGAAGAGAATGTAACATCCCTGTAGCATACCTCACAACATGTCAGTGCAAGATTTCTGGACAGAGACCAACAAAATGAGGGGACAAACGACCCAAGGTAGGGACATGTGTAAAACATTACTCTCATACAGTGGATATAAACAGTGTACATACCCCTGTTAAGATGCCAGGTGTTTGTGATAGATATACAAATGAGACAACAATATGCCAGTCCATACCTTTCCAACCTGTAATGTATCCTATGACATGAATAATTCACTTGTAAAACCAATCAATCTGTTGAGCACCAAATATGGAGCATACAAACCTTACAATAAGCTGGATGCATATGTGTGAACACCCTTCAAATATTTTATTGCAGCAGCTTGTGATTTACTGACACCATTCAGTCTGCTTGGGTACATGTCTGCCATCAAGTAAAGGCACTCTTCATAACACAAAGTAACAATCTGCTGTCGAAGTAGGATATTCATGACATTTGCTCAGTTGCCTGCAACAGCAAGAGCCATGGCTTGCAGACAGCTTACAAAGCAGCAAAGGGATCTCATATTTGAAAGGTATCAGTCAAGAGTAGGCTACAACAACATTACCACAGCATTGCATACACCAGAGAACACAGTGAAGACAGTTGTCACAAGGTGGATGGAATATGGGACATTAGTGCTGTTGAAAAGAACCTGACATCTCTCCAAAAATGATAACAAGACATGTCAAAACCTGGTCAACAAGGCTGCCAGGAGACATACAGCAACACAGAGGGAGTTGCAGGAATCTCTTGCAAGTACTGGTGTTGTGTACTACATGTGAGAACATTCTCCTGTATTCTGCACACGTCTGGCCTATGGGGTAGGGTCAGAAGATGGAAGCATTTCCCCACACCAGAAAACATCCAGGGGTGGATACAATTTGCCATACAGCACACCAAGTCTCCCAAAGGCATGGGTGAAAATGTGTTATGGTGTAATGAGACTATGGAATGACCTCACAGCCACAATACCAAATGATATGTGTGGCTCACAAACAACACCTCTCTTAACCTGAAGACCAACATCCCCATAATGAATCATGCTGGTGGCAGTGGCCTGCTGTGGGGATGCTGTTCCAAAGCCAGAACTGGGCCTGTAGTTACGGTGGTGGGAATTCTGAACAGTTCCAAATAACACCGATGTCTGGTCTAAATCCATCAAGCATCTGCAAGAATGCTGAGGATGGAGAGGTGTGTCAGCCTTCAACATGACAAAAACCTGAAGCATACATCCAAAGCTACCTAAGAATGGCTCCACCTGAACACACTTATGGTTATGGATTGGCCCAGCCAGAGCCTATACTTACACCAGATAGAAAAACCCGAGTGTGACCTGACGAGGGCTGTGCACATGAACTGCCCTTGCAATCTGACAGTTGGGTGACCTTTGTATGAAAGAGTGGCCAAATAATGCCAAGCCAAGATGTGCCATGCTGACAGACACCTTCACAAGAAGAGTGAATGCTGTAAGTCACTTACAAGGTGCTTCAACAAAGTATCATTTTAAGGGTGTGCACACTTATGCAACCACCATATTGTACATATTGCAGTCATTAAATTTTATACGTAACACATTTGTCTGTTTATCTATTGGATTGCACAGATCATATGTTACATAAAAGGTAGGTAACATATTTGAATGCATTATTGTAGTCTCATCTTATATATTACAAGAACATGGCATGTTAACAGGGTCGTGTACACTTATCATATCCACGGTAAGCTTAGAAGGTTGTTGGTATAACAGGAATTGTGTGACCAAACATTTACTGCTGGTTTGGAGGTCTGACACTCAAATGTATGTCATTAATCAGTGATGTCACTCCTCAGATCATCCAAGTTATGTATCATAGAAACACAGGGGCTATGAGAAACAAAGAAAACATATGAGCCAGACATCTACACATCCTGCAAGGATCTGTACAGTTGTGAGGTATGTTCTGTAGTACTTGCCGCTGTGTTATACAGGTGAACAGCAATGATGTGTACATGGGTGCAGTCTGTGCTGGAAAAGTGCCATCACCTACTAACACTAATCACGTATCCCAAAGATGTATATTGTTAGTTACATGCAGTAAAACTGGTTGCAATTTATGATGTTGAGGGCTGTGCATCATGCATGTCACCATTTGGGTAATGTGTGGTCTATGTAACAGATTTGTGCCACCTCATCTGTGCATGTGTGTGTGTGTGTGTGTGTGTGTGTGTG